>NC_052353.1:49536014-49681487 GCF_009727055.1 Benincasa hispida | reverse complement strand
AAAATTTTTGTGCAAAGGATACAATTTAACCATTTGACCACCCGCGGATGGAAAATTTTTCATTTTTTGAAATAATCATGCGATGTTCGAAAAGAAATTTTAGTAAAGTCCTTTTGAAAGTTGTATTTAAACATCAGTATCCTTGAGAAATCTAGGAAAAGAACTTTGCGGTGGACTTGCTAAAGGAATCTTTAGCTTATGCTTGAGGACAAGCATTGTTTAAATTTGGGGGTATGATAACAGGCAGAAATGCACGTTATCATAGTGCTAAGTAATTAAACAATGTTGGATTGCGTTGATAAAATTTGTTAAATTGCGTCCATTAAGCAATTCTATAATATTGCGGTCGCATGCGTTCAGTGCATTAGAACTATTGATTTTTGTATTTTTGTGCAGAATATGCGTTAACGCAATGCAAGATTGTGATCATAGGAAATTATCGGTCGAGCGCAATTTCACCGCAAGACTTTGCATTGATCATGCTCGCAAACATTCGTCTGAGAAGGATTGTTGCAACTTGGTAAGCACAACATGGTAGGCGCATCTGGGTGAAAGTCCAATTAAGAGCGATGGGATAGAAAGTTGATGATAGTCGAATCCAAATTAAGTTGACAGCCGATAACGGTCACAAAGTACATTCAGCTTTATCGGTAACAATCATTCGGCACGTCAATCAAGAATTAAAGCTATCCCATCTGTACAACTGGGAGAGAGAAGCCGCCTTTCACCATTGATGCCTTATAAATACCAAGTGCATTCTTCAAAAAAGGGGTTGATCGGTTGACGAGTTAACCAGTTTCTTCTGTTCATAGTTTTCTTTTCCATTTTACGGCGGAGCAAAAGAAGAGTGGTGGCACTGAAGATTGCCCAGGGCAACTTGAGAGAAAACCTTGAGGCATAAGGGCAGAGAGCGAGAATATGTTTAAAGCACGAGTAGAAACAGTGTAAACGCTTGGCAGTAAGAAATTGCTACCAGGCTCTTTACTATACTTGCATTGTTATTTTGTACTTCATCTTCATATCTATTTAATGAAAGTTCTATTTCTACATCTGTTCACTTTCTTAATACGCATGAATAGATAAATTAGTTGAATGGGTTGAGAAGAACTAAGCTAACATGACCTAGGAAGTTCATTGCTTGCGATTATCTTGTTTCATGCTGTGCAATTTACCCTTTAGAGCTACTCGAGAGACAGCCTAAAAAAAGAACCTAATGTCTCGAGAGAGCTAGGTTAGAATCTAGACTCGAAAGAGCAAGATTAGGCTTGCATCAAGAAGAGATAGGGACTTAGAGATAAGCTCTGTTGTCAACTTGCATGGCATGCATCCTAGGAATAGGAATGATATTATGTGGTCGCATATTTGTGTGGATGTCATCTTGTCATCACATAAATAGGAATAGAGTTTTATATGTAAACCCTATAGACTTATCGTATATTTATTGCATGCGTTCTAGCCTTAGAAGCCGTGGTATTCGCACCGAGAGGTGGTTTACTATTGTATGCATGTTGCATGATCGCAAGTATGAACACAATCTAGGGAGTGTTAGCCGAAATCTTTCTCAACCCGTTCACCGCATATTCATCGCATTTCCCGTTTACCAACTCTTTTCAAACTCTGCCGCATTTGTTATTTATTTTTAATCAACATAATCAACAACCAAACACTTTATTTATTTTCCCGATTACTGCAAAGTTTTCATAAAAAATAATCAATGCAATCTATTTTCACATGTCCGTGTGTTCGACCCTGGACTTACCAGAAAACTCAGAGGAATTTACACTTGAATTCCGCTGGGGAAATGTAAACCCCAAACTCTAAGTTTAACCCCGAACTCTAGTTTTCCTAGATAAGCATGTTTAGCCAAAGGAATGTTATATTACATATTTATTAAGTTGAAATTCATGTTTATTTATAGGAATTATGAAGGAAGGGAAGGAAAAACATAATAAATGAGGAAACTCATTTATTGGTTTTGCTGGAGGCACTAAGTGTGGGGTGACATGGCAATCTAATATTTGAACTCGGGAGGCGGTAGGAAGATTAAAAGGAAGAGGAAATTCAAAAGCTTGGTTTTGGCAATTGACATGAGAAAATTTAGTGAAATTGGTGCCATTTGAAAGCTGGGAGAATCAAGTTTTCGAGGTTGGCTTGTTAGAGAAATATTGTAGAAGGAGAAGAACAAGAAGTGAAGAAATTGCAGAGGAGGCAGAATCTCGAATTAATCAGGGCCCGAGTTGAAGATTGGAAGCTCCAGGCCAACTATAAGGAATTTTCGGCTGAAATTTTAAGGTAAGAAAGTTAATCAATTTTAAACAAGTTTGTAGAAGGACCGTTCTTCAAAAGAGGTCTGGATTTTGAGTTATGAATTTTTGAAAGTGTAACAGAGAATTTGTGCATAAGCAGAAAGCTGCTTGGGAAGAACAAGCAAACAGCTCACCGTGGAGAGCTATAGCGAGATAAGGTGAATGAGGATCTTGCTTATGAAGGAAATCTCGCTGGAAATTGGGCTGAATCTCGCTGGTATGGTGAGTATCGCTAGAATGAAGTTTTGCTAAGGAATGCTTGATCTCGCTCATGAGGAGGATCTCGCTCATGAGGAGGATCTCGCTCATGAAGAGGATCTCGCTCATGAGGATGAATTCACTCATGATGATTATCTCGCTAGCAATGTTGTCTTTGTTGATGAAAGTTCCATTAGTAATGAACTATTTTAGGTATGTTGATAAGAATTCTAGTAGTTTAACCGGGAATTATGTCTTTTCAAGCCAAGAGGAGCTAGGAGAGGCGTATAAACAGTTAAAGAGCCCCGACGAGCTGTGAGTGACTAAATGAACTTAATGTTTCCAATACTCATGTATATAAGGTCAAGTAAGTTACAGTGACGTTAATGATGAATTCATACTCCCTCAAGTAACAAATGGTTGAAGAATAACTTGATGTATGTTTCCCGGCTTGTATATGTAACACAGGCCAAGGTATGTCATATAATCATTACAAAAGTTAAGTTTCTAATGTTGAAATATGCTTCCTAACGGAAGGCTATGAGAGAATGAGTTCTTGTGTAAATGATATGCATTGAAACTTAATTTAATGCTACGAAATATCCCGATATTGAAGGACATTTGAGAAGGTATCTGACTAACTTGGTACCGAAGGACATTTGAGAAGGTATCTTAGTAGCTCGATACTGAAGGACAAGTTTTGAGAAGGTATCTGAGCAAAAGTACCTAAGGTATGACGATACTTAGTATAGCCACGTGCACGTAGGTAGTTCTGAATGAGAGACCGAAGTATGGGTCTCCTAGGCCATGCACCACCAAAGGGAGGCCGAAGTGTGGGTCTCTTGACCAGTAATAGACGTTGGGTGTTACAGCATTGTAGGCTCGTTCTCAACTAAGGAATAATGATGTTTAATGATGTCTAAGAATGGTTTAAAGCTACATTTAGAGACAGTTGCTTGAGATACTCATTAGTATATTTACATGCTTATAGTGATGTAATGCATGATGTAATATGATTCTTTAGTCACTCACTGGGCTACTAGCTCACAGATTTCCTGTGTTTCCCTTTTTTCAAGTAGCGGTCAGATTCCTCAAGATTAATCTTGCTGCTACTTGCCACTGAAAGGCCCGACTTGTCCAGAAGAACTTAGGTTGATGGCTTGTTTATGTACACATGTTTTGAGAGGGACTAGGGCTTTGTTAGGAATGTTTGGGCCATCTGTGAATATTTTTCCATAATGTTATGTCATGGCTGTATGCATGTGCTTATGTAATCTTTGTAGAACCTTAAGGGAGGCTTGCTGTATGCGTATACTATTAACGTCTTAAACAAGTTGGTATTTAGATTAGAAGGCTTTGGTGGTGGGTGCTGGCAGTAGGGCTAGTAACTACCACAGTCATATCCTCTTCTAGATTAAAAGGGTAAACTGGGAAGGGGTGTGACAAGTTGGTATCAGAGCATAAGGTTTTGGGAATAGAAGGGAAAGTTCATGCATAAGTCTAAGTCCCTAAAATGTGAGTCCCTAACATGTGTACATTGTATTAGGTGAAATGCCGAGGCAAAGTGGCAGATAGAGTAAGCAGATAAGAGGCAGGAATACTGACCCTACCAATAGGGGCCCAGAGGTTAGAAAGAACGCACCGGGTGGGAAAAAGAAGGTGAATATCAAGTGGGTCAGGAAATGACGTCTGAGGGAGAGTCTAGTGCTCCCCAAGCAAGGGCAGATTCTCAACTAGAAGATATAGTTTTTGACAAGATAGTGCAGAGGTTAGCAGCCAGTGTGTGCTCAGTACGAGCAGACCCAAAGAAGAAATATGGTATTGAGAGGTTTAAAGCCCTAGGGGCTGTGACATTTGAAGGTATAGCAGCTGAGTTATGGCTGGATGTAGTTGAAAAAAGTTGTCCAGAGGACAGGAAAGTAGGACTAGCCACCTTTCTACTATAGAAAGGAGCAGAGAAATGGTGGAAAGTGATATCCGCCAGACGAGCCAGTATAGATGCGATGTTATGGCCTGAGTTCTGGAAGGCCTTTGAAGACAAGTACTACCCCAGCTCATTCCAGATGCAAAAAGGGATGAGTTTCTCAAACTAATGCAAGGAACGATGTCAGTGGCAGAGTATGAGCAGAAATTTATAGAGTTATCGCAATATGCCCTACCGATTATTGCTGAGGAAAGAGATAGATGCAGGAAATTTGAAAAAGGTTTAAGGAAGGAAATCAGAACTCCGGTGACATCTACGGCTAATTGGTTAGATTTTAACCAATTAGTAGAAACGACGACACGAGTCGAGCGGAGTTTGGAAGATGATGAGCAGTTGCCAAGGGGCAGTGAGGCAGTAGTAGGGCCTAGAGATAGGGGATCCCGACCTCCAGTTGCAACTCAGACTAGTGGAAGCCAATTCAGGGGTACAAGTTGGCAGGGATCCAGGAGAAGGAAAATGAGACCCTCGGCCAGTGCAGTTAGCCGACCAGAGATGCCACGAGCTAGTGAGTCAATAGCCAGCACAGACAAGAGACGGACGTGCCCTAGTTATGGCAAGAGGCATCTTGAGGCATGCTATAATGGCAGAGCTGTATGTTTCCAGTGTGGACAAATAAGGAATTTCAAGAGGGACTGTCCCCAGGTGAATAGGGACGCCCCAACAGCACAATAGATAACCTACCAGACAGTTAACCAACCAAAGGGTGCTAGAAATCGAGGCGAAGGGTCAAGTGGTGCCAAGCAGAAGAATGTCGTAGGTCGACCCCAACAGTAGGGGCGAGTGTACGCCGTGACACACCAGGAGGCAACAGAGTCTCCAAATGTTGTGACCGGTAATGTCATATTATGTGGACAGTCTGCTTATGTTTTATTTGATCTTGGTGCCACAAATTCATTTATATCTAGCATGTATGCATTTAGTAGTTGGTTGAGCCTATGCCTGAAGAGTTATTTATCTCTACCTCTTTAGGAGATGTGATAATAGTAGATAAATGTTATAATCATTGTGAGGTACTGATCAATGGTCAGGACTTCTATGCTGATTTACTTCCCTTAGAACTATTGGAGTTTGATACTATTCTGGGGATGGATTTTCTAAGTAAGTATCGTGCTTCAGTAGACCGTTACAAGAAGGAGGTAGTGCTCAGAAAATCAAATGGCCAGGATGCGATGCTGACAGGAATCAAAAGATTAGCCGTGGGATTCTGATATCGGCAGTGAAAGCTCGGAAGCTGTTGAGCAAGGGATGTAAAGCCTATCTGGCTCANAGTGAAAGCTCGGAAGCTGTTGAGCAAGGGATGTAAAGCCTATCTGGCTCACGTAGTGGCTGCTCAAGGGAAAGAGCTAAACCCAGAAGATATCCCCATGGTAAATGAGTTTCGGGATGTATTTATTGAAGAACTATCGGGATTACCACCCGACAGAGAGGTGGATTTTACTATTGACTTAATTCCGGGCACAACTCCTATATCGCAGACACCGTATAGAATGGCGCCAACTGAGTTAAAAGAATTAAAGGTTCAGTTGCAAGAGTTAATTGACAAGGGATACATTCGACCCAGTGTATCGCCTTGGGGAGCTCCAGTATTGGTTGTGAGGAAGAAAGATGGTATACTTAGATTGTGTATCGATTATAGGCAGCTGAATAAGGTAATGATTAAAAATAAATATCTATTACCACGCATTGATGATTTGTTTGATCAGCTAAGAGGAGCCACAGTGTTTTCAAAGATAGACTTGAGATCGGGTTATCATCAATTGAATGTGAAGGAAGCTGACATTCCTAAAACCGCATTTAGAACAAGATATGGACATTATGAATTTCTAGTAATGCCATTCGGACTGACATATGCCCCTGCGGTATTCATGGATCTTATAAACAGGATATTTCATCCTTACTTGGACCAGTTCATGATAGTATTCATTGATGATATACTGGTGTATTCTGGTTGTAGGGAGGATCATATAACCCACCTGAGGATAGTATTGAAGACGCTTCGAGATAGGCAGTTGTATGCTAAATTTAGTAAATGTGATTTTTGGTTAGATCAGGTTGTATTTCTTGGGCATGTTTTTTCAGCAGATGGAATTAGTGTAGATGCCCAGAAGACGGAAGCAATAGTTAATTGGGAACAACCCATGACAACTTCGGAGATACGCAGTTTTCTAGGTTTGGCAGGTTATTATCGGAGGTTTGTGGAGGGTTTCTCTAAGATAGCCCTTCCGTTGACGAACCTGACCAAGAAAGGCATGAGGTTTGAATGGTCGTCGAAGTGTGAGCATAGTTTTCAATAGCTGAAATAGAGACTAGTATCAGCACCAGTGCTTATCTTGCCTGTTCCAGGTAAGGAATTTGAGATTTATTGTGATGCATCCCGACAGGGATTGAGATGTGTGTTGATGCAGGATGGGAAGGTGATTGCATATGCCTCTCGTCAACTTAAGCACACGAGAGCATTTATCCTACGCATGATCTGNAGGTGATTGCATATGCCTCTCGTCAACTTAAGCACACGAGAGCATTTATCCTACGCATGATCTGGAGTTGGTAGCAATGGTTTTGGCTCTGAAGTTGTGGAGACATTACCTATTTGGAGAGTGCTACAGAATATTTACAGATCATAAAAGCTTAAAATATATCTTTGATAAAAAAGAGTTGAATCTAAGACAACGAAGATGGATTGAATTGATTAAAGATTATGACTGTTCCATCGAGTACCACCCTGGTAAGGCTAATGTTGTAATGGATGCACTAAGTAGAAAATCCTCGAGACCCAAGGCCATTATCGGTTCAATAAGAGGAATGCTATTGCAGGAGTTCAGGAATCCTAGAACCGCCTTATCAGAAAGACTGTCAGGAGGAATGATAGCTACTTTCCAGGTAAGGCCTAACTTAGTAGAAAACCTTAAGCAGGATCAGTTGAAAGACCCTGATCTTCAGAAGATTGTTGATGATGTAAGAAAGGGCATCAGAGTTGATTTTCAACTGGGAGCAGACAATGTACTAGAAAAGGAGGGGAGAATATGTGTGCCTAACAAGCTACAGCTTAACAAGCCATTTCAGAGGAAGTACATAGTTCCGCATATGCTATGTATCCAGGAAGCACCAAGATGTATAGAACTTTAAAGAGATCTTACTGGTGGCCTGGGATGAAGAGAGACATAGCAGAATATGTGGACCGATGTATAATCCGTCAACAAGTGAAACCTGAGAGACAAAGACCAACAGGATTACTTAATCCACTCCCAGTGCCTGAGTGGAAGTGGGAGCATATGACAATGAACTTCCTATTTGGATTGCCTAGGACACCCTCGGGATATGATGGCATTTGGGTAATAGTCGATAGAATAACTAAGACGACCAAGTTTATACCAGTAAAAGTCACTTTTACACTAGACCGTCTAGTTAAGATTTATGTGGATAGGATAATCAGTCAATATGGAGCCCCAGTGTCGATAGTGTCGGACCAGGACTCGAGGTTCACCTAAAAATTTTGGCCTAGTTTACAGAAGGCTATGGGCACTAAATTGCATTTCAGTACAGATTTTCATCCACAAACAGATGGATAGTTGGAAAGAACTATATAGACACTGGAAGATATGTTAAGAGCTTATGTATTGCAATTCAAAGGAAGTTGGGATACACATTTATCGTTGATTGAATTTGCATACAACAATAACTCCATTCTAGTATCGGAATGGCTCCCTATGAAGCATTGTACGACCGACCTTGCAGGACCCCAGTATGCTGGAACAAAGTCGGAGAACGACAATTATTGGGTCAAAAATTAGTTCAACAAACAACAGAGAATGTGAAACTTATCAGGGATAACCTTAAGGCGGCTCGTGATAGACAGAAGAGCTATGCTGATAAGCAAAGAAGAGAACTAGATTTGAAGTCGGAGATCGGGTATTTCTTTGGCTGTCCTCATGGAAAGGAATTCTCCGGTTTAGGAGAAAAGGGAAGTTAAGTCCACGATACATTGGACCATATGAAATTGTGGAACGAATTGGTCCAGCAGCATATAGGTTACAATTGTCAATGGAGCTAACTCGCATTCCTGACGTATTTCATGTATCAATGTTAAAGAAATACGTGCCTGATCCTATGCACATACTAGCAGCACAACCATGACAACTCAAAGAAGATTTATCTTACGAGGAAGAGGCCATCGAGATTTTGGACAGGAAAGACCAGGTACTCAGAAATAAGACGATTCCTTTGGTGAAGGTGCTATGGCGTAATCATGGAATCGAGGAAGCTACCAGGGAACCTGAAGATCAAATGAGGAAGAGATATCCTTAACTTTTCAAATGACATGTCAGATAAATTTCGAGGATGAAATTTCTTTTAAGGGGGAGATGAATGTAAACCTTGAACTCTAGGTTTCCTAGATAAGCATGTTTAGCCAAAGGAATGTTATATTACATATTTATTAAGTATAAATTCATGTTTATTTATAGGAATTATGAAGGAAAGGAAGGAAAAACATAATAAATGAGGGAACTCATTTGTTGGTTTTGCTGGAGGCACTAAGTGTGGGGTGACATGGCAATCTAATCTTTGAACTCGGGAGGCGGCAAAAAGATTAAAAGGAAGGGGAACTTCAAAAGCCTTGTTTCGGCAATTGACATGAGCAAATTTAGTGAATTCAGTGCCATTTAAAAGCTGGGAGAATCAAGTTTTTGAGGTTGGCTTGCCGGAGAAAGATTGTAGGAGGAGAAGAACAAGAAGTGAAGAAATTAAAAAGAAGGTAGAATCTCGGATTACTCAGGGCTTGAGTTGAAGATTGGAAGCTCCAGGCCAAACTATAAGGAATTTTCGGCTGAAAGGTGAAGGTAAGAAAGCTAACCCAATTCTAAAAAAGTTTGTAGAAGGAAGTTTCTTCAAAAGAGGTATGGATTTTGAGTTATGAATTTTTTAAGTTGTAACAGAGAATCTGTGCATAAGCAGACAACTTCTTGGGAAGAATAAGCA
This sequence comes from Benincasa hispida, assembly GCF_009727055.1. Taxonomy (NCBI): domain Eukaryota; kingdom Viridiplantae; phylum Streptophyta; class Magnoliopsida; order Cucurbitales; family Cucurbitaceae; genus Benincasa; species Benincasa hispida. The sequence goes on along the minus strand of NC_052353.1, from coordinate 49,672,022 downwards.
AACAGCTCACCGTGGAGAGCTAGAGTGAGATAAGGTGAATGAGGATCTCACTTATAAAGGAAATCTCGCTAATTTTGTGTTGAAGATCTCGCTCAAGAAGGAAATATCGCTGGAAATTGGGTTGAATCTCGCTGGTATGGTGAGTATCGCTAGAATGAAGTTTTGTTAAGGAATGCTTGATCTCGCTCATACGGATCTCGCTCATGAGGATCTCACTCATGAGGATGAATTCACTCATAATGATTATCTCGCTAGCAATATTGTCTTTGTTGATGAAAGTTCCATTAGTAATGAACTATTTTAGGTATTTTGATAAGAATTCTAAGTAGTTTAACTAGGAATTATGTTCTTTCAGGCCAAGAGGAGCTAGAAGAGTCGTATAAACCGTTAAAGAGCCCTGACGAGTTGTGAGTGACGAAATGAACTTAATGTTTCCAATACTCATGCATATAAGGTCAAGTAAGTTACAGTGATGTTATGATGAATTCCTACTCCCTCAAGAAACAAATGGTTGAAGAATAACTTAACGTATGTTTCCCGGCTTGTATATGTGTAACACAGGCCAAGGTATGTCGTGTAATCATTACAAAATTTAACTTTCTAATGTTGAAATATGCTTCCTAGGGGAGGGCTATGAGAGAATGAGTTCTTGTGTAAATGATATGCAATGAAACTTAATTTAATGCTACGAAATACCCCGATACCGAAGGACATTTGAGAAAGTATCTGATCAACTTGGTACCGAAGGACATTTGAGAAGGTACCTGACCAACTTGATACCGAAGGACATTTAAGAAGGTATCTTAGTAGCTCGATACTGAAGGACAAGTTTTGAGAAGGTATCTGAGGAGAAGTACCTAAGGTATGACGGTACTTAGTAGAGCCATGTGCACGTAGGTAGTTCTGAATGAGAGACCGTAGTATGGGTCTCCTAGGCCATGCAACACCAAAGGGAGGCTGAAGTGTGGGTCTCTTGGCCGGTAATAGACGTTGGGAGCTAGAGCGTTGTAGGCTCGTTCTCAACTAAGGAATAATGATGTTAAATGATGTCTAAGAATGGTTTAAAGCTACATTTAGAGACAGTTGCTTGAGATACTCATTAGTATATTTACATGTTTATAGTGATATAATGCATGATGTAATATGATTCTTTAGTCACTCACTGGGCTTCTAGCTCACAGATTTCCTGTGTTTCTCTTTTTTCAGGTAGCGGTTAGATTCCTTAAGGTTGATTCTGCTGCTGCTTGCCACTGAAAGGCCCGGCTTGTCCAGAAGAACTTAGGTTGATGGATTGTTAATGTACACATGTTTTGAGAGGGACTAGGGCTAGGAATGTTTGGGCCATCTGTGAATATTTTTCCGTAAATGTTATGTCATGGTTGTATGCATGTGCTTATGTAATCTTTGTAGAACCTTAAGGGAGGCTTGCTATATGCGTATACTATTAACATCTTAAACAAGTTGGTATTTAGATTAGAAGGCTTTGGTGGTGGGTGCTGGCAGTAGGGCTAGTAACTACCACGGTCATATCCTCTTTCGGATTAAAAGGGTAAACTGGGAGGGGGTGTGACAGGAAACTTGAGTACACAATGCAATTCCATCAACGCATATTAGCCATATTCCCACTTAATAAAATAATGCCTCACTCCGCCATATCTTCTTTATCTGATTGTGGTTGTTGTTGGCGGTCTCTCAATCTCTGTCTAAATGTCCTAATCTCCGAGTCGTAATTCACCAGAGATTGAGAGTCTCGAAAGAAATCAGAAAAATTACCATTAGCACACTATTTTGCCGAAGTCCCCGACAACGGTGCCAAAAACTTGATACTTGATTTTATGAAGTGAATTATGGATGATATGCGATGATGAGATTGCGTTGAGCACTCAAGTTTCCTCAGCAGAATCCAAGTGTAAACCCCACTGAGTTTTCTAGTAAGTCAAGGGTCAAACTCAGGAACTTGGGAAAACAGATTGCGATGGTAATTTTTATGAAAACCTTGCGGTAACCGGTAACTCAATTAATTTTTGGTTTGTTGTTGATTGTGTTAATGAAAAATAAACAAATGCGGCGGATTTAAGAAAAGTCAGTTGTGGGATAGATGCACTGAGTATGCAGATGAATGGGTTGAGAAGGTCTTTAGCTAGCATTACTTGGGAATGCATCAGACTATGCGATCATGTTACAACCATGCACAGCAAATCATTTTCCAATGCAAATGCGATGCTCCTAAGTCTAGGACGCATGTGTTGAATGCAAAAGTGTCCATAGAGCTTATTCCTAAGTCTCCACTCTTTTCCTATGCGATGATGCAAAATGCATAAAGGCAAGGTGACCGCATATAATCATATCCTATCTCTAGGATGAATGCGATGCGTTAATAGCGAATAGTGCTTATTTCTAAGCTTCTATCTCTTGATTATGCGTTCTAATCTGGCTCTCCCGAGCCTAGATTCTAACCTGACCTTCCCAAGCCTAGATCTTGTCCTTAGACACTCCCGAGTATCTCTAATCAATGAATGAAGCATACATAATACAAGATAATCGCATAGAATGAAGATTCACTAGTTGTGCTAGCTAAATGCTTCTCAATCCATTCAACTGATTTAGCTATTCATGCATAAATAACAGAGAGTGAACAGATATAGATAAGTAGATTCCATTTTGATAAATGAGTGGAGTACAAAATAATAATGAAAGTTAAAGGTAGAGAGCCTGGTAGGAATTCCTTGCTGACCGAGGCTTTTACACTGTAAATCTCTATTCAGTTCCAAAGATGTTCCTGCTTCCGTAGGCGTCGGCCCTCTCTCTGTCCATGAAGCTTTCGGCGCTCTCCCAAGCTTATCAGAACGATCTGTCGGCACAACCTTCTCTCTCGCGTCCGCCTTGAAGTAAAAGAAAATCTAAGAACCAGGCTAAACTCGTAAGATGGTGAACTCATGAACTTTGGAACCCCTTTTCTGAAGGATGCCTTTGGTATTTATAGAACTTCCATGGTGAACGGCGGCTTCCCTCTCATGATTGCTCAGATGGGATGGCTTTAATTCCTTGACTGATGCGCCGAATATTTGTCACCAAAAAGCTGGATGTACTTGTTATCGTTAGCGGCTGTCAACTTAATTTGGATTCGACTGTCATCAGCTTTCTATCCCATCGCGATTAATTAGCCTTTCACCCAGATGCGGCCACCATGTTGCGCCCACCAAGTTGTAGTAATCCTTCTTAAGCGAATGTTTGCGAACATAATCACCACAAAGCCTTGGGTGAAGTTGCGCTCGACCAATGATTTCCTATGATCGCAATTTCCGCCTTGCATCAACGCATAATCTGCATAAAAATACAAAAATAAACTGTTCCTATGCGATGAACGCATGCGACCGCAATGTAATAAACTTAATGCTTTTTTGATGCAATCTAACACATGTTATCAACGCAAGCCAGCATTGTTTAAGAACTTAGCACTATGATAACGTGCATTTCTGCCCATTATCAGAAATCCATTTCTTTGACCCATTTGTCCCATTCAACATCCTCTATTGCCTTCTTGTAAGACAACGAATCCTCAACCTCTCCATCAGCTACCATAGTCAGGATTTCAGTGAAACTCATATAGTGAACAAGTGGATTCGCTACCCTTCCACTACGTTGAGGTTCCCTCAACTCTTGTGGTGGTTCTAACCTACCAAATGAACTTCTATCAAACAACACTTGTTGATGGAGCAGACTCTTCATCAACATTTGTTAAATGTCCAGTAGTTTCGTTGGAAAGTTCATGCAACACGATCTTACTACGTTGACTGTGCTCCCTCATATGATCCTCCTTCAGGAAAGTAGTGTTCGTCAACAAAAACACTTTGAGGTAGCCTAGAAATAGGCACAACCTCGAACGTGGTTTCAGTTTCTTTGGATTGGCCTGAAGCACATGTGTTGGGCAACTCTATATGCGGAAGTGATGCAAACTAGCTTTACGCCCATTCCATAACTTCAAATGTGTTCTCGCAACACTCTTGGAAGGAACACAGTTGAGAATATAAGCTGCAGTCTCCACTGCCCCAAAACGAGTTCGGTAAGGAAGCGTAACTCATCATCGATCGAATCATGTCCAATAAGGTTTTGTTTCCATTCTGCTGAGGTGTACCAGGTGTTGAGAGTTGGGAAACAATTCCATTTTCTATCATATAGTTATAGAACTTAGAATCCAAAAACTCTCCACCCCGATCTGATCGAAGGGTTTTAATTCGTCTATCCAATATGTTTTCAACTTCAACCTTGAACTCTTTGATCTTTTCAAAGGATTCAGACTTTCGTTGCATCAAATAAACATACCCATGTCGAGAGTAATCATCAGTAAAAGTGATGAAATACTAATAGCCTCCCTTGACTTGCACATTCATCGGACCTCAAAGGCTAAATGTACTAACTCTAGAGGCTCTTTGGCTTCATAACCTTTTCCAATAAAAGGCCTTTAGTCATCTTGCCCTGAAGGCATGACTCACACATAGGTAAAGAATTTTCCTCTAACTCGCTTAGAAGTCCATTCTTCACCAACCTCTCAATCCTATTGAGATTGATGTGCCCTAATCGAAGGTGCCAAAGTTGGGCATTTTCCTTAGGAAAAACCTTAAGTCATTTATATTGAGGTACGATAGTTTTAAACATCTTTATGTTATGAACGGAATTTGTTGCTAATGGCCTTAGCACATACAAATTATTTTCCAGTTTTGCTGAACAAATCTCAACACCCTCTTTTAGGATAAACACTTTATCCAATGAAAAGTGAAGAGTATATTTACATTCTATCAAACACTTTATAGAAATTAAGTTCCGCTTTAACTCGGGAACTACATACACATCATTCAAAATGATAAATTTCTTCTGTAAAGTCAACTGGATTCCTCCCACTACCACGATTGAGACGACGTGCCTGGTGCTTACTCGCATCATCATCTCTCTAGTCTCAAGCTGCCGCCAGGATCTAATCCCCTGAAAAGAAGAATAAACATGATTAGTGGCCCCAGAGTTAATAATCCAAGCATAATCATCATTCTCCACTAAACAGGTTTCCAAAACTAGTAAATCATATTTACCTTATTTTTCCTTGGCCTTAGCCTTCTTCTCCTTTATCCAGCGAGGACATTTCTACTTCCAGTGCCCATCCTGGTTGCAATGGAAACACTTTCCTTTGTCAACCGGTGCTGGTCACCTTTCCTGCTGAGCAACAGGCGATGGGTTAGCAGGTGCCTTCCCCTTTCCCTTACCACCCTTCTTCTTCTTCCACTTGGAAGTGTTAGAAGGTGTAGACTTTATTCTTGAGGTCGAATCCCGATGGAAATTCTTTGATGATGAAGCAACATTTGCCTCACCTACCTTCTTCTCCTTACTTTTCAACAAGGATTGGAATGTCTGCAACTCGTTGAGAGTTGTAAAGGTATAGTCTACTTTTTTTAGTATAACATTACTGACAAAGTACAGGAAGCTATCTAGCCACGAGTGCTGAATTATGCTAACCTATTTGTCCTCATCGATGCGTGACCCATTCATCTTCGCCATATTGAAGTGGACCATCATGTTCAGAACATGTTCACAAACTGATGTGCCTTCCTCCATTTTGAAGTTGAAGATGCATTTCAGAGCTTCGTGCTTGAACTGTCCAGATGGTTGTCTGAACATTCCCCACAGGGACTCCATGATCTCATGCACCGAGACCATAGGCCCATGATTCTTGGCCAAAACGTCGTTCAAACTAACCAAGATATAAGCTCGGGCCTTCTTGTTCGCACGCGTCCATTTCTTATAAGCCTCCCAAACATCTCGAGTACCGTTCTGAGTCGGAATAGGAGGACACTCCTTCGTAAGGACTAACCTTAGATCATCGATGATCAAAATTGTAGTTATCATGTGTTTCCAACTAGCGTAATTCTCGCCAGTCAACTCATCAGCGCTTAATAGAGCTGATGTGGCTATAGCCTTTTTTACATTGCTAAAGAAAGAACAAACTTAATAAGTCTATGCAATACCACTTTTAACACCAATTTTAGTTTTAGCAAAATAGTTTCCATGTACCCTAAGTGAAAAGACATCTATTTTGCAATGATGCCCCATTGAAGCAGGACAAAAGTCACCGGTGGGGTGATCAAATGCCCCTTTCACTGGGATGAGACTTTCTCAAATATTAGGCAGAAACAACACTTGTAACTAACACTAACAGTCACCATTTTTCGGTCCAGAACTGTTAACCTTTAACAATTTCGTGTAAGTGAAACCCCTCATTTCAGCCCTAGAGTCCCGTCCTAATGCGCCAACCATAGGGAAAATGCAGATTAGGACAAGAGACTAAAGCGGCCATATCCTATACAAGAGATCAGATAAAGAATCGTGCAAAACTACCATCCTATAGGGGGACACTCCCAGGGTGCCTCAAGATGATGCACAGAAATGTTATCCAACCTAATGAGAGAGACCGTGGGATATGTTGTCACATGTCCCGCTCCCACTTACTATGAACATTCTCTCCATTCACCTTGGTATTGACCTACCCAAACACCATCCTTTAGGGGGGACACTTCTAGGGTGCCTCAAGGCCGAGGATAGATCTTACAATGTGAAAATAAAGGGAGAAATGTGAAGAGGTTTAAGTGAAGTATCATATACCCCAAGTACCTCTCACTGAATGTTCTACCTAGGGGTTCATTAACTTAGATCATCCGGCTACTAATGTTATCTAAATGTGTTTAATTTGCTCAAAAACAACTCTTGTCTTTGAAATTAAAAAAGTTCAAGTCAAGTTCCATTAAACTCTTTAACGGACTATCCTTAAATTTGCATGCATGCATCAAATCTATCTAATTCACCTTTCCAGGTAGGTTCCCAGGTAGGGGGGTTTCGTTTTCGTTAGCTTAAGTACCCCAGCCTAGATAGAACTCGCCTTAGACAAAAGGTCGCTTATAGATGGATTTGTTACATATTTAATCTTTTATTAGTCAATTTAATCCTATTAAACTGATTAAAAGATTAAACCTTAGGTTTCTAATCTCATTAGAACCGTGATCTTAGGTCTATCTCCATCAAGTTTTAAAACTCTTTTAAAAACATGATTCAAGCGTAAGTTCACATGCATGTCTTTCTTATTGATTTTAGTTCTAATTTCCCTTATAACTCTTATAAAAGAAATAACCAAAACCATTCACATTGCTATAAATAACTAGGTATTTATAACTCTTATAAATTTAAACTCTGTGTCATGCTTCATGCAATGTCCATTCATTACTATATATAACTCTTATATACTTTGTAATGAACTAAGCATACATGCTTCCATACACCTTTATTCTATAACACTTATAATATAAAGATGATGCATGTCTATCCTTAATGCATGCTTAAATATAACTCTTATATTATATGATGTATGAGTATGCTCTTGAAGTAATTTAGTCATGCAAACTACTTTATCATAACTCTAACAATATAGAGATGATGAATGACCAATGCATAACCTAAGGTGGGATTTCAACTATATGGCCTACTGTATGACATATAATGAAACATACATCTCATGTACATTCACCACAATTAATGAACCGGGATGATTAGCCTAAAAAATCAGAATTTAAATTCTATCTATTACATAAAACCATCGAGCAAACCGGTTCACAAGCGAACCAGGTATTGAACCACCCAAGCGAAGACATCTTCCTGATCATTTAGTAAATTGGGTGAGTAACCACGATCGCTTAGCTACGATCGAGTACCATTTACAACGCGATGAAGCATGAGGCCATTCAATTGTTTAGCACACTAATATTAAATGCAAGTCTAAACGATCGTATAGACAACTATGATGCTTTGAGGCATGATCTTCTTCATTTTCAAAGTAATGCGTAACTCCTTCCTTTGAAGCTTTATCATGAACGACTCACACTACCTCAAACACTTTGAATTACATACTCGTTAGCAAGTTAATATGCCCAAAAACACAAAGGCCCTAATAATTAACTTTGAAAATGTAAAGGAATTAAATAACCAGAGGCAATCATCCCAGAAACTCCATTAATCCACATCCACAAACATATTTAACACTTAAACAGAATGTAGACATGCTTACACCCACCAAGAATGTAAATGCTATTCTATACATCAATAAATTTGGAATATCAGAACCTGACTCTGATAGTAATTAAAGGATCTCTTATCAAAGAGAATAAATGAGCGGAATCATGGTCAATCCAAATTTATTGTGACAGAATTACAAGTATTCACAAACAAACAAATTAGTTATGCATTTTCTAATAAATTACGACATGCTTTAGTAAATGAATACAAAAGGAACAAGAGACATACCTTTGAAGAACTTTTCTTCTATAGATCTCTAGCTCTCGTGAAGACTTGGACCAACAACCTCTTGCTATCTCTACGATCGTCTAGTCAATCGTCTGGTCAATCACGAAAAATCTTCTCCACGAACAAGTAACCTCTCGGACACCACCACTCAGTAACCTTGGTATACTTGGAGTGAGAATCTAGGAGGTATGGGCTCTGTTATGAATTTGGTAGAGGGATGGAGGAAACAACGATCGAACTATATGACCAAACAAATGGGAGAAGGATATTGTCTATCGTATAGACTTTGTGCTTCATCGTTTAGTAAAACTCAGTAGGTACATGATTGTTTAGGAAAAATAGTCTTGATCGTTTACACGGTCGTTTAAAGAATCTCTCCAAGGTATGCGATCATTTAGTAAAACTTGACATGAATGTTTAGTCAAAAGCTGAAGGAAATCGGAAGCAAGATTTCCATGAGCAGCAGAAACAAGTTTATTCCAAATTACAATAATGAATAAACAATACATTTACAGTCGACTTCAAAACAAGCGGTTATACAATTAATTCAGAAATTACAGCATGAATAAAACAAATGCATAAAGAGAAAAACTCTACACACATTTGAAGATGCGTCTCTATGCTTCTTTGCACATGATCGCTTAAACATCAGCAACCTCGAACGCTCGATCTACACAACCGCAACACAGCACGAACACTTCATGCTCGTCCTCAATGATCGCCTCGGTCACGAACTCCTCAGCAACACAAATGGCCTCCACAGCATCATGGACGGTCTCCATAGAACCTCAACGGTGTCAAGTTAAGTCTGACACCACAAACAAGGCTACCTTGATATTCTCGGTGTGAGAATCCAGAGGGTGGGCTCTATTGAGACTTGGAATGAGGCAAACGAAGGAGGAAACACCGATCATGTACACAACTGGACAAGTGGGAGATGGCAGAGACCTATCACATAGGTCGATGCCCAATCGTTTAGATAAAGCTAAGCGATCGTCTAGAAAAAGCTATGCGATCATTTAGCTCATCGTTTAGCTCGGTCTGTTGCCTACAGACACTACACAATCGTTTACTTAGGGCAAGCAATCTCTAGCAAAACTATGCGATCGTTTAGTAAACACTGCACGATCATTTAGCTCGCCACTACACCAATCGTCGTTTAGTAAATCCGTATTTACTTGACGACTACATGAGTTTCTTTTGCGCGAGAGAGAAAACTCAAAAAACTTTTTATGAAAACTTTTCAGCATTTGTAAATCATACTAAAATTAGTGGATATGATGAAATAATGGTGTATTTTTCGATGGTGGTGTATGCGTTGCACATGCAAGTTTTCCTAGTAAAATCCAAGTATAAATCCTACTAGGTCGCCTGATAAGTCCAGGGTCGAACATAGAGACTACTGAGACAATATGCGACAATAATTTTAGATTCTTTTTCGGTGGCAAGCAAAACAATAAGTTGGTTGGTATGTTTGTTTAAAGTATAAATCCTATGTGGCAAAATTGAGAAAATAGTTAATAATAGCGAAATTTACAATGAGTATGCAAGGAAAGGGTTGAGAAGAGATTTAGCTGACACTTCCTAAGATTGCGTTCAAGTTATGCGATCATGCTACACACATACAACAGCATGTCATCTCCTAATTTTAGGACGCATGCGATGTATACGATAATGTCTATAGGACTTATGTCTAAGGCTCTATTCTTGTCTATGTATGATGAATGACACACACATACACAAGGCGACCGCATATTATCATATCCTTTTTCTAGGGTGCATGCGATGCATGATAGCAAACATAACTTATCTCTAAGTCTCTATCTCTTGTTTATGCGGTTCTAATCTGACTTTCTCAAGCCTAGATTCTAACTTGACTCTCTCAAGTCTAGGTTCTTTCTTTAGACTACTCTCTCAAGTATCTCTAAAAGGTGATGGACGCATACATAAGACAAGATGATCGCATAAAATGAAGATCTTAGGTCATGCTAGTTAAATTCTTCTCAACCCATTCAAAAATTTAGTTACTCATGCATAATGTAAAGAGAGTGAACAGATGTAGATATGCAAATTCCATTTTATAAATGAAACCAGAATACAGTATGACAATGGTAAGTAAGGATAGGGAGCTTGGTAGCATGTCTTGCTTCCCAAGGCTTTTACACTGTGTTTTACTCTACTCTGCCCAAAAGAATGTTCTTGCTTTCGCAAGAGTTAACCATCTCTCCGTTCTCAGCGCTTCCCGACAGTCTCTCGAGCTGACCAGGAACGATCTTTTGGCATCATATCTCTTCACTCGTGTCCGCCTTCTAAGTATAAAAATTACAGACAATGGCTATCTATTATCTCTATGTAAATGGCGAAAGAGAACTCTAAAATTCTGAACTTCTTTTAACGAAGGTGGCCTTTGGTATTTATAGAGCTTCAGGGTGAAGGGCTTTTCTCTCAAATGATTGCAATGATGGAATGTCATTAAATCTCTATCTGATGCGCCGATTAATTGTCACCGAAAAGTTGAGTGTACTTGCTACAGTGTGTCGTTAACGGTTTGTCAACTAAATTTGAATTCGACCATCATCAGCTTTTTTTCCCATCATAATTTATTAAGCTTTCACCTTGATGCGCCATCTCTATGCTGCCACCTTCTTGAGCAGATCTTCGCGAATGCATATGATCGCATAGCTTTGCAGTCGCAATCTTCTAATGTGCTCGGATGCTGAATTCCTTGGATAGTAATTATGCCTTGTGCCAACGCATTTTCCTGCACAAAATACGTCAATTAGTTGCTTTAATGCAATGGGCGCATGCGATCGCAATGTTCTCAACTTAATGCTTTTGGACACGATTTTACGTATTTTTACTGTTGTGATCCTACATTGTTTTATATCTTTTTGTTGTAATAACATGCATTTCTGCCCGTTATCACACCCCCAAATTTAAAACAATGCTTGTTCTCAAGCATAAACTAAAGATTTTCTCTAGAAAGTCAGTCGCCTTTTCCTTTCCTAGATTTCTCGAGGTGTCTTATTCAAATCCTATGAACCAAAATCTCCTTAATTCCTATCTTGGTATTTTCTTAAATTATTTCTAAAATTTAGGGACCGTAAGTTTAACCTTCAAAAAGACTTTATTTGTTTCCAAGGCATCGCATGATTTATTTCAAAAAAAACTTTTTTTCAACTGGGGTGTTTTCAAATGATTTTTATCCTTGCATAGTTTAGATATTCTTTCTATGACCTTGCACTGATCTGAGTGCCTAGCCTTCGTTTTGGCTTGCCCCCATGGGTGTCATGCGAGCATCCAACTACGAGCAAGGCGCTCTTTCTCAGTCTAAACTCATGCCTATTTGGCAGCGGAGTTGCGATCATTTTATTTATGTGATCACGATTCCTACCTTCATTTTGGCTTGCCCCCACAGGTGTCATACGGACATCCAACTACGAGTAGGATCCAATCACAATGTTATGATTTTCTTTTAAGATGTCTAAAAGTAGCAAGGTTGAAAATAAATACCGCACCCCATTTAAACGCAACAATATCCTCATTGATGAAAGACTAAAAAAATTCATGCAATGCACTTAGGAGGTTTTGTAAAAGTCAATTTGAAAGAAAGCTGGTGGACCACTAACTTCTAGAAATTTTCATGAATTGACTGTCCTAAAATTAAGTTGATTCTAATACATGCGATGAGAAATAGAGGCATGCATTTCATCATTGAAATCATAATTGGCATAGAGAAATAATGCGGTGACTTACTAAAGTAATCAATATTTAATGATTGTGCCGACTAAAGAGGATGCGATGATAAAATTATCAAAGTTAAAGACGAGATGCGAGAGTGCAAAATTTGAAATAAACAAAGTCAAGGAAAGATACAACTAAATTTTCTCTGTCGCTTGCATCATCTGTGATCGTATCCTTCTTTGCGACGAACCAATTTCTTTGATTACAATGGCGGAACGAACTAGTCGCGTTTTTCAGTTATCGTGTAGCTCCCCCGCAATCGTTCACCACGATCATTGCAAAAAACATTGAGATTTTCAAAAATATAAAAGACATAGTTAACAATTTTTTTTTTAGAGAAATAAGGAGTAAAAAGGATACAGAAATGATAACAGATATAAAGAGGTAGATTTGAGTTCATGAACTGAAGATTTCAAAGGATACTTCAAAAAGATTGTGTCCCTGATGAATTTGAATTGCATGATTGTGCAGGGACTACCCACTTCTTCTTTTGTCAGAATTCCTCAGGTTCACGAAGGTTTTCTCGGGATGCAAGTCTTCTCCGTGATATATTTTGACTCTTTGCCCGTTGACTTTGAATGCGTTGATCCTGTCCTCATTGGATAACTCAACCGCTCCATGCGGGAATACCTCTTTGATTATAAAAGGACCAGACCATCATGATTTTAACTTGCCGAGAAAAAGTCGTAGTTGATAATTGTACAACAAAACCTGTTGTCCGACTTGGTCTTCTCGCATAGTTGTTTGTCATGCCAACGTTTGGCGCGCTCCTTGTAGATTTTGGCATCCTCGTATGCTTGAGTTCTCCATTCATCAAGCTCGATCAACTGAAGTTTCCTTGCCTCCCCTGCGGCCTTTAAATCAAAATTGAGCCTTTTCATTGCCCATATTGCTTTATGCTCCAACTCAAGCGGTAAGTGGCATGCCTTTCCAAACACCAGCGCATACGGGGACATGCCTATAGGTGTCTGATAGGTGGTCCTGTATGCCCACAAGGCATCATCCAGCTTCATTGCCCAATCTTTGCGTGAAGGCTTCACCATATTCTCTAATATCAGCTTGATTTCCCTGTTGGACACTTCAGCTTGACCATTTGTTTGTGGATGGTATGCGGTGGCTACCTTATGGTGGATATTATACTTGAGCAGCAATTTGTTGATGATGTTATTAACAAAGTGAGAGCCTTCATCAGTTCTTATGGCACGGGGAGTGCCAAAACGAGTGAAAATATTTTTCCTCAAGAACATGGAGACTACTGTCGCATCGCTTGCGACGCACGACACCGCTTCTACCCATTTGGAAACGTAGTCGACGGCCAATAGAATGTATTTATGACCATTTGATGGTGGAGTTCCAATTCTAAAATGATATTCATGGGCATCGCATTCTTCCATGAAATGTTTTCTTTGCGTTGGCACCGGTCGCATTTCATTGTATAGTCTCTTGCATCCTTGAATAAAGTTGGCCAAAAATATCCACTTTGTAACACCTTTGCTATTGTGCGTTGGCCTCCAAAGTGTACACCATATGGCGAGTCATGGCATTGCGATAGTATGTGCTGGTGAGCAGCGTTTGGTATGCATAAGCACAAAATCTGATCTGATCCCCTCTTGTAAAGATTTGGCTCATCCCAATAATATGATTTACATTCATGTCTGAGCTGCCTCTTTTGGTGGGTCGTGTAGTTCTTAGGAAATTGTTCACAAACTAGGAAATTGACCCTGTCTGCATACCATGGTAACACTTCAATTTTAAATAGCTGCTCATCTGGGAAAGTTGCATTTACCTTCGACTGCCTGTGGTTGTCTTCTAGATTTTCTAATCTTGATAGGTGGTCCGCAACCTAGTTCTCCATCCCTTTGCGATCAATGATTTCTATGTTGAATTCTTGAAGGAGGAGAACCCATCGAATCAATCTCGGCTTTGCATCCTTCTTTGTCATCAAATATTTGATTGCCGAGTGGTCGATGGGAACGATCACTTTGGATTCCAGCAAGTAAGCTCTAAATTTCTCTAGCACAAACATCACCGCAAGTAGTTTTTTTTTTGTGGTAGTGTAATTTTTTTACGTAGGGTTCAAGGTTCTACTCGCATATGCAATGGGGTGTAGCATTGTTTTCTTCTTTTGCGCCAGTACCGCCCCCATCGCATAACCGCTTTCGTCACACATCAATTCAAATGACTTCATCCAGTCTGGTGCGACCAACAAAAGTGCAGTTATTAATGTGTTCTTCAGTATCTTGAATACATTGAGGCATTGCTCATCAAAGTCAAACGTTCTTTCTGCCTCCAGCAATGCACTCAATGGTCGCGCAATCTTCGAAAAGTCCTTCACAAAATGTCGATAAAAGCCTGCATGCCCTAAGAAGCTCCTGACAGCCTTTACATTTGCTAGAGGTGGGATCTTTTCAATGGCCTCAATCTTCGCCTTATCCACCTCCAGCCCATCCTTGGAGACTTTGTGCTTGAGCACAATACCTTCCTTCACCATAAAGTGGCATTTCTCCCAGTTCAGCACAAGGTTCATCTCTTCACATCTCCTCAGTATCTTCTCTAGATTATTGAGATAGACTTCGTATGTTTGCCTATACACCGAGAAGTCGTACATGAAAATATTTACTGAATCTTTAAGATACTCAGAAAAGATGGCCATCATACACCTCTAGAATGTGCTCAGTTCATTGGATAAGTTGAACGACATGCTCGAAATGAAAATGTTCCATAGGGGCAGGTGAATGTGGTTTTCTCTTAATCTTCAGAAGCAATCATGATTTGGTTGTAGCCTGCATATCCGTCCAAAAAGAAGTAGTAATCATTTCCTACTAGGCAGTCTAGCATCTGGTCAATAAAAGGCAAGGGTAAATGATCCTTCTTTGTCACCACATTCAGTTTGTGGTAGTCCATCAAATCTGCAAGCCAGTGACGGTCCTCATCGGTATTAATTCATTATTTGCATTTGAGACTACTGTCATCCCCCCTTTCTTTGGAACACATTGCACGGGGCTGACCCACGTGCTGTCAGTGATTGGATAGATAATCCCTGTGTCCAACCATTTGATTATCTCATTTTTCACGACCTCCTTCATCGCAAGGTTTAGTCTGCGTTGATGTTCGATTGATCCTTTTTTACTGTCCTCGAGACGTATCTTATGCATGCAATATGTGGGGCTGATTCCTCTAATGTCTGCTAGCGTCCATCCTATTACTTTTATGTACTTTTTCAGGATGCTCAGCAATGCATTCTCTTGATCTTCTTGAAATGCAGAGGAAATTATTACAGGTAGAGTTTCATTTTGCCCCAAAAAAGCATACTTCAGGTGGTTTGGCAAGGTTTTTAGTTCTACTATGGGTGGTTGTTCCAATGATGGTTTTTGTGCTTTTCTCTCTTCATTCATCGTCAGTTTTTCTTCTTTGGTTGTTGTTTCTATGATCGCATTGCAGGTTACTATGGATGCGATCACATCCTCTCTTTCATCTTCATCTTCAGACTTTTCTTCTTTATACAAACTGGGTTCATTGTCGGAATTTGTGAGGTCTTCTTCTTTCAGATACTTCATGGCTCTAATAATATCAAACCTGATCTTCTTTTCGTTCACGCTCAATGTGATCTCTCCCTTGTACACATCAATCTGAGTGCGACTAGTGGATAAAAATGGTCGTTTCAGAATGATGGGTACATCCTTTTCCGCTTTATAATTAAGGATGATGAAGTCTTTTGGTAAGATAAATTTGTCAATCGAGACCAGGACATTCTTCACCTTCCCTTCTGGATGAACAAGGGACCTGTCAGCTAGCTGGAGAGTCACCGTCGTGGGCGCCAACTGCCCTACATTCAGCTGCTTAAAAATTGAAAGGGGCATTAAGTTGATACTGGCCTCGAGATCGCAAAGCGTTTGACCAACATATATCGCTCCAATTGAGCAGGGTATTGTGAAATCCAAGGTCGCGCATTTTCGGTGGAATCATGGTTTTTGATCTTTGCGTTAATGCCACCGTTATGAACTTACCTGTGCTTCTTTTCTTCGTCACCATGTCCTTCAGAAACTTCGCATACTTTGGCATTTGTTCAATCGCTTCAGAGAAAGGAATGTTGATATGTAATTGTTTCACCATGTCCATGAAGCGATGGTATTACACTTCATCATTTTTCTTCTTCTTAAGTCTCCGGGGGAATGGTGGCAGTTGTATTTTCACGGTTCCCTGCTCTATCGGCTTAGAAGTGGACGNCTTCTTCTTAAGTCTCCGGGGGAATGGTGGCAGTTGTATTTTCACGGTTCCCTGCTCTATCGGCTTAGAAGTGGACGCAATATCCGATTCCATCATCTTCTGCTCTTCTGGTTCCTCTTGAGTCAACAGGATCTATGGTTCCATCACAATTAGAGCAGTCCTACTCGACTCATTCTTCTCCTCTGCCACTGTCTTTCCGCTTCGCAAAGTCACAACTTGACATTGCTCTTTTTCCGTACTCCCTGGATTATGCGGGAGTTCAGTAGAACTCGGCAATTCCCCTTGCAGTCTACTTTTGAGCTCGCCCGCAATCTGTCCTAGCTGAATTTCAAGATTGCGGATAAATGTCGCTTGATTTTGGAGTATTGTTTCATTCTTTTCAATATACTGCTTTAGTAAGCTCTCAAGAGATGAAGATTGCGGCGCCTACGAACTACTAGCTTGATTTTGTGGTTGACCGTTTGTTCGCGGAAAAAATCCTGGCGGTTCTTCTTTTTGCGCCATCGGTTGAAAATTTTGTTGTTGATTTTTCCATGCGAAGTTGGGCTGGTTTCTCCACCCAGGGTTGTAAGTATTAGAGAAAGGATTATTCTTCATGAAATAAATAGACTATGGGTTCCTTGGACACTCTTCCATTGGATGGCCTTCTCCGTAAGTGGCACAACTTGCGCTTGTTTGATCGATTGCATGGACCTGCCCCCTATGCGTTCTTGGGCTCCTGATTGCGATTCCTTGTATGAAATTCATCATCGCATTCATTTGGTTTTGTAGGGATGTGATGGCTCCATTGTTTGCATCACTATCTTTAATTCTCAGTCGTTGACCGCTTTCTCTGCAGTCTTCGTGATTCTTCGAAATGCGATCAAGTATTTTCTTAGCCTCGTCGTATGTCTTGTCAAGCAGGCCTTTAGTTGCTGCTACATTGGTAACTGTCTGCGATACAGGGTTCAAACCGTGATAGAAAATTTCCATTTGGAGTCAATCGGGTAAGCCATTGTGCGGACAATCTCGCACCAGTCTTTTAAACCTCACCCAAGCGTCACTGAGCGATTCGTCAATATCTTGTCCAAAATTAGTAATCAACTTCCTCCTTCTTGCATTCTCTGTTAGGGGGGAAGTACTTCTTCATGAACTTTTCCACTACCTATTCCCACGACGTGATCTCCCCTGGTTCGAGAAAATAAGCCCATTTCCATGCTTGGTCACACAGCGAAAATGGGAACAACATTAGTCGAACCTCCTCAGCGAAGATGTTTGGGAACACAAACGTATTGCAGATTTCAATAAAACTCCAGAGGTGGGCGTGCGGATCCCCGCCACGCCTACCGCCAAACTGTCCGACAGTTTGAATCATTTGCAGCATCACTGGCTTCATCTCAAACCTCGATTCATCCAAGGCTGGCCTCATGATTCCTGGTGAGAAATTGTAAAGGTTGGGTGACGCATAGTCCCGGATAGGCCTTTTGAGGTCGTTCGCCATGATATTATTTGCATTTCCTACTCTATCTTCCGGTTGCTCCGCCATGTTGGGATTTCTCTTTTGTTGTTGATGTAGGCGGTTGTCCCTTCTTCTTCTTCGAAAAGTTCTCTTAATCTCTGGGTCATAATCGGGCTCAGGAACTTGTCCTTCGCTCATACAACGCCCGCTCCTTCCCTTACCAAAGGAGAAGCAGTGCACAGAGGTGGAAAGCTCCAGAGAAAATTAAAAAGTTACCGTTAGCACAATATGTACTACCGTAGTCCCCGACAACGGCGCCAAAAACTTGATGCATTGTGGATATGATGAAATAATGGTGTATTTTGCGATGGTGGTGTATGCATCACACATGCAAGTTGTCCTAGTAAAATCCAAGTATAAATCCTACTAGGTTGTCTGGTAAGTCCAGGGTCGAACACAGGGACTACTGAGACAATATGCGACGGTAATTTTTGATTCCTTTGTGGTGACAAACAAAAAAATAAATTGGTTAGTATGTTTGTTTAAAGTATAAATCCTATGCGGTGGAATTGAGAAAAGAGTTAATAACAGCGAAAGTTACAATGAGTATGCGAGGAATGGGTTGAAAAGGGATTTAGCTGACACTTCCTAAGATTGCATTCAAGTTATGTGATCATGCTACACACATACAACAACATGTCATCTCTCAATGAAAATGCTATAGTTCCTAATTTTAGGATGCATGCGATGTATAAGATAATGTCTATAGGACTTATGTCTAAACCTCTATTCTTGTTTATGCGATGATGAATGACACACACATACACAAGGCAATCACATACTATCATATCCTATTTCTAGGGTACATGCGATGTATGATATCAAATAGAATTTATCTCTAAGTTTCTATCTCTTGCTTATGCGGTTCTAATCTGACTTTCTCAAACCTAGATTCTAACCTAACTCTCTCAAGTCTAGATTCTTTCTTTAGACTACTCTCTCAAGTATCTCTAAAGGGTGATGGACGCATATATAAGACAAGATAATCGCATAAAATGAAGATCTTAGGTCATGCTAGCTAAGTGCTTCTCAACCCATTCGGAAGTTTAGTTACTCGTGCATAATGTAAAGAGAGTGAACAGATGTAGAGATGCAAATTCCATTTTATAAATGAAACCAGAATACAATATGACAATGGTAAGTAAGGATAGGGAGTCTGGTAGCAATGTCTTGCTTCCCGAGACTTTTACACTGTGTTTTACTCTACTCTGCCCAAAAGAATATTCTTGCTTTCGCAAGAGTTGGCCCTATCTCTGTTCTCAGCACTTCTCGACGGTCTCTCGAGCTGACCAGGAACGATCTTTCAGCGTCTTCTCTCTTCGCTCGTCTCTGACTTCTAAGTATAAAAGTTACAGACTACGACTATCTATTATCTCTATGTATATGGCGAAAGAGAAGTCCAAAATTCTAAACTTCTTTTAACAAAAGTGGCCTTTGGTATTTATAGAGCTTCAGGGTGAAGGGCTTTTCTCTCAAATGATTGCAATGATAGGATGTTATTAAATCTCTGTCTGATGCGCCGATTAATCGTCACCAAAAAGTTGAGTGTACTTGCTACAGTGTGTCATTAACGGCTTGTCAACTAAATTCGGATTTGACCATCATCAATTGTCCGTCCCATCATGATTTATTAAGCTTTCACCTTGATGTGCCTTCTCTATGCGGCCACCTTCTTGAGCAAATCTTCGCGAACGCATAGGATCACATAACCTTGCGGTCGCAATCTTCTAATGCACTCGGATGCTGAATTCCTTGGAGCAATTCGGCCTTGCGCCAACGTATTTTCCTGCACAAAATATGTAAATTAGCTGCTTTTGGACACGATTTTACATATTTTTACCGTCGCAATCCTATATTGTTTTATATCTTTGTGTTGTAATAACGTGCATTTCTGACCGTTATCAAAACCTATCACATAGGTCGATGCCCAATCGTTTAGATAAGCTAAGCGATCGTCTAGCAAAAGCTATGCGATCATTTAGCTCATCGTTTAGCTTAGTCTGTCGCCTACAGACACTACACGATCGTTTAGTTAGGGCAAGCGATCGTCTAACAAAACTATGCGATCGTTTAGTAAACACTGCACGATCCTTTAGCTTGTCACTACATGATCGTTTAGCTCGCCCAACCGTCGTATAGTAAATCTGTATTTACTTGACGACTACGTGAGATTCTTTTGTGCGAGAGAAAAAACTCAAAAACTTTTTACGAAAACTTTTCAATGTTTGTAAATCATACTAAAATTAGGAAAACCATTTTTCTTTTAAACTCATGGTTACCATGAATTCAATAACCACCGATTCCCTTGGTTATTAAAGAAAAAAAATAATTATCCAATAATTAATATTATTATAAATATAAATGATAACCAACTTATCATACTATATTTATAATCTATAGTTTTAATATTTCATCTCATGAAACATATAAACCATAGTTCTTTTTCTATTCCATGGTACTTAATATAAATCTCATTTACATCAATCTTCCACTAGATGTATCTCATACATCAAACTGATTATATCATATATAATCAAAATACCTCTTTTCAATTTGAACATTTCAAATCAACACCAAGAATTGATCCTCAACTGAATCCATTGAGCTACCAAGGTGACCTTATGGACCATAGCTCGAAGCTTCAGCGGTACGTGAATAACTGACTAAACTCTTTAGTCATGGGATTCACCATCCGTTAAGTGCCAGGCATTCCACTAAAAACTGACAGCTGAACTCTCCTTACCATAGATATATTATGTGTCCATCTTAACCAATCAGCAGTGTGACAACCCTTCACATATTGCTCGTAAGTACAGCTGGGATAATAACCATTATGCCCCTGTAGTTACATCTATCTCCTTCAGTACCACTGATCCCTCTAATGAACATAAGTCGTAGTTCTACTATGTTTGAGTCTTCTCTTCCAAAGAGAAGTTGTGGCCACTATGTTCAAGCCCCGGAATCTGCCCTTAAGGAAGCAATATCTCTACTTATCCCTACTTCGGGAAAGGAGTGAATTCTATCTTATGGATTGAGTTTCCAACTCCCAGATCAGACAAGTCCCCAAAAAGGTAGGCATGTTAAGTTGGCAATCTGGCCACTCTCGCCAATACTAATCAAAGGACCACCTTCAAAGGTAAGAGTTCCCAAAACACTCAGGATTGAGGCCGTGTCACCTATGATCGTTTAGGTGAGATGTAAGTCTCTAGTATCAACAAAATTATATACAGAGTCTAGTCATCTCGTGGTCCAGGTCTTATACAAACTCTTTGTATAGGACACCCTCGCTCGCACATCTCCACATGAATGGTCAGGATCTATCATCTGTAGTAGTTTACAACACCTGCAAACCTCTACAAAGTGGGCCGTATCCGTAGTGTCACCAGGATTAGGTATCCCACCTTAATCCTTATACTACAGACCTATTTAAGTTATCACTTAAGGCATGATCCACTTGTATATCACATATACATGTTTAAGTTCACATAAGATAACCAAGGAGCTTTGTTTATTGGATATGAGTAAATACCATAATTAAATAACACTTATTTTATTCATTGAACAATGTGTATCTTTACAAAACAACGAGACTCTGGGAGAATTAGGACACCAATCCCAACAAAGACGCCTACACAATCATTTAGTCTCTCACTTAGAAGGTTGTCGTACAGTCTCTAGTTAGCGAAACAATTGCTCATTCACTTAATGAAGCGATCCTTTACAAAATGAAAACATCATTTTATCCTTTAGTTATGAAAACTGAATATAACCTCCCAATTCACGCACGGTTAAAGGAGAAACCGCCTGCAATTATCGTATAATTGTTTTAATTATAAATAAATATAATAACTAACTTATCATATTATATTTATAACCTATAGTTTTCACACCATATGTAACATCTAAACCATAGTCCTTTTCTCCTTTACTTGATATAAATCATATTTATATCAAATTCCTCCAATTAATGTATCTCAAACATCATATTAGTTATATCACATATAACTGAACCAGTTTAATAATATCATATATAATCAAACTCCCTCTTGTCAATTTGAACACTTCAAACTGACCCAAAAACTGATTCTCAACTTGAATCCATTGAGCTACCCAAGGGGACCTTATGGACCTGTAGCTAGAAGCTCCAATGGTATGTGAATAGCTGACTAAACTCTTTAATCACGATATCCACCATCAGTTAACTATCGGGTGATGACGGTTAGAAAAGCACGTCATTATAGGCCTTTTATTTAGAATTATGAGGGCTATTAAGTAAAATATGCGGCGAATATGTTAGGAATTCATGAGAAAATGAGTTTGCGTCCATCGACATTAAGAATCTCGGCTAACCCACTATTATGCGTTCAATTGTTTATTTTTGTAGCAACCGCAGAAAGCGATCGCATGCGCGGAAGCCAGGCTATTGCAAAGACGATCGCATGCGGGAATCTCTCCATTGCAGAGGCAAACGTATACGTTCGACGCATGGATGTTGTGGCCATCAACCGCAGGCGTCCATCGCATGGATGTTGCGGCCGTCAAGCGAATGCAGTCATTGCAGAGAGATTGCGGCTACATAATAATAACCATAATAGAGAGAGATCATGGAACACAAGACATACGCAGCGAAATAAGAATCTAATTACATTCTAGTTGCTTTTAATTTAAAGGAAAATAACATGCAAAATGAAGGAAAAACAGTAAATTAACTTACCTTTGAAGCTCCTGAAACACATTTCCTCGCTAAATCTCGACCCGAACTCTTCCAGACCACCACTAGAGTTGACCTAGTATCCTCTTGACTTAGAACCAGATTGTGGGACCCGGTGGATGAAGAAAACCGAGAGAGAAAAAGAGATGGAAAAAGAAAATGGAATTTGGGTAGGGCTTGGGTTTTTTTTCCAGCCCCAAAATTGGCAAAATGTCAAAACCTTTTTCATCCAAATTGAAAACCCAATTTATAGAAAAAACCATGCAACAATTGCATGAAATAAATTCATAAAAACTCAACACCTAGAATCCACTATCTAAGTGGGCTTAATGTTTCCACTATAAGCCAATAGCTAGCCCACTATTTTGTTAGTAGAATTATCCAACAAAAGTTTGGATTTTCCCACTAACTTTAGTCAAAGGGCAAAATAGTCATTTTGTCAAAGTCAAACTTTGACCAAAAAGTCAACATTTGACTTTTTATGATTTTTTCCATGTTGACTAATTTTGACCTCCCAAGCATGATCCGCATTTATTTTCTCGAAATTCAAATCACATTTGAATATGGGTCAGTCAAAGTTTGACTTTTCAAAGTCAAAAGTCAACTCTTTGACTTTTTACATCTTTGACCATTTCCATTATTTTCAAGCTTTCGAATATGAACGTATTCATATTCTTGATATTTAAATCACATTTAAATATTAAAGTTGTATCTCTAAACTGAAAAAACCCGACCACTATATCACATATACTTGTCGGTTTCTCTCTCTTCACCTAATTCAAACAATCTGAATCATTCTATCATACTGTTCTAAGTTTATTCCATATGAGCTAGTAGGGGAACCTAATAGACCTATAGATCATAGGCTCCAACGATCCAAGATTAGCTGGCTAAACTCTTTAGATGGAGCTAATCAACATTCGTTAACTAACGGGTCGTTCCACTATAGTCCTGTAGTTGCACTCCCCTCACTATAACGGGTAGGAGTGAATTCCATCTTGCACCCTATGTTCCCAGCTATCCACCTGATCTTACCTCCGAAATGGGAGGCTTATTGAGCCAGTGATAATGAGTTGCCCTCACCTATGCAGATCTAAGGATAATTCCGAGTGAACAGAAGTTCATAGTTAGCTCAGGATTAAGATTAAGTTACCTAGGTCATCAATTAACGAAATAGTCAGTTTTATACATAAAACGGCATTTAGAACGTTAAAATTGACTATTTCATGGTTCAGTCTTATGAAAACTCATTGCATAGGATGCCCCCACTCACATATCTCTATATGAACGATTCAGGATCACATCGTTTGTCTAACTACAAAGTAGGCCGCATCCATAGTGTCCCCAGAATAAGGCATCCAACCTTATTCATATACTATAGAACATTTTGGCTATATATTTGAACTTGATCCACATTTATGTCACTACATAAAGTTCAAACTACATTAAATAGCCTCAGGACCTTAGTTTATTGGATTCAAGATTACAATTTCAATAACAGCTTTATCGAAAAACAAAACAGAAAAGGTTTATTAATTTACAAACTACAAGTTTTAGGACATAAAATCCAACAAACTTCCACTTGGACTTAAACTCCTAGAGGATTATCACAATGTTGAATTTAAGTGAGAAACATATGAGTACAATAAACATATGAATACAATAAACTCGGGCATATATCTAAAAGTTCTCCCACTTGTCCTAGTTTACAAACTTCATAGACCTAGACTTTGTAGGTGACCTTCAAACACTTTAGCCATGAGGGCCTTTATAAAAGGATCAACAATGTTTTACTCAGAAGATATTTGGGTTACTACAACATCTCCATGATGTACAATCTCCTGGATTAGATGGTATTTGCGCTCAATATGCTTTTCGCGCTTGTGACTTTTGGTTCTCTTGAATTTGCAACTGCACCACTATTATCACAATATAGGGTGATAGGCAGATGCATATTTGGAACAACTTCCAAATCTGTCAAGAATTTTCTCAACCATACTGCTTCCTTTGCTGCTTCACACGCAGCTACATATTCAGCTTCCGTTGTGGAGTCCGCAATACAATTTTGCTTCACACTTCTTCACACTACTGCTCCTCCATTCAGAATGAACACTGATCCCGATGTAGATTTTCTTGCATCTTTATCGATTTGAAAATCAGAGTCAGTGTATCCAGTAAGGATCAAATCCTTAGTACCATAAACGAGCATGTAGTTCCTCGTTCTCCTAAGATACTTGAGGTTATTTTTAACGGTAGTCCAATGATCATATCCAGGATTGGACTGATACTTACTGACTATCCCTATTGTATAGCATATGTCAGGTCTAGTACATAACATTGCATACATCAGGCTCCCTACTGAGGAAGCATAGGCAAAGTGTCTCATATCCTCAACCTCTTGAGGTGTCTTAGGACATTGATCCTTTGACAAATGAATTCCATATCTATAAGGTAACAGACCACTTTTGGAATTCTGTATCTTATACCTAGATAACATTTTGTCTATATAAGTTGCTTCAGACATGGCTAGTGTTCTGTTCTTGCGGTTTCGAATAATCTGAATCCCGAGAACATACTGCGCATTTCTTAAATCTTTCATTTGGAATTGCGTTGCTAGCCATTTCTTGATGTCAGTTAAGTAACCTACTTCATTCTCAATGAGTAGAATATCATCAACATATAAAACTAAGAATGTTATAGTAGAATTGACGATCTTCTTGTAAACACAAGGCTCGTCAACATTCTGTTCAAAGCCATAAGATTTGATCGCAGTATCAAATCTTATATTCCAAGATCTAGAAGCTTGTTTCAACTTATAAATGGATTTTTGAAGCTTACAAACCTTTTGTTCTTGATCCTGTGCAATAAACCCCTCTGGTTGAGCCATATAGATACTCTCCTTAAGATCGCCGTTTAGAAAGGCTGTCTTGACATCCATCTGCCAAATTTTATAGTCATAAAAGGTGGTAATGGATAAGAGTATTCTAATCAACTTAAGCATGGCAACGAGAGAGAAAGTTTCTTCATAGTCCACTCCCTCTCTCTGGGTATAACTCTTTGCCACAAGTCGAGCCTTAAAAGTCTGTACTTTACCGGTTTGGTCTCGTTTTCTCTTGTAGATCCACTTACAACCAATTGGTTTTACATCATTTGGTTGATCTACAAGTTTCTAGACAAAATTGAAGTACGTAGACTTCATTTCGAGGTCCATGGCTTTGACCCATTGATCACAGTCCACATCTTTCATTGCCTGTTTATAGTTCGATGGATCCTCTATGTTGTCATTAGGTATGACGACTTATGTTTCTGTTAAACCCAAGTAACGGTCAGGCTGATGAACAACCCTCCCCCTACGTCAAGGCATTCTCAACTCTTGAGAAAAATGTGACTGACCAGATGTACTAGTTTTATCTACTACTTTAGTAGATGAACTAATTCTATCTGTAGCATCTTTTGAAATTTCATTCAATACTAGTCTACTGTGAGGTTGATGACTTCTTATGTGGTATTCCTCTAAGAATGTGGCATTTGTCAATACAAATACCTTATTCTCTTGAGGATCGTAAAATAGACCACCTTTTGTTTCTTTTGGATAACCTACAAATAGGCATAGTTTTGAACGACGTTCCAATCTTTTAGGATTTTGCACCAACACGTGTGCCAGGCATCCCCAAATCCTAAAGTGACGTAAACTGCCTTTACACCCTTTCCATAGCTCGTAAGGTGTTTCTGAAACACTTTTAGAGGGAATGTTATTCAAAATATAAACAGCAGTCTCTAATGCATGTTCCCAAAAGGAATCAGGTAACTCAACAAAGCTCATCATTGAGCGAACCATGTCCAACAAGGTTCTGTTTCTTCTTTCAGATACACCATTCTGCTGAGGCAAATTAGGTGCAGAGAGTTGTGACTTGATTCCGTGTTCTATCATATAGTCCTAGAATATTAAGTCCATGTATTCCTCGCCTTGATCTAATCGTAGTGTCTTAATTGTTTTACCTAACTGGTTCTCAACCTCAACCTTATATTCTTTGAACTTTTCAAAAGAATCAGACTTGTGATGCATTAGGTAAATATGACCATACCTTGAATAATAATCAATAAAACTGATGAAATATTCATACCCACCTCGAGCTTTGACATTCATCGGTCCACAGAGGTTTGTATGTACGAGCTCTAAGGATATTGTGGCTCTGAGACCTTTTCCGTAGTAAAAGATCTCTTAGTCATTTTTCCTCAAGACAAGACTCAATGGAGGTAAGGAATTTTCTTCTAAACTAATTTAGGAGTTCCATTCTTAACCAATCTCTCAATCCTTTTGAGTATTATGTGGCCAAGTCTTAGTGCCATAGATAGGCATTGAAGAAACTTTTGTCTTTTATTCCGAGTTTTGACTGTTCTAAACATCTAGTATTTAAGACAAATTTTACTTTAGTGGTCTCTAACTTATATAGTTGTTTCAGTACAGCAGAACAAATTTGATACTTTTCTGAAAATGAATGCTTCATTAACTTTAAAAGATATTTTATACATTTGTTCCAATATTACATTGATAGATATTAACATTCCGTCTCATTTTAGGGCATACAAAACATCTTTAAGTAGATATATCTATCGTTGAAAAACAACTTCAAAGTCCCGCACTACGTTCGCCCAAGACAACCTCTCATGTTCCAAACCTTGAGGGTGATCTTGCCTTCTTCAAGCTTTTTCTAGGAACTAGTTTCCTGAAAAGAGAAGCAAATATGATTAGTGGCTCCTGAATCCAATATCCAGATTGAGGTATCATACTCCACTAAACATGTTTCAGTAATTAGTAAATCATATTTACCTTATGCTTCTTTCGAGGCAAGGGCCCGAGGATATTCTTCAGTTAAGACAAATCTCAGGTCATCTATTACTAGTGTTGAATTCAGATTTGTTTTCCATGTTGAGTAGTTGTCGCCATTTAGTTTCTTGGAAGCTAAGAGTTGATCTAAAGAGCTAGTCATGCTGAAAAGAAAAACATATCCTTTTTAGTAAAAACATTAATCTTTTAAATCCAATCAAGTTTAGCAAAAAAAACTAATAATGTACCCTTCATTATTATATTTTGCAATGATATTTCAATGGTTTAGAATAACCTCCACCGAGGGGTGATTGACTATTCCTCCGTTGAACCAAGACTATCTTGACTAGATACTATCATCAAAATAACTCTTATCCCTATAGTAACTCAGTTGTCGCTACTTTGGTCAAGAATTTACTAACATTTAGTAATTCTCGTAAGTGTGACCCTCCATTTTCAGACCTCAAAGATCGAAATCATTATGCTTCCGAAGTTGGAAAGACAAGAATGAAAATGGACCTAAGAGACCCTATCTATTTCTAGAGTTCGCGGAGTTCCGAATCCTATAATACAACCCTCCGATTGGTAAGGTCAATCCAGGGTAGACATGCAGGCGCATTATAGGAATCTCACGGTGCGACCTAATGGAAGAGACCGTAGGATGTGTTGACACACTTCCTTTTCCCACTTACTATGAACAACTTCCCCTATTCACCTTGGTATTAACTCATGCAAACACTCTCCGAATGGAGTCCACTCCCAGTGCGGCCCAAAGCCAAGCATGAATCTCACGGTGTGAACTCTTAGGGATGCTAGAGCTAAAAGTACATTACTTCTCTCTAGTTGAAGTGTTCTAGACGGTTAGGGTATAAAATACATAGCGATACATTTTGGCTAACTAAAGATATCCTAAGTCTAGGTGATTCATCCGAGTATAACTTTTATACTGGATTTTTAACCTACGATGTCTAGGTGATAAACAAATTTTATTACCTCACACCGCTCACGCATGCTCATAAAACTCGTTTAACCTAACTCATATGCCGGCTTGATCTCCAGGTAGTAGGTGTTCCGTGAACTGTCAACTTAAAAACCTTCAACCTTAGTCATCTTATCTGACTTCTTGCCAAGATCTTGTCGGGTGAGTTTTCTTATAACTTCGGTTTTACAAGATATCGACCTATTTTCTATGAAAATTGGGATTGCTCGATGGTCAATCTTAAGTGAGCATGAATCTTATCTTTGTTATAGATTTTAGAAGTCTAGGTTATTTTATAACAATTATAACCCTAGAGCATTCATCTATAACATGCTTACTTCAATCAAACATGCTTTAATATAACACATATTAAAACTAAGCATGCATAGTATATATTTTATAACACTTATAAGATATAACAAATGCATGTCACATGCTTTTCCTATGGTGGGGTTTTAAAACTATATGGCATACTATATGCACACATAATCAGACAACATTATACATCGCATGCATAATAGGTAAACAACACTAAAGTGGACCGATTTTGGCATTAAAAACAAACAAATAGCTAATTTATTACACAAATCGGCAACCAGCTTCCGAGAACCAACTTCAAACACTTTGAACCATCTAGAACTGCTCAAAAACCACTCGAACCAGCCCAAAAACACCAAAAACAAAGTTGAACCGGTCAAACTGGCTCAACCAGGTCAAACGAACTGGTCCAGACCGTCTGAGGTGGAGTGGGCACGCGACGAACCGGGTCAGCGCACGGGCGCGCAGGTCGCGCTAGTCGGATCCGGGCGGGGCAGCGTGCGAGAAATTCGAGTCGGAGCACTCGGGCTGGCGGGTCAGGTTTGGGAGCCTTCTCTCAGGTCTGGGAGCAGAATTCGAGTCTGTGATAATTTTTCCTTCATTTGGATGTTGTCCTCTCTCCTGGAATCAAGAAATTATAGCCTAATTTCAACTCTAATGTCTCCAAAAAATTTACAAACCCTTTTTCACACATTAATGCTCATAAACATGTGAGCAATTACAAATTTCCAC
The DNA here is from genome assembly GCF_009727055.1 of Benincasa hispida. Taxonomy (NCBI): domain Eukaryota; kingdom Viridiplantae; phylum Streptophyta; class Magnoliopsida; order Cucurbitales; family Cucurbitaceae; genus Benincasa; species Benincasa hispida. The sequence continues at coordinate 49,642,648 of NC_052353.1, read as the reverse complement.
AAGAAATTTAAAGAAAAACAATGCCAAAATCATAATAAATCCACTTTAGTCCATATTTCATTCAACCTTTGAATAGAAAGGAAAAAAACACCCACCAAAAGAAATTGAGTGTAATTAACGCATGCTCTAATACCACATGATGGAACATGAGACATATGCAGTGAATAAGGATCTAATTACCCCCTAATTGCTTTTAATTTAAAGGAAAATATCATGCAAAATGAAGAAAAAACAGTAAATTAACTTACCTTTAAAACTTCCGAAATGCTTTTCCTCGCTAAATCTCGATCTGAACTCTTCCGAACCACCACTAGAGTTGACCTACTATCCTCTGGACTCAGAATCAAATTGTGGGACCCGATGGATGAAGAAAACTGAGAGAGAAAAAGAGATGGAAAAAGAAAATGGAATTTGGGTAGGGTTTGGGGTTTTTTTCCAGCCCAATTTTGAAAACAAAATTGGCAAAATGTCAAAACCTTTTTCATCCAAATTGAAAGCCCAGTTTATAAAAAAAAACCATGCAATAATTGCATGAAATAAATTCATAAAAATCCAACATTTAGAATCCACTATCTAAGTGTGCTTAATGTCTCCACTATAAGCCAATAGCTAGCCCACTATTTTGTTAGTGGAATTATCCAACAAAAGTTTGGATTTTCCCACTAACTTTAGTCAAAGGGAAAAATAGTCATTTTGTCAAAGTTAAACTTTGACCAAAAAGTCAACATTTTGACTTTTTATGATTTTTTTCATGTTTACTAATTTTGACCTCCCGAGCATGAATCCACATTCATTTTCTCGAAATTCAAATCACATTTGAATATAAGGACGGTCAAAGTTTAACTTTTCAAAATAAAAAATCAACTCTTTGACTTTTTACATCTTTGACCATTTCCATTATTTCCGAGCTTTCGAATATGAACATATTCATATTCTTGATATTTAAATCACATTTAAATATTAAAGCTGTATCTCTAAACTGAAAAACCGAACACTATATCACATATACTTGTCGGTTTCTCTCTCTTCACCTAATTCGAACAATTCGAATCTTTCTATCATACTGTTCTAAGTTTATTCCATATGAGCTAGTAGGGGAACCTAATGGACTTATAGATCATGGGCTCCAACGATCCAAGATTAGTTGGCTAAACTCTTTAGATGAAGCTAATCAACATTTGTTAACTAACGGGTCATTCCACTATAGTCCCGTGGTTGCACTCCCCTCATTATAGATATATTTGTGTCTATATGATATAACCATGATTAGTAAGTTAATCCTTCACAAGTTGTTCGTAATCTCGGCTGGGTCATAAAAACCGTTTTACACCCAAGACTACATCTTGTTTCTTAAGTTCCACTGATCCTCTAATGAACAATTGGTTTAAGATCCAGCCTATAAACCGAACCCTTCTCGGGCCAAGGAGAGGTGGGGCCCCTTATTCAAGACCTGGATTCAGAACTAAAGAGAACAACCTATCTACTATCCCTATAACGGGTAGGAGTGAATTCCATCTTGCACCCTATGTTCCCAGCTATCCACCTGATCTTACCCCTAGAATGGGAGGCTTATTGGGCCAACGATAATGAACTGCCCTCACCTATGCAGATCTAAGGATAATTCCGAGTGAACAGGAGTTCATAGTTAGCTCAGGATTAAGATTAAGTTACCTAGGTCATCAATTAACGAAATAGTCAGTTTTATACATAAAACGACATTTATAACGTAAAAAGTCACTATTTCATGGTTCAGTCTTATGCAAACTCATTGCATAGGATGCCCCCACTCACATATCTCTATATGAACAATTTAGGATCACATCATTTGTACTAACTACAAAGTTGGCTGCATCCATAGTGTCCCCAAAATAAGGCGCCCAATCTTATTCATATACTATAGACCATTTTGGCTATATATTTGAACTTGATCCACATTTATGTCACTACATAAAGTTCAAACTACATTAAATAACCTTAGGCCTTAGTTTATTGGATTCAAGATTACAATTTCAATAACAACTTATCGAAAAACAAAACAGAATATGTTTATTAATTTACAAACTACGAGTTCTAGGACATAAAATCCAATAAGAGGAATGCAAGGTTGGTGGAATGCAAGCATGAACGCATACATTGGGATTATCAAAAGATGATGTTAACATTTCACCTACCACGTTGTTAGCAGCAGAGATTCAGAAAAGGACCATCGCGCCGCGAGTGTCAGATTCAGAGCAGGTCCATAAATACTGACGGCGATCAAGCTCTATAAATTGAAGCCGCTGAGCAGAATTTCAGATTATCCAAGGTTTTTTGTCTGAGGCTCCCTGCCTTAGGGCGGATCCTTGTGATCCATACAAAGTGTGAGAAGATAGCTTGAAAGTTCTTCATCCCTTTCAATCATTCCTAGTGACGACCGGAGTCAGAGCTAGAGAGAGTCGACTCCACCGCCCATCATGGCACCACCGGCAGCCTTAACACACATCTGCTGGAAGCGAGACATTGCTTCCAGCTGGCCCTTCATTTCTCTTCTTTCCTTGTATTGTATTACATTTTGGTTTAAGGAATTAATACATTTGTGATCAATGCATTTCTATATTTCCTTCGATTCTATCTCCATCTTCTTTCACGTAGTATCCTTTAATTTCATTACATCACTGAGTAAAGATTGCTAGAGTATTGCATACTTAATCATGCACATAGGATATGAAGCATGTAGCAAACCACCGGGAGGTGTGCATTGCGTGAGTGTTGTGAGAAAACCTTATTTTCTTAGTGTGAAGCTGTCGCAACGCTTGTCCATAAGCGACGCAATGCTTGTCTATGAGTAGAATCAGCAGGAATAACTACCCGGGAGGATAAGTGTTGGTCACATTAAGCAATGTAAGCAAGTGTTCACTAGGGATAGAATAATCTTACGTCAGCTAGGTTTATGCGATTACCTTGTCTTATGAGCGAATCATTTATCATTTAGGCATACTTGGGAGAGTAGTCTAAAAAACCAAATCTAAGTCTCGAGAGAGCGGATTGGATCGCATAAGCAAGAATGGGGATCTTAGGAATAAGCTCCGTTGGCTACTACATAGTGCATGCACCCTTTAAGTAGGATATGGTGGTATATGGTCATCTTGCTTATGTGTAAGAACATGGGAGCGGGCATATTGAGGCTTAGAAATAGGCTTCTCGACACTATCGCATATACATCGCATGCGTCTACGTCAAGTGTGTATAGCATGATCGTATAGTTTGCGTTGCTGAGGTTGCCCTTGGGTAGTTTAGATGTTGCGGTAGAGACATCTCACCTTTTCATCTATTTTTCCATGCATTTACTACGCGTTAACAATTGTCGTGTCTCTACCTCTCATTCATACTTCCATTGCTTAATCTGTTAGTTAGGAGTAGGAGTAGTGCATAGCTTATCACCCTCATCATTCTTTTATATATTCACTGTATACACATCACCGTATACCATTTAGCTACAAGTCCCTGAGTTCGACCTCGAATCACCCGAGAAACTTGCGTTCTCGTTATACTTGGCGAGAAAGCAAGAAAACTTGTGAGAGGAACACATGGTCATCGCATACGTGTTTAATGCAATATGCATATTCTTCAATTCAATGCATGACCATCGACGCATGAGAAGCAACGCATAACTTAAGACATGCATCGCACTTATTGCGTTCACTAATTTTCGTCACCATCGGGCACTCCACTAAAGACCGAAAACTGCACTTTTCTCATTACAGATATATTTATGTGTCCATCAGATATAACCAAACAACAGTATAATAACTCTTCACAGATGCTTGTAAGTACAGCTGGGTCAATTTACTGTTTTGCCCCTGTAGTTACATCTAACTCTTTAAGTACCATTAATCCCTCTAATGAACAATACATCATAGTCCTACTATGAGTGGACACCTCTCGGGCAATGAGAAGGTGTGTGGTGCCATATCGTTCAAGTCCAAAAATCAGTCCTTAAGGGAGCAATCTATCTACTTACCCCTGCTTCGGGGAAGGAGTGAATTCCAGCTACACTGTCTAACTAAGTTCCCAGCTCCCCAATTAGACGAATCCCCAAATTGGTAGGTTTGAGTCGGCAATCTGGCCACTTGCACCAATGCAAATCAAAGGACTGCCCTCATAGGCAATATTTCCTAACTCACACAGGATTAAGGTCATGTTACCTATGGTCATCCTAGTGAAATGAAGTCTCTGTGATGAATGGCATTATATAACGAGTCTAAACACTTCTTGGTCCGATCTTATAGAAACTCCTTTGTATAGGACACCCTCACTTGCATGTCTCCACATGAATGATTAGGATCAGACCATCTGTAGCACGTCACAACAATTGTCACTATCTATAAAGCGGGCCTCATCCATAGTATCATCAGGATAAGGTTTCCCTTCTATATCCATATACTACATACCATTTTGGTTATCACTTACGGCATGATCCACTTGTATGCCTCCACATACATGCTTAAGTTACAACGACAACCAAGGATCTTAGTTTATTGGTTTGAGGTTAATGCAAATTAAATATCTCATATTTCATAGACAATGGTGAATAATAAAAATCATATTTTCATTTATCTCATTTTTGCCATAAAACTAATTAACTTCCCACTAAGGGTGGTTAGAGAGAAAAATGGATTTAATTATCAACTTATTAATAATATAAATAAATATGATAACTAATAACTGGTAGAAATACAAGTTATTACAACTCAAATAAGTAAAACAATGAGAAGAATGTGATGGTAAAATAGGCAATATCATGTCCGAAAGCACTGAACTGAAAGGAATTGCGATCGCGAGCGCTCATCACATAAAAGCAGCTAATTTACCTATTTTGTGCAGGTACAATGCGATGGCGCATATGAAATTGCGATCCAAAGGCACAATGCATCAGCACGCTTGAAGATTGTGATTGCAAGTCATGCGATCGTGAGAAGTTTCTTAAAAAGGTGGCCGCATAAAGACCTCGCATCAAGGCGACAACATAATAAATCATGATGGGACAGAAAGCTGATAATGGTCGATTTTGAATTTAGTTGACAAGTCGTTAAAAGTCACACTGTAGCAAGTACACTCAACTTTCGGTGACTATTAAATGGCACAATAGAGTAGGGGAATTAATGTCACCCATCATTGCAATCATTAGCAAGAAAATCTGCTTCACCTTGAAATCTATAAATATCGAAGGCAACTAGAGAGAAAAAGAGTTAGTTAGTTAGTCTGTTCACATACATACTCATACATATACATAGCAAACGGAGAAGAGCAAGAAGTCGAGGAAGAAGCCAAGAGAAATCGCTCCCGGACAGATCGAGAGACTGCCAGAAAGCAACACAAAGGAGAGAGGGCCAACACTTGCGAGAGCAAGAATACACAACTAGAACAGAGTTGGAGTGATAAATAGCAGTGTAAAAGGCCACGGGAAGCAAGACATTGCTTACCGAGCTTCTTATCTCTTAGATCCATTTGTTATTTTGTATTCAGTACTTTATTTGCAGAAAATGGAAACCTCATTTTTATCTATGTTCAATCTCACCCTACCACGTATGAGTAGCTAAATTTCTGAATGGGTTGAGAAGCACTTAGCTAGCATGACTTAGGATCTACATTTTATGCGACCATCTTGTCTTATGTATGCATCATTCACCCTTTGAATATACTTGAGAGAGTAGTCTAAAGATAAAATCTAGACTTGAGAGAGTCAGATTAGAATCTAGGCTTGAAAGAGTCAGAGTAGAATCACATAAGCAGGAATTAGAAACTTATACATAAGTTCTATTGCTATTTACACATCGCATGCGCCCTAAAAATAGGAATGATGGTATGTGGTCACCTTGTTTTATGTGTGCATCATTCATCATTGCATAGGTAAGAGTAGAGACTTAGAAATGAGTCCTATCGACTACTTTGCATATACATCGCGTGCGTCCTAGAAATAGGAATTATGGCATTCTGCATTGATAGATGTAGTATTGATATTTGTGTGTAGCATGATCACATAACTTGTGCACAATCTTAGGAAATATTAGCTAAACCCCTTCTCAACCCCTTCATCGCATACTTATCGCAACTCTACGCTTTCATCACTCTGCGCTCAACTCCGTCGCATAGGAAAAATCTAGATCAAAACACTATTCACTTCATTATTTTTACCACCGCAATAGAATCAAAGAATGTTGCATATCTACTTAATAGTCCCTATGTTTGACCTTGGACTTACCAGGAAACCTAAGAAGACTTATACTTAGGTCTTGTTAGGACAACTTGCATGATCACTGCATAACACACATCACCGCAAATGCACACTATAACACATCATAATTTCACTCATCAATAACCAACTTATCATATTATATTTATAACATATAGTTTTAATATTGTTTCATATACAGTATATAAACCATAGTTCTTTTTCTCTATTTTATGGTATTTAATATAAATCATATTTATATTAAATTTAACAACTATGAATCTTATTCATAGAAAATATATTTGAATCATATTCAAATATTCTTATAGATACAAAAGGTCCCTTATAGATACATTTGTTACGTATTTAATCTTTTATTAGAATCAATTTAATCATATTAAACCAATTTAAAAGATTAAACATAGATTTCTGATCTCAATAGAAATGTGATCTTAGGTCTATCTCAATCAAATTTCAAAAAAATTTTAAAAGATGATTAAAGCCTAAGGTTTGCATGCAACTCTTTATTATTAATTTTAATTCTAATTTCATTAATTATAACTCTTATAAAAAAATGAAACAATTAAAACCATTCCACATTGCTTAGCTAGACATACATAAGCTATTTATAACACGTATAAATAAACCTAAGTGTCATGCTTCATGCAATGTTCATTCATTACTAATATATAACTTTTATATAATAAAGTAATGAACTAAGCATACACTCCATACATACATTCAACCTTATATTATAACATTTATAATATAAATGATGCATGGATATGCTATAATGCATGCATATATTATAACTTTTATAATATATGATGCATGAACATGCTTAATGTAGTTTAATCATGCAAACTAATATATTATAACTCTTATAATATAAAATGATGCATGGAAAAATGCATAACCTATGGTGGGTTCTAAAACTATATGACATACATTATGGCATATAAGATAAACATACATCACATACATATTTAATAAAATTTGATGAACCGGGATAATATATCTCAAAAACTGGAAAAAAAATGCTAATCTATTACAAAAGTTTGAGTCAACCAGTTCGAACAGGGGAATCGGGTCTTGAACCGCCTGCCTTGAAGCCTCGTCACTTGATCGTGTAGCAATCCTTCTGATCATCTAGTAACGAGCGTCGAGTGTAAACGATCGTGTAGCAACGATCGCGTAGCTTTGGACTATGCGATGAGCATGAAAGTCCACGTGATCGTGCAGCGTGCATCGAGCAGCGCATACCATGCGATCGTGTAGCTAACGACTATGCGATAAGCATGATAGTCTACATGATCGAGTAGCAAGTGTTGAGTATCATATACTATGCGATCGAGTAACTATTGACTATGCAATGAGTATGATAGCCTACACGATTGTTTAGCACGCATGCCTTGCATTGAGTATCAAATACCACACGATCGTTTACCCCCTCGATCATTTGCACAATCATGTAGCCAATGCAACATGATCGAGTAAACACTTTACACAATCGCGTAGCATTAACTATGAGATCGTTTAGCAAATGCTACACGATCGTGCAGAAAACTTTAAACGAACGCATAACCAAATCTAAATGATCGTCTAGCTTAAGCTACATGATGCGACCACTATTTCGTTTTCTCTATCGAAACGAACTGCAACTCTTGCGTTTGAAACTTCTTCACGAACGTCTCAAAAAATTACACGAATACAGACTCTATTGCAAGAAATTATGCCCAAAAACGTAGAAGCCCTTACAATTAACTTTTGTAAATGTAAACAGAAAGCCATAAATTGAGATAACTATCTAATAACAGGCAGAAATGCAAGTTATCATAGTGCTAAGTTCCTAAACAATGTTGGCTTGCGTTGATAAAATATGTTAGATTGCATCCAAAAAGCATCAAATTCATAATATTGCGGTCGCATGCCTTCATCGCATAGAAACAATTGATTTTTATATTTTTATGCAGAATATGCATTGACACAAGGCGAAAAGAGCGATCATAAGAAATCATTGGTTCAACGCAGCATTACTACAAGGCTTTGCGATGATTGTGTTTGCAAACATCCACTCAAGAAGGATTGCTGCATAGAGTCGGCGCAACTTGGTGGGCGCATCTGGGTGAAAGGCATAATTAATCACGATGGGACAAAAAGCTGATGACGGTCGAATCCGAATTAAGCTGACAGCTGCTAACGATAACAAGTACATCAACTTTTCGGTGACAAAAATTCGGCGCATCAGTCAGGGAATTAAAGTCATCCCATCTGTGCAATCATAAGAGAGAAGCCACCTTCACCCCGAAGCTCTATAAATACCAGAGGCATCCTTTAGAAAAAGGGGTTCCACCAGTTAACGAATACACTTGTTCACTGATTTAGGAGCTTTAGCCGTGTTCATAGTTTTCTTTTATTTTTAAGGCAGAGCAAGGGAAGAGTAGAGGTGTCGAAAGATCGCTTAAGGAAATTCGAGAGAGAACCCGGAGGCGTAAAAAAAGAGAGTGGGCTGACTCTCGCAAGAGGAGATTATCTTTTGAATACGAGTAGAAAGACAGTGTAAAAGCCTGGGCAGCAAGAGATTGTTACCATGCTCTTTATTCTATTCTTGCATTGTTATTTTGTACTTCATCTTTATATTTATACGATGGAAGTTCTTATTCTACATCTGTTCACTCACTTCGCATGCATGAGTAGCTAAACTTGTTGAATGGATTGATGAGAACTAAGCTAACATAACCTAGGAAGTTCATTGCTTGCGATTATCTGGTGTTATGCTATGCCAAACATCCCTTTAGAGCTACTCGAGAGAGAGTCTAAAGAAAGAACCTAAGACTTGAGAGAGCTAGGTTAGAATCTAGACTCGAGAGAGCAAGATTAGAACTGCATAAACAAGAGATAGGAACTTAGAGATAAGCTCTATTTGCCAACTTGCATGGCATGCACCCTAGACATAGGTATGATATTATGTGGTTGCCTTATTTGTGTGTGTGTCATTTTGTCATCGCATAAATAAGAATAGAGGCTTATGTGTAGGTCCTATAGATTTATTGCATATATCACATGCATTCTAGCCTTAGAAGTCATGGCATTCGCACCGAGAGGTGGTTTACTGTTGTATGCATGTTGCATGATCGCATAGCATGAATGCATCCTAGGAAGTGTTAGCTGAAACTTTTCTCAACCTGTTCACTGCATACTCATCCATCTTCCATTTTTTTTCAACTCTTTTTTAACTCCACTGCATTTGTTTATTTTCATTATCGCAACAAACAAAACAAACAACTATTTGAGTTACCGGTTATCGCAAATTTTTCCTAAAAATTACCACTGCAACCTGTTTTCCCAAGTCCCTGAGTTCGACCCTGGACTTACCAGGAAACTCAGTGGGGTTTACACTTGGATTCCACTGAGAAAACTTGAGTGCTCAATGCATTTTCACCATCCCATTTCATCCATAATTCCACATCAAAATAACGCATCAAGTTTTTGGCGCCGTTGCCGGGGACTTCGACAAAATAGTGTGCTAACGGTAATTTTTCTGATTTCTTTGCAGACTCTCAATCTTTGGCGAATTACAACCCGAAGATTGAGAGGACGTTCAGACGAAGATTAAGAGACCGCCAACAACAAAAGTCAGATAAAGAAGATATGGCAGAGTAGTCTGGAAACAGAGCACCAAACGAGAACAATGTCATGGCGAATCCAATCCTTCTGGCTAACGATCATAATAAGCCTATTAGGGACTATGCATCGCCAAACCTCTATGATTTCTCTCTAGGAATCATGAGGCCTGCCTTTGATGGAAGCCAATTCGAAATGAAACCGGTGATGCTGTAGATGATCCAGACTGCAGGACAATTCAGAGGCTGGCGTGGCGAAGACCCGCATGCCCATCTCCATAGCTTTATCGAAATCTACAATACTTTTGTGTTCCGAAGAAGTTCGACTAACTTTGTTCCCATTTTCTCTTTGTGATCAGGCAAGAAAATGGGTGTATTCCCTCGAGCCGGGACAGATCAATTCATGGGAACAGGTCGTAGAGAAATTTATGAAGAAATATTTTTCACCTACTGAGAATGCTAGACGAAGGAAACTAATCACAAATTTTGAACAAGACATGAACGAATCGCTAGCGATGCCTGGGCGAGGTTTAAGAGGTTGGTCCAGGACTGTCCACACAATGGATTGCCAGACTGCCTTCAGATGAAAATGTATTATCATGGTTTAAATCCCACTTCGCAGACTGTTGCCAATGCGATAGCCGCTGGTGGTCTACTTGACAAAACGTATGACGAGGCTAAGAACATCTTGGATCGCATCTCTAAGAACCACGAGGATTGGAGAGAGAGTGATCAGCAGAATGAGAATCAAGGTAATGACGTAAGTATGCGTGCTATTACTTCACTATAGAATCAGATGACCGCAATGATGAACTTAATTCAAGGATTGCGATCAACAATCCAACACCACACAAATGGGCAAATCAATGCAATTAGTCAAAACACGCAAGGTGGTGCGACTTGTGGTGTGGCAGGCAATGGAAGAATCCCACAAAATCCACAGTCTATTTACTTTGTGAAAAATAATCCATTTTTGAATACCTACAACCCAAGGTGGAGAAACCACCCCTAATTTAGCATGGAAGAATTAGTAACAGATTTCAAACATTGTGGGCAGAAAGAAGAGCCACTTGGAATTCTTCCCACGGCAATAACGGCCGCAACAGAAATCAAGCCAGTAGCTCACAATTGCCGATCAATCTTTCCTCTTCGGAAAGCCTATTGAAGGCAATATATAGAGGAAAAAACAAAACTAAGCTTCAAAGTCAGGCTTACATCATCCTGCATCTAGAATTCAGCAGATAGGCCAGAGTTGGGCGAGCCGAGCTGAAGAACGAACGCAAGGTGGCTCTGCCAAGTTCAACCAGAACTCCACCGCAACCCGACGGGGAATCAGGTAAAGAGCAATGTTCAGGTTGTGACATTGCGAAGTGGAAAAACCAGTGGAGGGAGAAAGAAAGGAGCCCAGCCAGATTACTCCCATTGCGGCGAAACCTGAAATTGCAGTGACACGAGAAGAAGAAGGAGAAAAAGAAGCAATAGAGCCAGAAGTTGTGTCGACCTCAAAGCCAATAGAGAAGGGGACCATGAGAGTGCAGTTACCACCTTTCTCGCAGAGACTAAGAAAGAAAAAGAATGAAGAGGTACAGTACCAACGCTTCATGTCTATGTCAAAACAATTACATATTAATATACATTTCAGTGAAGCGATTGAGGAGATGTCTACCTACGCAAAGTTTTCGAAGGATATGGTAACCAAGAAGAGGGGAGCTGGTAAGTTTGCCACGGTGGCTTTAACACAGAGTTCGAAATCAATCATTCCACAGAAGATGAGTGATCCTAGGAGATTTACTATACCTTGCTCCATAGGAGGACTGTACATCAAGAAAGCCTTGTGTGACCTTGAAGCCAACATCAATTTGATGCCTTTGTCGATCTTTAAGTAGCTGAATGTGGGGCAACTTGCACCCACAACCGTGACTCTCCAACTGGCTGATAAATTTCTGGAGCATCCAAAGGAAAAGGTGAAGGACGTGCTGATCACCATTGACAAATTTATCCTACCAGCCAACTTCATCATCTTGGATTACGAGGCCGACAAAGATGTGCCCATCATCCTAAGGCGACCATTTTTATCAACAGGTCGTGCCCAGATTGATGTGCATAAAGGGGAGATCACTTTGAGCATTAATGGACAGAAGCTCAAGTTCAACATAATCCTTGCCATGAAGTTTCCTGATGAAGAAGACCTGCATGACTCAAACGCCGACCAGAATTTGATTGAAGAAGAAAAGTTTGACGAAGAGAATGAAGAAGAGGATGCAAGCTCATCAATTGCTGCTTGTAATGCGATCATAACAAAAACAAGCAAGGAAGAAGAGATGATCGCAAACCAAGAAGAAGAGCCAATAGAAAAAGAAGAAAGAAAAACAATGCAATCATTCCTAGTAGAACCATCAACATTGAAATTAAAGACCTTGCTGAATCATTTAAAGTACGCGTTTTTGAGGTAGAACGAGAAGCTGCCAATAATTATTTCCTCCGAACTCAACGAAGACCAGGAAAATGCGTTGATGAGCATTCTGAGGAAACATGTGCGAGCAATTGGCTGGACGCTCACCGACATTTGAGGAATCAACCCAGCGTACTGTATGCACCGAATTCGTCTTGAAGAGGACCACAAAGCAACAATTGAACATCAGCACAGACTCAACCCTGCGATGAAAGAGGTCATTAAAAAAGAGATCATTAAATGGTTAGATGCGAGCATTATTTATCCGATAGCACGTGGGTCAGCCTTGTGCAGTGTGTGCCTAAAAAGAGTGGCATGATGGTANAATGGTTAGATGCGAGCATTATTTATCCGATAGCACGTGGGTCAGCCTTGTGCAGTGTGTGCCTAAAAAGAGTGGCATGATGGTAGTCCCGAACGAAAAAATGAGCTGATACCGCAAAGAATCGTCACTGGGTAGTGCATTTGCATGGACTACCGCAAGCTGAATGCGGCCATAAAGAAAGATCATTTCCCTCTACCGTTCATTGATCAAATGCTAGACCGTCTAGCCGGAAATGACTTTTACTGCTTTCTGGATGGCTATGTCGGGTATAACCAGATTATGATTGCTTCAGAAGACTAGGACAAGACCATATTCACCTACCCATATGGGACCTTTTCTTTTCGCAGCATGCCATTTGGTCTCTACAATGCGCCAAGCACGTTCCAAAGGTGCATGATGGCCATCTTTTCAGACTATCTTGAGGATTCTATTGAAATCTTTATGGATGACTTCTCTGTTTATGGGCACACCTATGAAGTCTGTCTAGCCAACCTGGAGAAGATACTGAAGAGATGCGAAGAGACAAATCTAGTTCTTAACTGGGAAAATGCCATTTTATGGTTAAGGAGGGCATCACGTTGGGGCACAAGGTTTCCCGAGATGGGTTGGAGGTGGATAAAGCAAAAATAGAAGCAATTGAAAAACTTCCACCTCCAATAAGCGTGAAGGCTGTACGAAGTTTCTTGGGGCATGCTGGATTCTACAGACGCTCTGTTAAAGACTTTTCAAAAATAGCATGACCACTGAGTGCGTTGTTGAAGGCTGAAAGAAAATTTGATTTTGACGACAATTTCCTCAATGCATTCAGAATTTTGAAGAATGCACTAATAACCGCACCCGTGTTAATTGCACCTAACTGGACACTTCCTTTTGAAATAATGTGCGATGCAAACGGGTATGCAATGGGAGCAGCTTTGGCACAGAAGAGAAAAAAAATCTTACATTCCATCGCATATGCCAGTAAGACATTAAATCCTGCTCAGACCAATTATACCAACACAGAGAAAGAGCTACTTGCGCTAATTTTTGCGTTGGAAAAATTTTGAGTATATCTGCTGGGAACGAAGGTACTCGTCCATATTGATCATTCGGCGATAAAGTACTTAATGAAAAAGAAGGATTCAAAGCCAAGGTTGATCAGATGGGTTCTTCTCCTTCAAGAATTTGACATAGAAATAACTGATCGAAAGGGGACAGAGAACAAAGTTGTGGATCATTTGTGTAGATTGGAAAACCCTGAGGTTGACCGCAATGGGTCAGAGGTGAGTGCGGTGTTCCCAGATGTGCAGCTGTTCCATATTGAAGAAGTTCCCTGGTATGCGGACATAGTCAACTATTTGGTTTGCGAGCAATTTCCAAAAGAATATACTGATCACCAGAAGAGGAGGCTCAAGCACAAATGTAGATCATATTTCTAGGATGAGCCGAATCTATACAGAAGAAAGCGCAGATAGATCAACTTACGAGGGAATTAAAGAAGAAAGCGCCTGGTATGCGGCACAGCAACTTAGGAGCATCGGGGCAACGAGGTAAAGAACAATTTCACGCAGTGACATTGAAAAGTGGCAAAACAACAGCCCTTATGCCATCGGTACCAAATGCGACAACAACACCAGTAGATTTGACTGTTGATGATGACCAATCAACTAATAGTGGAAAAATTACCAGTTCGGACATAATTTCACCTACAAAAGATGAAGCTCCTCAAGACTTGAATTCTCAATCAACGCAGCCTCCAGATAATGAAACACAGCAAGAATAGGACCTCAACGAATAGCCAATGCAACAAGAAGTAAAGTGGGATCCTCCACCTTTCTCGTCCAAACTGAAGAAGAAAGACGATAGTAAGCAATTTCAGTGGTTCTTGGACGTTCTCCGGCAGCTGCACATTAACATTCCCTTAATAGAAGCACTAGAGCAGATGCCGAGTTATGTAAAATTTCTCTAGGATATCCTTGCCAATAAAAGAAAGATCGGGGAAAATGAAACAGTTGCGCTAACATATGAATGTAGTGCATTGTTTCAAAAAATATCCCTACTAAAATGAAGGACCCTGGGAGTTTTACATTGCCCTGCACGATAATAGGGAAGATGGTCGGGAACGCGTTGTGCGATTTAGGGGCAAGCATAAATCTAATGCCCTTGTCGATTTTTAAGAAGCTGGATATCGGCAATGCAAGACTAACCACGATCACATTACAGTTAGCCGATAGATCAATAAAGCATTCTGAGGGCAAGATAGAGGATGTACTCGTGCAAGTGGACAAGTTTATCTTTCTGACAGATTTTTTCATATTGGATTACGAAGCTGAAAAAGAAGTCCCTATCATCTTGGGTCACCCATTTCTCGCAACAGGGCGAGCACTGATCGATGTGCAAAAAGGGGAATTGACCATCAGGGTCGACGATCAGGAAGTAAAATTCAACGTGTTCAATGCGTTGAAGTACCCAGGTGACATGAAAAATTGCCAATAAATTGAGGAACTGTGGGAAGAACATTGGCACGAACCCTTAGAGGAGCTGGAGGAAGAAGATCTTGAAAACGGCGCAATATTGGAGGAGGACTGCACCGTAATTCATACTGAATCAAAGTTTGAACCGTTTAAGATCTGTCTCTTATACACATCTAGATGTGTATAAGAGACAGGCCCAGTGTAGTGTGTTCCAAAGAAAGGGGGGATGACAGTCGTCACTAATGACAAGAATGAATTAATTCCCACAAGAACGACTACGGGGTGGAGAATTTGCATGGATTATCGCAAGTTAAACTTGGCCACTAAAAAGGACCACTTTCCACTCCCGTTCATTGATCAGATGCTAGAAGACTTGCGGGGAATGAATTTTTCTGTTTTCTTGATGGCTATTCAGGAAACAATCAAATCACAATTGCGTCGGAAGATCAAGATAAGACAACATTCACGTGCCCATTTGGTACTTTTCCATTCCGACGCATGCCATTTGGACTTTGCAGTGCGCCAGGCACTTTTCAAGGATGCATGATGGCAATATTCTCAGATTACTTGGAGGAGTCAATCGAGGTATTCATGGATGATTTTTCATTCTTCGGCAATAATTATGACTCTTGTTTATATAACCTGGAAAAGGTCTTGAAGAGATATGTGGCAACAAATCTTGTTTTGAATTGGGAAAAATGCCACTTTATGGTGGAAGAAGGAATAGGTTTAGGTCACAAAATCTCTAAAGTAGGATTGGAAGTTGATCAGGCAAAAATTGACACAATTTCCAAGCTACCCCACCAGTAAATGGGAAAACACTTAGGAGCTTTCTGGGACACGCTGGGTTTTATAGAAGATTTAATTGCAACTTCTCCCAGATCGCAAGGCCCCTAAGTGCGCTCCATTGAAGCTGGCCGAGAATAAAATTTTGATGATGCGTGCACCAAAGCATTCAACACATTGAAAGATGCACTCATCACCGCACCCATTCTGGTGGCGCTGAACTGGATGCAACCATTTGCGTTGATGTGCGACATTAGCGGATATGCTGTGGTCATAGTATTAAGTCAATGCAAGGACAAGGTATTGCATCCTATTTATTATGCGAGTAAAATATTGAATGATGCGCAAGAGAACTATACAACCACAGAGAAGGAAATGCTCGCAATGGTATTTGCACTGGAAAAATTCCGACAATACTTAATCGGAACAACCGTTGTGGTGTATACGGATCACTCTGCGATCAAGTATTTGATGACAAAGAATGACGCAAAACTAAGGCTTATACAGTGGGTGTTTCTACTGCAAGAATTTGACCTAGAGATCAAAGACCAGAAGGGCACCGAGAATCAAGTCGCAGATCATTTGTTAAGATTGGAGAATTATGAGGTTCAAGGTAAAGAAAAATATATTGAAGAAATATTCCCCGATGATCTACTGATTTCAGTAGGCATTAATGTTCCCTGGTATGCAGACATCGTGAATTTCATTGTTTGTGGTCAAATACCAGATGACTATACTTACTAGCAGAAGAAGAAGCTAAGACATTATGTCAAATTTTATTTCTGGGACGACCCATTCCTATATTGACTTGGTCCTGATCATATATTACGTCGATGCGTTCCTAAGCACGAAGTCAAGCACATTCTAGAGATGTGTCATGAGTCCCCTTACGGAGGACACTTTAGGGGGCAACGGACTGCCACAAAGGTTCTACAGTGTGGCTATTTCTGGCCAACACTGTTCAAGGATGCCCAAGCCCACGTTGTGCAATGCGACAGATGTCAGAGGACGAGGAATATGTCAAAGAGAAATGAAATGCCATTGACATCAATCTTAGAAGTGGAATTATTTGATGTTTGGGGAATTGACTTCATGGGCCCGTTTCTACCATCAGAAGGTCATCACTATATCCTGATCGCGGTTGATTATGTATAAAAACGGGTTGAGGCTATTGCATGTGCCAAGAATGATGCGGCCACAATGGCGAAGTTTCTTAAGAAGAATATTTTTTCTCGATATGGGATGCCATGGGCCTTAATCAACAATGAGGGCTCTCACTTTATCAATCGCATAATTGCCAACCTATTAAATAAATTTAATGTCAGCCATCGAGTTGCGATTGCTTATCACCCACAGACTAATGGGCAGGCAGAGATTTCTAACTGAGAGATCAAAACTATCTTGGAGAAGGTAGTCAATACTTCCAGGAAGGATTGATCACCCAAGCTTGAGGAAGCACTGTGGGCATACAGGACTGCCTATAAAACACCAATTGGCATGTACCCATATGCCCTGTCTTTGGAAAGGCTTGTCATCTGCCACTCGAGTTGGAACATAAGGCGATGTGGGCATGCAAGAAGCTGAAGTTTGATTTAGCAAGTGCAGGGAAAGTTCGGAAGCTACAATTGAATCAGTTGGTCGAATGGCGAAGGGACGCCTATGAAAATGCCAAGATCTATAAGAAGAAAACCAAGAAGTGGCATGATGACCGCATAAATGACCAGACATTCACCGAAGGTCAACAGGTATTATAATTTAATGCTCGTTTGCGATTTTTCCCAGGAAAGTTGAAGTCTCGCTGGTCTGGGCCAGTTCGAATCAAGACTATCTTTCCTCACGACGCAGTGGAACTAACAACTTTAGACGGGAACAATGCGTTCAAAGTCAATGGTCAACGAATTAAGCCATACTATGAAGGCAACTTCGAACGACGCATGGACACTGTCTCTTATACACATCTAGATGTGTATAAGAGACAGCAGATATACTTTGCGTCCATTACACCCAAATGCATTGCGTTGAGGGGTGTGTTGCGCGCGTATGTGTTCTTTGCCCATCCTTAGCAAAATGCACTATGTTGAGATAGTGTTGCACTGGTAGCAATCTGTCTCTTATACACATCTAGATGTGTATAAGAGACAGATTACACCCAAATGCATTGCGTTGAGGGGTGTGTTGCGCGCGTATGTGTTCTTTGCCCATCCTTAGCAAAATGCACTATGTTGAGGTAGTGTTGCGCTGGTAGCAATACTGTGCACCCGATCCTTCAGAAATGCGTTGAATTAAGGGGTGTGTTGCGGGAATGCATGCGTTGTTTCCCGTCCTCAGCAAAAATGGATTTGCGTTAATAGAAGCGCGGTGTTAATTTTTAGCATGCACCCATCTGAATCAAATTCAAAAAGAAAACATCTCTATTCTTTGATTCTTTGAACAGGCAACATTTTTTTATTGCGTTAATTTTTAATTATTTGTATACTGTGTTAATATTCAATACAATTGAGTATATATTCACTCCATTTGCCTGTGCCTTTTTCTTTATCATCCTTTCACAATATTTGCGATGTTCTGATCTTTTATTTTTAGCGTTATTCATTGTGTTGCTATGATGTAATATATGTTTATACTTAGAAATATTTCTCATACTTCGTAAATTCTGACCAACACTTAGTTAATTCTTAGTTTAGCAGTACTTTACCTTTTATATTTCAAAGTTCTGCTCAAACCTTCTTTTTGAAATTTTTATTCTAAGTGTTTGTCTAGTCTATCCAAACAACGCAATGAGGACCTTGCTCATCCTTAAATTTGGGGGTGGGGAAGGTCTGAGCATATAAGATCAAGAATATGAAATCTTCAAGAAAATGCATTCACATTTCTATTTCCAAATATATATATATATATATACAATCAACTCCAATGTCAGCGCAAGGGAAAACCTCAAAAATAATCCCATCCTGATAAGAGTTTAGTTGTGAAAGAAGCCTACTCGTAGTTGGATGTTCGTATGACACCCATAGAAGCAAGCCAAAATGAAGGTGGGTTTCCAAGAACAACGCATATGAAAAGAGAAAAATGCAAAAGAAAAATAAAAGAATGCAAGAGACAACTCCTCTGAATATCATGAGTTAAAGTTGAGATTGGCACACAACCATAGTTGGATGTTTTCCTGACACTCGTGGGAACAAACCAAAACAAACGGTGTAACCATGACCAACAATCTCTAATAAATGATGCAAAGTTTGACCACCGCATATAGACATATCAAGTTGTTTTGACAAAGAAGAGATAAACATTCTATTTTAAAAACTGGAAAAGCATTTTTTAGCAGAATTTTTTATATAGAAGAATAAAGTTGGGCTTTGTTAAGAATTAGCAAGGATAGAAGGAAATTGCGTTGTTAAGAAATATGCCTAAGTGTAACATTCGGAGCAACCAATCGACGGAAAAATATAGGATAGGAATTAAGCATTATTGCCTTAGTAGAAGATATGCTTGAGGACAAGCATATATCTAAATTTGGGGGTGTGATAACTTGTAGAAATACAAGTTATTTATGCTGTCTTATTCAGATATTGCGGCCAAAAGAGAGAAAATATGCGTCGATTGTATGAAAATTAGCTCAGAAATACAATAAATATAAATTATCGAAATTACCCCTATTAACATCATTAAGATGATAGAAGAGGATATTTCTACTCTTTTTTGCAGGAAACCAAGTCACCACTTGCAATCAAGGCTCAACGAGAAAATGAACAATGCATCTCTGTCACATTGTGCCTGCCAATCAACAATGAAGAGATGATTAACGCAATGACGGCGCAATGCGACAGTCGATCCCGAGCTGAATGTCAACCGCATGCGGTAATAAAAACAACACCGCATGCGAGAAACCGATCGAAAGATGCAGCTGAGCAACGTAAATGCGGAGGATTGTGACACGTGTACAACTAACCGCTGTGCATATTTGACGGTCTGATTACATAATAGAAGGAATATTTATTCCTCCATCTTCGAAATTTCCATAACAATAAGTGGGGTCCATAAGCCAAGAGTCAAAGCTTTTCACCTATAAATACCCCCATAGAATTCAGAGAAGATATACTTGATACGAGGGCTAATTGATGCTAGATTATTGAGAGAGAGGCTGAGTTGAGTACTGATCGGAAGAAATCCAGGAAGAGAAGAGACAAGGCCGAGAGGTAAGTCTCAGTACAATTCTGCCAAATCCCCGTCGTGAAGCTCTATGCTTAGATCCCTACTACCGATTGAGCAAGCTTAAGAGGGAAGCTCATCCTTCCGCACGATCCATCCACACCGGCAAGCAAATCTCCATCCAGATTGGCACCAAGACGTTGGCGTTTATTTGTATTCGTTTCTAACTCTATTTCATCAATTGTATTTCATTCTCTTAATCTATTCATTCACAAATCTGTATCAGACACTAAATAGTTTTATTGAATGTCTCGATCATTTCCATTTCCACTTCTCTGTCTATTTTCATTCCTCCATTAATCGTTTTCTCCGTGAATTTTTCTTAATACCTTGGTAATTAATATGAATTAAACGAGTAACTTAATCTGTGATAAAAAGAAAAATGCATTTAGCTAAGGCATGCTAGACGGCATCTTCACTTGTGAGAGCAGAAGTGAAGATGCCATTCTGATCTGTTGAGAAAAGGTTAGAAGAATGTGTTAATTAAAGCAAGTAGTACTTCTAGAGATGGAAGCAACCTTGTGTTCATTACGTTCGTCCCTGTTTCACCACAGAGATGTGGGAACGCATCCGATCACTGAGAGGTGTACACCAAGGAAAAAACGGAACCGTACCTATATCTTTAACGCAATTAAGGAACTTGTGATGTTTGTATTAATTATTTTTTTTGTTTCTGCTTCACACATAAGACTTGCCACCGCATAACACGATCTTTGTAGATTCTTCACAGTCAGCCTCAACCTCGGTATCTTGTATCATGAAACCTGTATCTTGTATCATCTTAGCTTAGGTTTACTTTATCGCAATTTATTTTATTATCGCATTTTTATCGCTTTACTTGACCTTATCGTATTTTTAATTACTTGTACACAAAACTCTTTTATAAATTGAAAAACCCCTGGTCGCATGTATCACAAACATAATGCAATAACCTCAAACAGTCCCTGTGTTCGACCTCAGATCACACCGAGAAACTTGCGGCAGAATTATACATGGTTCCAACGCAAGGAAAGACAACGCACAACATACTACAAGAACATTCATTATTAACGCATATCTAGAAGTAGTATCACATGGACTTGAACCTTGCTTGTAGTTTATATAACTAAAAGTTGCGTAACACCCCTATTTTATACAAATTCGGCTCATCCCAATAATAATGTTTGCATTCATATTTGAGCTTCCTCTGTTGGTGGTAGGTATAGTCTTCAAGAAATTGCTCGCAAACCAGATAATTGACTATGTCTACATACCAAGGAAATTCTTCAATATGGAACAGCTGCTCATTCGGGAACACCGCAATCACCTCTGATTCATTGTGGTCAACTTCAGGGTTTTCCAATCTAGACAAGTGATCTGCAACTTGGTTCTCCGTCCCCGTTCGATCAATTATCTCTATGTCAAATTCTTGAAGAAGGAGAACTCATCTGATCAATCTCGGCTTTGCGTCTTTCTTTGTTATTAAGTACTTTATTGCCAAGTGATTAGTATGGATAAGTATCTTTTTCCCTAACAGATATGCTCGAAATTTTTCCAACGCAAAAATTTCTGTCAGAAGCTCTTTCTCTGTGGTGGTATAATTCGTCTGAGTAGGATTTAATGTTTTATTCTCATATGCGATGGGATGCAAGATTGTTTTTCTCTTCTGTGCTAAAGCTGCTCCCATCGCATATCTGCTTGCATCGCACATTATTTCAAAAGACAGTGTCCAATCAGGTGCAATTAACACGAGTGTAGTAATCAGTGCATTCTTCAAAACTCTGAATGCGTTGAGGTAGTTGTTGTCAAATTCAAATTTTCTGCCAGCCTCTAACAACGCACTCAGTGGTTGTGCTATTTTGAAAAAGTCTTAGACAAAGCGTCTGTAGAATCCAGCGTGCCCCAAGAAACTTCGTACAACCTTCACGCTTGTTGGAGGTGGAAGTTTTTCAATTGATTCGATTTTTGCTTTATCCACCTCCAACCCATCCCGAGAAACCTTGTGCCCTAACATTATGCCCTCCTTTACCATGAAATGGCATTTTTCCCAGTTAAGCACCAGATTCGTCTCTTCGTATCTCTTCAGTATCTTCTCCAAGTTGGCTAGACAGACTTCATAAGTGTTCCCATAAATAGAGAAGTCATCCATAAAGATTTTGACAGAGTCCTCAAGATAGTCTGAAAAGATGACCATCATGCACCTTTGGAATGTGCTAGGCACATTGTAGAGGTCGCACGGCATATAGTCTCTCAACGTGAATGCTCTTGGAATAATAAAAATCATATTTTCATTTATCCCATTTTTGTCATAAAACTAATTAACTTCCCACTAAGGGTGGTTAGAGAGAAAAATAGATTTAATTATAAAATAATTAATAATATAAATAAATATGATAACCAACTTATCATATTATATTTGTAACATATAGTTTTAATATTGTATCATATACAATATATAAACCATTGTTCTTTTTCTCTATTTTATGGCATTTAATATAAATCATATTTATATTAAATTCAACAACTATGAATCTTATTCATGGAAATTATATTTGAATCATATTCAAATATTTATTCCTTCAATTAAACAATAATGTACCAAATACATTATGTCAATTATATCATATATAATTAAATTCCCTCTTATTAATTTGAACATTTCAAATTAACCCAAAAACTGATTCTCAACTTAAATTCTTTAAGCTTCCAAGGGGACCTTATGGACCTATAGCTTGAAACTCCAACCGTACGTGAATAAATAATTAAACTCTTTAATTACTTTATCCACCATCTGTTAACTGTCAGGCACTCCATTAAAGATTGACAGTTGCACTCTTCGCACTACAGATATATTTCTAGATCCATTAGATATAACTAATCAACAGTACGATGACCTTCACAAATTGCTCGTAAGTACAGTTAGGCCAAATTATCTTTTTACCCCTATAGTTACATCTAACTTCTTATGTACCACCGATCCCTCTAATGAACAATAGATCATAACCCCACTATGACTAAACTCCTCTCTGGCCAAGAGAGGGTGTGGTGCCATATTATTCAAGACCTAGAATCAACCCTTAAGGGAGCAATTTATCTACTTATCCCTACTTTGGGGAAGGAGTGAATTCCATCTTATGTAGCTGAGTTCCCAACTCCCCAATCAGATGAATCCCCAAAATGGTAGGCTTGTTGAGTCGGCGATCTGGCCACTCTCACCCATACAAATCAAAAAACTGCCCTCATAGGCAAGAGTTCACAACTCACTTAGGATTAAGGTCATGTTACCTATGGTCATCCTAGTGAAATGAAAGTCTCTATTATGAACGACGTTATATAACAAGACTAAAAATTTCGTGATTTGGTCTTATACGAACTCCTTTGTATAGAATATCCCCGCTCGCATGTCTAATACATGAATGATCAGGATCAGATCATTTGTAAATCTTTACAACATTTGTAACACCTATAAAGCAGGTCATACTTGTAGTGTTACCAAGATAAGGTATCCAGCCTTATCCATACATTAGACCATTTAGGTTATCACTTAAACATGATCCACTTGTATGTCTCCACATACATGTTTAAGTTACAACGATAACCATGGATGTTAGTTTATTGGTTTGGGTTAATGAAACTAAAATATCATATATTTCATAGACAGAAGTGAATAAAATATCAAATATTATTAATCAAAGAAATGTTTGTTCATATAAGGTTTACAAACTATAGAACCCTACTAGATTTAGGGCATCAACCCCAACAAAAAGGATGCTACATTTGATTTCAACAAGGAATGCAGTGAGGCCTTTAACAAGCTTAAAGAGAAGTTGACTTCAACTCCAATCCTTCAACCACCCCGATGGGACTTAACATTTGAAATTATGTGCGATGTTAGCAATCTAGCAGTTAAGGCGGTATTGGGGCAAAGAGTCGACAAGAAATGCCATGTGATATATTCTGCATCAAGGACTCTTAACTCTTCTCAAATCAATTATTCAATCACTGAAAAGGAGTTTCTTTCCATTATTTTTTCTTTAGACAAAATTTGATCTTATATTCTTGGTTTTCTAATCATTGTTTATACTGATCACATTGGTCTTAGGTACCTCATGACAAAGAAAGAATCCAAGCCCAAACTGGTGAGGTGGATCCTTCTTTTGCAAGAATTTGACTTGACCATCAAAGATAGAAAAGGATCAGAGAACTCAGTAGCCGACCACCTAAGTCGCATCGTGCAACAAGAGGAATCAATCCCAATTAGAGAACACTTCCCAGATGAATATCTCTTCAAGGTATCTACTTTCTTACCATAGTATGCCAACATGGTAAATTACTTAATAACTGGAAAGTTCTCCTTTAATATGTCTCCCTCTAAAAAGGCTAAACTCAAAAGCGACTCTAAATATTTTATATGGGATCCTCCTTATCTATGAAAATTCTATTTGAATCAAATCATTAGAAAATATGTCCTTGATGAAGAATTTGAGTTTGTCTTGTCTTTTTGTCACAAGCACGCATGCGGTGGTCACTTTAGTCCTAAAAGAACTGCTAGGAAAATTTTATACTCAGGACTATTTTGGGATTCTCTATTTGCCGATTCTCATGCATATTTTAAATCATGTGATAAGTGTAAAAAATCTAGATCTTTATCTAAAAGGAACAAAATTCCACTTAACTTTATTCTTGTGTTGAGGTATTTGATATTTGGAGCTTAGATTTTATGGGTCCATTTCCTTCTTCATTTGGATATTTGTATATTTTTCTTGTCATCGATTATGTTTCAAAGTGGGTTAAGGTGATCCCCACTAGGTCTAATGATGCTTCTACTATTTCAGGATCTCTTTGAAATAACATCTTTTGTAGATTCGGGATTCCTAGGGCAATTATTAGTGATCAAGGAAAACATTTTTGCAATAGGACTATGGAAGCATTGTTGAGGAAGTATGGAGTATACCATAAAGTAACAACCCCCTATCATCCTCAAACAAATGCCCAAGCCAAAATATCCAAATGAGAACTAAAGAGCATTCTAGAGAAGACAATCAACCCAAAAAGGAAGGATTGGAGCACTCGCCATAATGATCCACTTTGGGCATTTAGAACCTCTTTTAAGGCACCAATTAGAACAACCCCTTACATAATCGTATAGAGCCAAATAACCTCTACATCTTATACATTCAGATCTTTGTGGTCCAATGAATGTTAAAGCTCGGGGAGGATCTGAATATTTCATCAGTTTTATTGATGATTATTCAAGATATGACTATGTTTATCTAATGCATAATAAGTTTGAAACTATTGAAAAGTTCAAAGAATACAAGACTTAGTTGAGAACCTATTAGGTAAAATGATTAAAACACTTCGATCAGATCAGGGTGATGAGTATATGGATTTACAATTCCATAACTATTAAGTAGTACATGGAATTCAATCCCAACTCACTGTACTTGGTACACCACAACAGAATGGTGTATCAGAAAGGAGAAATCGAACCTTGTTAGACATCATTCATTCAATGATGAGTTATGCCCAATTACCTCAATCCTTTTGGGGGTATGCAGTGTAAGTTGTTGTATGTATTCTGAACATGGTTCCCTCAAAAAGTGTTTTAGAAACACCGTATGAGTTATGGAGAGGACGTAAAGGTAGTTTACATTACGTCAGAATTTGAAGATGTCCGACACACGTATTGGTGCAAAACCCTAAAAAATTGGAACAACGTTCAAAAGTATGCCTATTTGTAGGATACCCTAAAGAAACAAAAGTTGGTCTATTTTATGATCCTTAAGAAGATAAAGTATTTGTATCGACAAATGTTACATTCTTAAAGGAAGATCACATAAGAAATCATCAATCTCGCAGTAAACTAGTATTAGATGAGATGTCTAGAGAATCTACAAATAATTCAACAAAAGTTGTTGATCGAGCTGGTCCTTCAACAAAAGTTGTTGGTCCATCACATCCTTCTCATGAATTAAGAATGCCTCAACATAGTAAGAGGGTTGTTCAATAGCCTGATCACTACATGGGTTAACAGAAATTCAAGTCATCATACCTGATGATGGCTTAGAGGATCCATTAACCTTTAAATAGGCAATGGAAGATGTAAATAGAGACCAATGGATAAAAGCTATGGACCTAGAAATGGAGTCAATGTACTTCAATTATGTCTGAAAACTTGTAGATCAACCAAATGGGGTAAAACCTATTGGTTAAAAATGGATCTACAAGAGAAAGCGAGACCAAACTAGTGAGCTGCAAACCTAGAAAGCTAGACTCGTGGCAAAAGGTTTTACCCATAGAGAGAGGATAGACTATAAAGAAACCTTTTCTCCTATTGCCATGATTAATTCTATTAGAATACTTTTATCCCTTGCTGCTTTCTATGATTATGAAATATGGAAAATGGATGTCAAGACAGCCTTTTTGAATGGATATCTTGATGAAAGTATTTATATGTCTCAACGATAAGGGTTTATTGAACAGGGTCGGGAGCAAAAAGTTTGTAAACTTAATAGATCCATTTATGGATTAAAACAAGTATCTCGATCCTGGAATATGACTTAACATTGCAATCAAATCTTATGTCTTTGAACAGAATGTTGATGAATCTTGTGTTTACAAGAAAATAGTCAACAAGACTGTAACTTTCTTGGTACTTTATGCTGATGATATCCTGCTCATTAGGGATGAGACAGGATTCCTTATTGACATAAAGAGATGGCTAGCATCGCAATTTCAAATGAAAGGCTTAGGAGATGCACAATATGTTCTTGGAATCCAAATTGTTCGTAATCGCAAGAACGGAACGCTAGCATTATCTTAAGCATCTTATGTTGACAAAATGTCGTCCATATATAATATGTAAAATTCCAAAAAGGGTATGCTACCTTTTAGACACGAAATTCATTTGTCTAAAGAACATTGTCCTAAGACACCTCAAGAAGTTGAAGAAATGAAAATAATTCCTTATGCATCAACAGTCAGAAACTTGATGTATGTTATGTTATGTACATGTCTTGACATATGCTTTGCATTCAGAATAGTTAGTAGGTTTCAATCTAACCCTGGACATAGCCATTGGACTACTGTTAAGAACATTCTCAAATATCTTCGGAGAACGAAGGACTATATGCTCATGTATGGTCCTAAGGATTTGATCCTTACGGGATACACTGATTCTGATTTTCAGACTGATGTAGATTCTAGGAAATCTACTTCAGGATCAATATTCACTCTAAGCAAAGGAGCTATAGTGTGAAGGAGCATCAAATAGAGTTGTATTGCTTGACTCTTCTATGGAAGCTTAATATGTAGTTGCATGTTAAGCTATTAAAGAAGTAGTATGGCTCAAAAAATTCCTGATAGATTTAGAGTGCTTCCAAATATGCATCTGTCGATCACCCTATATTGTGTTAACAGTGGAGCAATTGCCCAACTCAAATGAACCTAGAAGCCATAAATGCAGAAAGCACATCGAGTGAAAGTACCATCTTATCAAGAGGATAGTACACCGAGAAAACGTGATAGTCATGAAAATAGCCTCTGAAGATAATTTTGTTGATCCATTTACGAAGGCCCTTATGGCTAAATTGTTCGAGGGTCACCTGATAGCACTAAGACTACGAGCTTCATAAATCTAGGGCAAGTGGGAGAATGTCAAGGATGTATATATGTCCTAGTTTATTGTATTTTCTCTTCTTTTCACAACATTGTATATTTGTATATATTTGTAACTCACTGAAGTTTTAATCCAAGTGGGAGATTTTTGGGAATGCCTAAAAACTCGCAATTTGTAATTTCTAAACATATTCTATTTTGTGATAAAAGTATTATTGAGACTTCATTTAATAAAAGTGTTTTGAAATTGCATTCTGTTATAAAATCTAATAAACAAACACATTGGCTATAGTATGAATGCTTTAACTTTATGTAGAGACATAAAAGAGAATCAAGTTTTAGTATATAGCCAAAAAGGTCCATAAGTATAAGGATGAGATTGGGTATCTCATCCTGGGGATACTATGGATGCGGCCCACTTTGTATATTGATACAAACGATGTGATCTCGAAATCTTTCATATGGAGACATGTGAGTGGGGGCATCCTATGCAAAAGACGTTTGCATAAGACCTAACCACGAAATAGTCATTTTTCTTTATAATAATTGTTTACTGTTAAAAATGACTATTTCAAATCGATGACCTAAGGTAACTCGATCTTAATCCTATGCTAACTACGAACTCTTGTTTATTCGAGGCTATCCTTTGATCTGCATAGATGAGAGTTGTTCAACATCACTGCTCAACAAGCCTCCCATTTTGAGGATAAAATCGGATAGATAACTGGAAACATAGTCCTGCAAGATGGAATTCATTCCTACCCATTTTAGGGTTAGCAAATAGGTTGGTCCCTTAAGTATTGATTTCTGGTCTTAAACAAAGAACGTCCGCCCTTTCATGGCCGGGAGGGACATGGTTTATTAGTTGGACTATAAACCAATTGTTCAATAGAGGATCAGTAGAGACTTAAGAAACAAGATGTATTTACAAAGGTAAAATGGTATTTTTTTTTAGCTAGCTGTAAATATGAACGACCTGTGAATGATCGACTACTGATTATGGTTAAACCAAGTGGACAGAAATATATCTATAGTGAAAAGAGTGCAACTACTGAGTTATAGTGGTATGTCTCAATAGTTAACGAATACTGATTAATTTGGTTTAAAGAGTTTAACCAATTGATCTCAAATCGTTGGAGCTCATGATCTGTAGGTCCATAAGGTTCCTCTACTAACTCATAAAAGATTAAACCTTGGGTTAGAATATTGAGTGAATTTGAAATGTTCAAATTCAATTTTAGGGTTTGGATAATTATATTCAATATAATTAACGTTCAAATTTATTAAACTTAAACGTATTTTGAGAGTTCAATAATTTAAATATTGATTACATGAATAAGATTCATGTTTGAATTAGATATTTTATTAATTTAATATTTGATATTAAATTATTATTTAATTAATTAAATTAATTTCAAATTTTAAAAGAAATTCAATTTTAGAAATTGAAGTTAAAATTCTGTTTAATTTAGTTTTGCATTAAATTAAATATAATTAAAAATTGGAAATTAATCTTACATAGTGGATTTATCCAATTTGATCTTAAATAGTGGATTTGTCCCAATTTTGATTTTGAGTGGATTTTTCCATCTTCAAACACCTAGACCATTTTGCTAATGCATTTTGAAGTGTCAAAATGAATGATGAAGTGCTTGCATGTTCAAATTGAATAAATACATGAATTATTCAGATTGGAAGTTAGACACTCAGATTTTTTAGAAAATTCTGCAGAAATTGTTCTTGCTAAAAAAAAACCATCTCCAAATTACTTCCAATCCCTTCTCAATTCAAAGTTCTACCACTCAATCAAAGATTGAGAATATAGAGAAGATACTCTTGGTGGTCTATTGAAGGAATTGGAGGTCAATTTCGTGGAAATTGTAAGAATTAAGTGGAAATCTACAAAGGTATTCAAGTTGAAACCCTTATTTATTGAAACTATGTATTTTAGCATGCTTGTTACTCAAATTAATGTATCAATTCAGAGTTTCACTACTCAATCCAAGGCTAAGAACAATAGAGAAGATACTCTTGGTGATATATTAAAAAAAATTAAAGGTCAATTTCATGGAAATTGCAAGAATTAAGTGGAAATCTACAAAGGTATTCAAGCTGAAACCCTTATTATTGAAACTATGTGTTTTAGGATGCTTGTTACTCAAACTAATGTAATTAAAGTGCTTAATGATTTTGTTAGCTTCAGTATTTTGCATGTTTATTCTATCAATAGTCTAGTAATAAAAATGAATAATTGAAAAAACTGATTTCTTCTATAATTGAAAAAACTGATTTCTTCTATAATTGAAAAAAATGATTTATTCTTTTCAGGTGAATTGTCAAATAAGGAATTGCTCTCGAACCCAAAAACCCGAGAAGTTTCTCTATATCCCTCTCATTTTTGTCTTTTTGCTTTTATATTCATAGTTAAACATTGAGGACGGTGTTTCATTTTAAAGTTTAGGGTAAGAAAACATTTCATGTTTTTTTATTATTATTATTGAGAAATTTATGAAAAATGAGTCATTTTTTAAATTAGAAAAAATGCTCTTTAATGATATAAATGCATGTCTGGAACCCTTAAGCATCTGAGCTCGGGTTAGATTTAGATTTTATCATTTTGATATTTTTATATCTTGACTATATGTTTATGGCTCTAATATCTTGATGATGGCTTTGTTATTTTGAGATTGTGAATTTCTTACTTCTTGATGAAATATGTCTTTCATATTAAAAATGATTCTTCATGCTTTCTTTTTTATGCTCCAAAAGACTATTCTTTGATTCTTGATTCATTTTGCTATGAATGAATAAATGCATGGTTGATTGAATGCATGAAAACACAAAATAAAAGAATCACATTCATTTTATTTTATATTCTCAACTAAATTTTACATGATCACTTGATTCTTATCGATGAAATTTTGATGACACTCTTTTTAGTAAAATACAAGCAAAATTTTAGACATTTTAAAATTTTCGAACAAAATTTTTAAACCATTTTTATTAAGAAAACTTCTTTCCTTTTAATTTCATTAAAAAAAAGTGAATTCTTTATTTTTATGTTTATTTACAATCTTAGACTTTTAGAAATGTAATGTCTACTTTATTTTCTTTGTCACCCCAATAGGATGATGATATGTAGAAATGCATGTCATCTTAGGCCTTTTTACCTAGAATTATGAGGGTTGTTAAGTAGAATATGTGGCAATCATTTTAGGAATTCACGAGAAATTGAGCTTGTGGCATTCAACATTAAGAATCTTAGCTAACCCAATGTTCTATTTTTGTAGCTAACGCAAGAAGTGGATGCAAACGCGGAAACCAGACCACCGCATAGACGACCGCATGCGGAGAAATTCTCCATCGCAAAGGCGAATGCGTTTGATCAATGCATGGATGTTGCGATAATCAGCCGCATGCGTCCATCGCATGGGAGTTGCGCTCGTCAAGCGATTGCGGTCATCATGTAGAGTTGTGGTATTAAGTGAATGCAGTCACTACATGATTACGGCTACACGATAACGCATGGTAAAGGGGTCAACGCAAGGTTGATGGAATAAACGCATCAACGCATCTACCTCGAGAAAATCAAAAGATGATGTTGACATTTCACCTACCACGCCGTTGGCAGTGGAGGTTCAGAAAGGACTAAACGCGTCGAATGTCAGAATCAGAGCAGTCCATTAATGTTGTCGGCGATCCAAGCTCTATATAAAGAAGTCGATGAGCAGAAATTCAAGTTGTCCGGGGATTACCCTTGCAACCCAGACAAATGCGTGAGAAGATGCTTGGGAGTTCTTCACCTTCTTCATCCATTCCGAGTGACGACCGGAGCTAGATCTCGAGAGAGTCAGCTCCTCCACCCATCCATGGCACCATCGACGGCCTTGACGCGCATCCGCTAAAAGCAAGTCTTGTCTTCCAACCGGTCATTTCATTTTTCCTTCTTTTCTTACATTGTATTGTATACATTTTGTGATTAAGGAATTAATACAATATGTTTTCAATGCATTTATGTGTTCCTTTGATTCTATCTCCATCTTCTTTACTTAGCATCCTTACTTTCATTGCATCACTTAGTGAGATTGTTTGAGTATCGTATACATAGTCATGTGGATTAGGGATATGAAGCATGTAGCAAACCACTGAGAGGTGTGCGTTGTGCGAGTATATGAGAAAACCTTATTTGCTTAGTGTGAAGTTGTGGCAAAGCCTGTCTATAGGCCAATGCATTACTTGTCTATGAGCAAAGTCAGCAACAACCAACTACCCGGGAGGGTAAGTGGTTGGTCGCATTAAGCATTGTAAGTCATTGTTCACTAGAGATAGGAACAATCTTAGATCAGCAAAGTTCATGCAGTTACCTTGTCCTATGAGTGCTTCATTCATCATTTAGGCATACTTGGAAAAGTAGTCTAAAACCCAAATCTAAGACTCGAGAGAGTGGATTGGAACGCATAGGCAAGAATAGGGAACTTAGAGATAAGCTCTGTTTGCTTTCACACAGCATATGCACCCTACGGATGGGATATTGCATGCATCTAGGAAGTAGGATATGGTGGTTATATGTGGTCATCTCGACACTTATGCATACCCACCGCATATGTCCTAGACTTAGGCTTTTAGTGTGTGTAGCATGATCGCATGGCTTACATTGACTAAGGTTTCCCTTGGGTCACTCTTAAGGGTTGCAATGAAGACATCTTCTCATTTTATCCATTTTCTCATTCATTTGTTTCATGTCATGAGTTGTCATATCTCTACCTCTCATTCTTATTCTCATTGCGTTGCCTGTTAGCTAGGAGTAGGAGTAGTGTTAACTTAGAAACCTTCCCATCTATTCTTTTATTCAACTGCCGCATGCACATTACCACATTCAATTAGCTACAAGTCCCTGTGTTCGATCTCGAATCACCCAAGAAACTTACGTTCACGTTATACTTGGTGTGAGTGCAAGAAAACTTATGACAGGACACATAGTCATGATACATTCATTAACACGTAGTCATTCCAACGCATGACTATCGATGCATGACTATCAACGCATACCTTAAGAACATGCATCGCATATTGCGTCCAAGGGATTTTAGTGTCGAGTAAATTGACATCTAATTTCCTGTCACCATAGGACAACCAACTTGTTTTAGAAGCAAGTCTAGACAAAGTGGAAAATAGGGCCTATTGTTAAAAAAAAGTTGCTAGCATAAAAAATAAAAAATAGTCAAAATAAAGTTTGCAAACTCCTATGCATTAGTTTACTAATTGTGTGTATGTGTGCATGGATAGGGATGAAAAGAGGTGCATCCACCGTGTCTAGTTAGGGCCCACGAGAAAAAAGTGATAGGTTTCCAACGGTCGGAGTGTGAAAGCTACCTCTCTAAGTAAAGACACGCCAATTATGATTTGTGTGCATGAGTATAAAAGCACCCTTGTCTTAGAATTGCCTATCTTTTTTTGCAAGTTTAGATATATCTTAGATTGATAACCAGGCCAGTGTAAGGCGAAGAGGAATTAAGAGTTAGATAAAACCTTTCCACTTGCCTTCGATTCTTAAATAAACTAAAGCTTTGCAATCCTTTCTTTTATGATTTTACTAGAAAAAGAGTTTTATTTTCAAAATAAGTTTTGATTCTTTGTTAGTAAATTTTAACTTTCTAAATGCTTGCTTGTATCAATGCTTCTTTGACAGCTGAGAAAAGAGTTGAGAACCAATTGTTTGTGTAGGCCGAATGAGCATATAAACAAATTTGAATGAATAAGATGAACAAATAAGTGAATCTTATTTTGTTTGAATGTTTGTAGGTTTCTAGTTTTACTTGTTTGGAGCGATCAAGAGCCAAATTGGGGGTATTTTGATAGCTCTTGAAAAGAGCTGAATTTTAGAGCATAAATCCCCTAATTGCGTACCACTCATGTGCTTAAAATGATGAGTTTACATGTTAATCCCGTTCTCAAGAGTTATGGAGTGATTAGAAGAAGTTTGAAGCTAAAAGGAGCAAAAATAAGCAAAGAATCAACTAAGAAGAAGAATTTTTAAAATTTACCAATTTACCCCTCAGCTGAAATGAATCCATATGCCTCATGTCAAAGTCGGAGCGTCGCAACGTTCATGCTAAGCCTAAGTCCAACACTACCTCAATGCTAGAAGGTAGTGGCTGAGAAACAGGGTAGAGTTTGCAAGGTAGGGTTTCTTCCCCAATATAATTAGTATTTTTTGGGAGTAGCATGCTTAATCGTTATTATCTTTTATTCCAATGCAAAAATTGTTTTGATTTTAAATGTCAATTTGAAAAAAAAAAAGAAAAAAGAAAAGAAATGGTTTTGTGTTTCTTTGTTGTGCCTTAGGATTTTCATCCTCAATTGGTATCAGAGCCAGGTTGTATTATCAATTTGGTCATTTAATATTTTTTAGATCCCTGTGTTTTTTAGGCATTATTGTTGTAAATCGTTCAACTGTAAGTCCAAGTCTAGAATTAGGGTTCATGTCGATGAAGATCGAGACCAATTTGGCCAAATATTGCAATTCTGCCGACATTCTACATCTCTGCACAATTATGCAGAGAATTAGGGTTAGCAAAGTAGGTTCGATTTGACTACGGTTCAGTTGGTGGTCCAGTTGGGTTCGCTTGGTTCGCAGGTTGGTGATCCAGTTTAGGCCAGTTCAGGTTAGTCTGGTCCAATTCTAGAGCAGTAGAAGAAATTTTAGGATAAAATTAGCTAAATTAGTGTAATTTACTGCTTTATTTAATCCTAAGGGACAAAATTGTAGGTTCATTTGCTATTTAAATGCTTTGTGGATGTCATTTAAATAAATCCCACCTTTGATTAAGCATGTTCAAGCATTTTTTGTATATTATAAGTGTTATAATGTATGGTATGAAATGCTTGATTTATAATTTTAAAGTTTATTTAATGTATTTGATATGTTAAATATATGAAATTGGAGAAGCATGTTGCATGACATTAATGAGAAAATATAATTAGTTATATTTATTAATATATATGAATATGCTTGGTTGATTTTTATAAGATTATATAAATGTTATATTTAATTGAAAATCAATATGCATTGAGCATGACACATCCATAATTTAATACAATGGTTATATTAAAGTCATGAAATGCGGGTAATATGGTTTAATTTTTTAATTAGAATATGATTGTTAATTAATTAAAATCATAGTGAACATGTTATAGGACTAATCATTAAAACTTGTAATAGTTATAAAAATTAATGATTATCAACCATTAACCAATTATAAAGAGTTGCATGATGTTAGGAAAAATATATTAATTTTAAATTGTTTAAAATTAATTAGACCTAAGATCACATTTTTGATTAGGTTAGAATAATTACGTAGTTTCTTTTAAAATGGTTTTAAAATTGACTAAGTAAGACAAATAGAATTAAAGTTATAAGGGAAC
This sequence comes from Benincasa hispida, assembly GCF_009727055.1. NCBI lineage: Eukaryota > Viridiplantae > Streptophyta > Magnoliopsida > Cucurbitales > Cucurbitaceae > Benincasa > Benincasa hispida. Next base: position 49,607,565 of record NC_052353.1, on the reverse strand, counting down.
TCAACTGATACAGTTCTATCTAGACTTGAGGTATTTAAGTTGACGGTTTATGTAACACCTCCTAACTGGAAATTGGATTGGAACCTGAGTTGAATTAATCGAGGTCCTATTAGCATGCAATGTGAAGGAACCTTTGAAGGTCCTTGAGCGGAAGCGTGGAGATCAATCCAAAATTTATTTTCAAAGAATCAAAATTACAAAGTACAAATGTTATGCATAATCATAAATTTACAGCATGCAAACAAAAAGGAAATGAGAGAATTAGGGTGAGAGAACTAACCCTTGAATAACGATCTTCTTTGTATATCCTCTTCTCCAAAAATCAAGAACTCGAAACCCCACAATAGACATCACCACTTGATTGTCTCAGTATTCTCTGGGTGAGAATCCAGGAGTTACGTGGGCTCTGGCTATTTTGGAATAGATAAATTTTGAGAGAGATGAGAGGAAGTGATGTGGCTCAGATTTTCTCAGAATGTTTCTGTGCATCTGTAATCTTTTTATGAAACCACACCAGGAAAACGAAGAACAACTACTCTCCCCTGCCCCACTATCAGAGGGGGATGGAGTTACAACTCCTCCCCAAATAATTTTCAAAATAAAATAAAATTTATTTATTTATTTTCATAAATCAATTGAATATAATTTATATCATAACTACTTTATCATATAATATATATTAAATATATGTTAAATGAAATATAACATATAACCTATAGTTTCTATATTGTATCAAATACAATATAACCTATAGTTTCTATTCTCTCACAATTGCAATGTAATATAAATCTCATTTATGTTAAATTTAATTATATGAATCAAATTTATATAATTAATATTTAAATCATATTCAAAAATTTGTTTCCTCTCAAATAAACTTTATATTATAATGTATCAAATACATTATAGTAATTTTATCATATATAATTAGATTAAATTAATTATATCACATATAATTAATTTCCTCAATTAATTTGAACAATTTAAATTAATCCAAAAACTAATTCACATTAATTCTCGTTGAGCTATAGAGGGGACCTCATGAACCTGTAGCTTGAAACTCCAATGATACGTGAATAATTAATTAAAATCATTTAATTAAATTATTCACCATTCGTTAACTATCAGACACTCCACTAAAGACCGACAGTTGCACTCTTCGCACTACAGATATATTTTTGTGTCCATTGGATATAACCAGTCAATAGTACAATGACCCTTCACAAATTGCTAGTAAGTACAATTAGGCCAAAATTATCATTTTGCCCTTGTGTTACATCTAACTCCTTAAGTACCACTAATCCCTCTAATGAACAATAAATCATAGTCTAACTATGACCAAACCCCTCTCTGGCCAGGAGAGGGTGTGGTGCTACATTGTTCAAGTCCCAAAAATAGCTCTTAAGAGAGCAATTTATCTACTTACCCCGACGTTGGGGAAGAAGTGAATTCCTTCTTATGTAGCTATGTTCCCAGCTCCCCAATTAGAAGAATCCCAAAATGGTATACTTGTTGAGTTAGCAATCTGGCCACTCTCACCCATACAAATTAAAGGATCGCCTTCATAGGTAGGAGTTTATAACTCACTCAGGATTCAGGTCATGTTACCTATGGTCATCCTGGTGAAATGTAAGTCTCTATTATGAACGATGTTATATAATGAGTCTAGTCATTTCGTGGTCCGATCTTGTATAAACTCCTTTGTATATAATATCCCCACTCACATGTCTCTACGTGAATGATCAGGATCATATCATTTGTAGCACTTTACAACAATTATAACATCTACAAAGTGTGTCATACTCGTAGTGTCACTAGGATAAGTTATCCAGCTTTATTCATCTATTACAAACCATTTAGGTTATCACTTAAACATGATCCACCCATATGTCTCTACATACATGTTTAAGCTACAAGGTAACCTTGGATGTTAGTTTATTGGTTTGTGGGTTTAATGCAACTAAATGTCAAATAAAACATCACATATTTTATTAGATAAATAAGATGTTTGTACAATACGACTACAAACTATAGAACCCTACGAGATTTAGGACAACAACCCCAACACAATGTTACTAGATAAATTAAATGGTTTAATACACCTAGAACTTTAGTATAAAGCCCTTTTAGAAGAATTATAATAGGCATAGACTTAAATAGATTCATTAACAAGAATTTAGCTAAGTATAACAAAAGTCTAAATAATTAAAATATTCTAGTGGGAGAAAATGGTATATAAGATATATCATTTTTACGCTCTAACGTCCTTCACCCCGTGAGATCCATGTTCGGCTTCGTGTCACCCTAGGTACAGCCTCCCTTCGAAAAGTGTTTGCATGGGTCAATATCAAGATGAATAGAGGAAATTTTTAGAGTAAGTGAGAGAAGGTCATGTATCAACTATCCTACGGTCTCCTTCATTAGGTTGCACCATGAGATTCTTATGATCTGCCTCGTGTCATCCTAGAGCGACCATCCCTTCGGAGGGTCTGATCATAGGTTTCGGAACAACGAAAACTCCAGAAATGGATAGGATTTCTTAGATTAATTTTCAACAGTTTTCTTTCCTAATGGTATCCTATTGAAGTGTACCTTCGAAATTAAAAATGAAAGGGTCACACTTACAAGATGAATGAAACAAGTTAATGAATCCTTGACCAAATTAACGGTAGCTAAAAACTATAGGAATAAGAGTTATTCTAGAATTAATAATTAGCTGAGATAGTCTCAATTCAGGGGAGGGATAATTGATCACCTTTCGGTGGTTGTTGTTCTAAACCTCTCAAGTATAGTTACGAAATCAAATCGATAGTTTATTTAGGGTTCTATGATTTCCTGGTTTTACTAAACTGATTGGATGTTTTGTGTGATGGGTTAAGGCAAAGATAACTAAAACAGTCGCTTTTCTGTTTGTTTTTCAACATGTCGTCCTAAATTATCGCTTTACTTAAAAATGAGAAATTTAACCGATGAAAATTATATGATGTGAAAATCAAACTTGAATACGATTCTTGTTATCGATGATTTGCGATTTGTTTAACTGAGGAATGTCCTCAGGTCCCCACTCGAAATGCACCCTTAAATGTTAGGGATGCATATGATCATTAGAAAAAGGCCAATCAAAAGACCCGAGTCTATATCTTGGCTTGTCTATTTGATGTACTCAACAAGAAGCATGAGGCCATGCTCACTGCTCGTGAGATCATGGAGTCCTTCTAGAGTATGTTTGGGCAACTGTCCATTCAGATCTGACACGAGGCCCTCAAATACGTTTATAATGCACGTATGAAGGAAGGCCAATTAGTTAGAGAACATGTTTTCGAGTTAATAGTCCAGTTCAACGTGGCTGAAATGGATGGGGGGTCATTGACAAACAAATTCAGGTGTCTTTTATTTTGGAATCTCTTCCGAAGAGTTTTCTGCAATTCTATAGCAATTCGATTATGGATAAAATCCAGTACACCATAACGACTCTCCTAAATGAGTTGTAGACCTACCAGTCTATTATGAAAGGTAAGGGGCCGGTAGAAGGAGAAGTAAATGTTGCCCATTCCAGAAAGTTTCGTATGAAGGAAATCAAACATGAGGATTTCCATGAGCAGCGGAAGGGATTGTTCCAAATTCCATTCGGATTGAACACAAAACAATTACAGTCTAAACGAAAACTAACAGGTCATGCATATACAAAAATTACAGCATGTTAAACGATGATACAAGGGATAAAGGATGCATACCTTTGAAGAACCATTCTTCGAGAATCCCTCAATCAATCTATAATGCGTCCGCAGCAACTCTCGAATGCAACGACCGGTACAGCCAACGAACACGAATACAACAAACACAGCCAACAGCTCCTTGAACCTAATCGAGTCTAACTCGATCCACGAACTGAGTGAGGACACCACCACAATGGTTACCTTGATATTCTCTATGTGAGAATCTAGGAGTTGTGGGCTCTGTGTGATCTTGGCTTGAGTAAGAAACTGGAGGACTACGATCGAGTAGACGATTCGAGCAAGTGGGAGATAAGAACACAGTCTATCGTATAAACAGTGTGCCCAATCATTTAGTAAACGCAAGCCTATCGTATAGACTTAGCCACTCGATTGTGTAGCAACGATCAGTTGAATGACTATCGTATAGTCAACTATAAGCGATCGCTTAGCTAATGGTGTAGTCTCTCAATAGCTATTGCTTAGTGAAACTCTTTCACTTGATAGCTTGTCACCGTGGGAACTTTCCGAATGAAGTAACTCTATAATTTGAGGAAACCCATTTTTCTTTTTATCTCACGGTTACCATAAAACCACCAATAAGCTCCCACTCAATCGGTTATTAGAGAAAAAGAAATTATTTATCATATAATTAAAATATTATAAATAAATATGATAACCAACTTATCATAATATATTTATAGCTTATAGTTTTAATATTTCATCTCATGAAACATATAAACCATAGTTCTTTTTCTATTTTATGGTACTTAATGTAAATCATATTTACATTAATTCTTCCACTTGATGTATCTCATACATCACACCAATTATATCATATATAATTGAATTTCCTCTTGTTAATTTGAACATTTCAAATCAACCCCAAAATCTAATTCTCATCTTGAATCCATTGAGCTACCAAAGGGGCCTTATGGACCTGTAGCTTGAAGCTCCAACGGTACGTGAATAACTGACTAAACTCTTTAGTCTCAGGATCCACCATCCGTAAACTGTTGGGCACTCCACTAAAGACCGATGAGATGCACTCTTCTCACTATAGACATATTTCTTGGTCCATATTAATCAATCAACAGTGCGATAACCCTTCATAGATCGCTCGTAAGTACAATTGGGCCAATTTACCGTTTTGCCCCTATAGTTACATCTAATTCCTTAAGTGCCACTGATTTCTCTAATGAATAATAAGTCATAGTCCTACCATGACTGAGTCCCCTCTTCCAAAGAGAGGGTGTGGCCACTATGTTCAAACCCGGAATCAGCCCTTAAAAGAGCAATCTATCTACTTACTCCTGCTTCAAGGAAGGAGTGAATTTCATCTTGTGTAACTGAGTTCCCAGCTCCCCATCAGATAAATCCCCAAAAAGGTAGGCGTGTTGAGTTGGCAATCTAACCACTCTCACCCATACTAATCAAAGGACTGCCCTCATAGGCAGGAGTTCCCAAAACACTCAGAATTAAGGTCATGTCACCTATGGTCGTTTTAGTGAAATGTAAGTCTCAATTATCAATGGCGTTATATAAAAAGACGAATCATCTTGTGGTTCGATCTTATACAAACTCTTTGCATGGGACACTCTCGCTCGCATGTCTCCACATGAATGGTCAGGATCAGACCATCTATAGTAGGTCACAACACTTGTAAACCTCTACAAAGCGGTCATATTCGTAGTGTCACCAAGATAAGTATCCCTCCTTTATCCTTATACTACAGACCATTTAGGTTATTACTTAAGGCATGATCTACTTGTATATCTCATATACATCCTTAAATTTACATAAAATAATCACGAATCTTTGTTTATTGGAAATGAGTAAATGTAAATAAAATAACTCTTATTTTATTATTAACAACGTGTACAATGTTTACAATGTTTACAAACTAGGTGACTCCAAGAGAATTAGGAAACCAATCCCAACACTGTAAGGGTTCATCCTCAGGAACTAAATTTGTACCCTCGTCTTCTGGTCTTAAGAAGGTCCAAAAGAAGAAATGAGGAAAAGGGAAGGCTCCCTCTACTAAAAAGAGTAAGAGAAAGGCCAAGGTAGCCAGAAAGGGCAAGTGCTTCCACTGCCATGTGGAAGGTCATTGGAAGGCGGAACTGCCCAAAATACCTTACTAAGAAGAAAAAGAAAAAGGATGAGGTAAATGTAATTTACTTGTTTTACAAATATGCTTAGTGGAAAATGACCACAATGCTTGGATACTTGATTTAGAAGCCACTAATCATGTTTGTTCTTCTTTATAGGGAACTAGTTCCTTCCAACAGCTTGTTGATGGTGAAATGACATTCAAGGTTGGAATTGGAAACGCCATTTCAGCTCATATAGTAGGAGCTACGAAGTTGTTTTTTGGAAATAGATTTCTTTTCTTAGAAAGTCTGTATACTGTTCCTAAAATGGAAAGGAACTTAGTATCTATTTCCTGCTTAATCGAACATATGTATTCAGTATTTTTTACAAGTAATGAAACGTTCATTTCAAAAAATGGGGTACATATTTGTTCGGCTAAATTAGAAAACAACTTGTATGTGTTAAGACCAACTAAAACAAACGCACTTTTAAATCATGAGATGTTTAAGACTGCTAATACTCAAACTAAAAGGTAAAGAATTTCTCCAAGTAACAATAATACTTATCTTTGGCACTTAAGATTAGGTCACTTAATCTCAATAAGATCAAAAGATTGGTAAAGAATGGACTTTTAAGTGAGTTAGAAAATGATTTATTACCTCTATGTGAATCTTGTCTTAAGGGTAAAATGACTAAAAGACCTTTTAGTGGAAAGGGTTATAGAGCCAAAAAGCCCTTAGAGCTCATACATTTGGATCTTTGTGGTCCAATTAATGTAAAAGCTCGATGAGGATACGAATACTTCATCTCTTTTATAGATGATTATTCGAGGTATGGTTACTTATACCTAATGAAAAATAAGTCTGAATCCCTTGAAAAGTTCAAGGAGTAAAAGGCAGAAGTTGAAAATCTGTTAGGTAAGACTATTAAAACACTTCGATTTGATCGAGATGGAGAGTATATGGATTTAAGATTCCAAGACTATATGATAGAACATGGAATCCAATCTTAACTCTCAGCATCTGGTACACCTCAGCAAAATGGTGTATCGGAAAGGAGAAATAAAATCTTATTAGACATGGTTCGTTCTATGTAAGCTATGCTCAATTGCCTAACTCGTTTTGGGGGGTATGCAGTAGAGACTGCAGTTTATATCTTGAAAAAGGTTCCATCGAAGAGTGTTTCTGAAACACTTTTTGAGTTATGGAGGTTGCGTAAACCTAGTATGTGCTACTTTAGGATCTAAGGTTGTCCAACACATGTGCTAGTTACAAATCCTAAAAAATTGGAACCTCGTTCAAGATTATATCAATTTGTTGGTTACCCTAAATAAACGAGAGGTGGTCTATGACCCATAAGAATACAAAGTTTTTGTATCGATAAACGCTACATTCTTGGAAGAAGACCATATGAAAGCATAAACCACGAAGCAAATTAATATTAAATGAAGCTACTGAAGAATCAACAAGAGTTATTGATGATGATGTTGGTTCTTCATCAAGAGTTAATGAAGGGAATAGCACTTCAAGTCAGTCCCGTCCTTCTCAATCGCTAAGAGTGCCTCAACATAGTGGGATATTTGTAGCACAACTTAACCATTACTCGGGTTTAACTAAAACTCAGGTCATCATGCCAGATGATTGTGTTGAGGATCTATTGTCTTATAGGCAAGCAATGAATGACGTAGACAATGATTAATGGGTCAAAGCCATCGACCTTGAAATAGAGTGGATGTACATCAATTCAGTATGGGATTTTGTAGATCCACCTAAAGGGGTTAAACCCATAGGGTGTAAACAGATCTACAAGAGAAAGAGAGATGTAGTTGGAAAGGTACAGACCTTCAAAGCTAGACTCATAGCAAAGGGTTATACTCAAAAAGAAGGGGTTGACTATGAGGAAACTTTTTCCCCTGTTGCTATGCTTAAATCTATAAGAATTCTCTTATCCATAGCCACATATTATGACTATGAGATATGAAAAATGGATGTCAAGACAACTTTTCTAAATGTCAATCTTGAAGAGAATATCCTTATGTCTCATCCTGAGGGGTTCATAGCCCAAGGTCAGGAGCAAAAGGTTTGCAAACTGAATTGATCCATTTATTGGTTGAAACATGTCACACCCCCTCCTAAACTACCTGCTAGCTTAGTTAGGGAGATGGTGTGAAGCCAACAGATATCGTCCTCCTCTAACGATACCTGTTGACCCTGCTAAATCATTGAACTTGATAAACCTACTAATCTTAGATATAAAATACTTTACATGTAACACAACACAATAGAACCCCTGAAAACCTTTAGACACACATGAAGTGCAGTCCTGACATAACTCGGTTTGGAAAATAACCTGATAGAGATATCACAACCAAAAACATATCCAACTAGGGTTTACACAACCATGACATCTAGTGCTTACACAGCCATAAACTATCCAGTTCTTACAAAGACATTTACAATACAAACAGATACAATGTACAACTCCACCCACGTATGGAGCTTGATCTGGAAGCTTTTAGCAGAAAACAGACTTGGCAGTTATCAGGCACCGGGAGCTCGATCTCTACCTAAAAAGTGGGAAAAAATTTTCAAAGAGTGAGCTACGAAGCCCAATGAGTGACTAATTTAAAACTGTAAATCCGCAAATCAAAACACGTGATAAACCTTTAAACGTATGAATTTGTTCAATCAAAGCGTTAAACATAAATGTGTAATGCTAAAAGCTTCCTCAAATATTCCGCAAGTACGTCATTAAAATCTAGCAAGGCATATCAAGTATATAAAACATTTTAACTAACATGACAAATCAACATTGTGTAGGGCATGCCCAGTATAACCAACATTTACTAGCTCGACGATGTAGTGGGGCTCGCCCAGCACTCACGACAGCATCATTGTCACAGAGTACACTCAACATCAACAACAGAATATAACCTGTGTGCACATGGTACCATATATCCTCGGGCTCAATATCTCAGTCATGTAGTCAATAAAAGTCTCAGAAAACTACATGAAAATATTAAAACATGTCTGCTTATCTTTATCTTTTGTAAAACTCAAGCTTACTCAGCTTGCTCGTGAAAAATTGAAAATTTTTTAATAGTACTCACTAATACATACTTTACTTTAAATGATATCGTTTCAACTACTTTTCAGGAATTCAATAATCACGTGCTCATATATAAACCTCATTAGAAAATCTAAGCTCAAAACTTATGCTTGAAACCATTCATAGAAATCATATATCATTCATAAGTTCATATTCAAGCATGTAAACCATTTAAGCATAAATTACAGTTTAGAAATCATTTTCGAAATTCATTTTGTCACTCACAGTCTTGGCTAGTTCCCTAGTCTGTAGACTCAGCCTATTTCCTCTTGGCCTGTCAAACAAACCAAAATCGAGCATCAGAACTATAAATCGTCTTGTCTTTCCATGCTCATGAATTCTAAATTCTACAAATAAAATCATACTTCCCATTTTTTTTTCCAGATTTTTCAGATTCAATACCCTAACTTCCAACACTCATAACTTCCTCAATACTTGATCAAAATTAATTTACTATATATTAAACTCTTTATTTTGGAACCTTCTACAACTTACCTGAAGGAATGAAAACGAGATTCTCAATGGATGTGTCCAGAAATCCTCCGAACACAACAAATATAGATTCGTACTTCTCTGCTACCCTCTACCTTTCTTCTGAAATTAAACCTAAATTTAGTCATTTTTGGCTCACAAATTCTTCATGTAAGTTATAGAAAATTGAATAAGCTTTCCAACCATACCCAATTGAGCTTCTAATTCAACCTGTACACCTCAGAATGTTTGAAAAACCAAAGAAAATCAGAGATCCTTCTGATTTGCTCGAAAATTCTGTGCTTTGTCTTCCTTTTCAAAAACCATTAACTTAACATCAGATTTAGCTCAAGCTTCCTTTATGAAATTTGTTAGAAAATGGATTAAATTTCAAGGAAGTCAGGCCTCACCTCTTAGTTCTTTTTTTGTAGCTTAAACCGACTTAAAAACCAGAGATAGGCAGGTTTAACACAGATTCTTCCATGGTTGCACTTACATGAACTTTTTCCTCCTTTCTTCAACCTCCAACTTGCAGCAAGCTTCTTCTTCCTCTTCCTTCACTCTCTCTCTCGAAATTATCTGAAAATATGATGGAAAATGATGGAGAAATAGGCTGAAATGAGTTAGGCGGTGGTGCCGAATGAGTTTCCATTTCCTTTCATTTTTTTTCCTTTTTCCTTTTCCTTTTCTTTTCTTTTCTTTTCTTTTTCTTTATTTCCTTTCTTTTCTTTTATTTATTAATAAATTCCAAAATTATCAAAGACAACTTCAACCAAAAGTTTTGCCATTTTTCTTCAACAATGGAACAACAATAACTTAAATCCAACATCATACAATATGTGACAAGAGCAAATAATCCAAGGAAAGTCTCGGGTTTACAAAACAGGCATCTAGATCTTTGAATATTAGATTTGATACTACGATCAAATCTTTTGGTTTTGACCAAAACGTTGATGAGTCTTGTGTGTACAATGATAAAGTAGTTTTTCTTATTACTTTATGTGGACGATATCCTACTCATTGGGAATGATGTAGGATACCTTACGATGTTAAAAAGTGGCTAGCAGCCCAATTTTAAATAAAATATTTGGGAGAGGCGCAGTATGTTTTTGGGATCCAAATCATTAGGGATCATAAGAACAAAAAGCTAGCTATGTCTCAAGCAACTGATATTGATAAAATATTTATTCGATATTCGATATAGAACTCTAATAGGGGTTCATTACCTTTCAGGTATGGAGTTCACTTGTCTAAGAATCAGTGTCCTAAGACACCTTAAGAAGTTGAGGACATGAGACGTATTCCCTATGCCTCAACTATGGGTAGCTTAATGTATGTTATGCTCTGCACTAGGCCTGACATTTGTTAAGCAGTGGGAATAGTCAATAGGTACCAGTCAATCTAGGGTTAAACCACTGGACTACAATTAAGAATATCATCAAGTATATTAAGAGAACGAGGGACTATATGCTCGTGTATGGAGCTACGGATTTGATCCTTATGGGGTACACAAGACTCTGATTTTCGAACTAACAAGGATTCTAGGAAATCCACGTCAGGATCAGTGTTCACCCTAAATGAGGGAGTTGTAGTATGGCATAGCATCAAGCAAAGATGTATTGCAGACTCAACCATGGAGATTGAGTATGTAGCTGCATGTGAAGCAGTAAAGGAGGCAGTTTGGCTAAGAAGTTCCTAAGTAATTTGGAAATTGTTCCAAACATGAACTTGTCGATCATCTTATACTATGTCAATAGTGGGGTTGTGGCCAACTCGAAAGAACCTCGTAGCCACAAACGAGGAAAGCACATTGAGAGGAAGTATCACCTGATACAGGAGATTGTGCAACGAGGAGATGTGATCGTCACAAAGATTTCTTTGGAGCACAACATCGCTGAACCATTTACGAAGGCTCTCTCAGATAAAGTGTTCGAGAGTCATCTAGAGAATCTAGGTCTACGAGATATATACATTTTGTAATCTAGGACAAGTGGGAGATGTATAATGGGTATGTGATGCCCTAATTTTTTGTATTTTAGTTTGTATTTGTAACATCCCAGTTGTTCCATGTAATGTACATCCCACTAACTAGAGTTTTAACTCAAGTGGGAGTTAGTTGGGTTTTATGCCCTAAAACTCGTAGATAGTAAATATAATTAAATGATTATCATTAATAAATAGTTATTAATGTTTTTATCAATAAGTGTTATTGGTGTTTTATTTAATTTTGTCTTATTAACCTAAAATCCAATAAACTAATATCCTAGGTTGTCTTATGAGTCTTGAATTGTATGTAGAGACATATAGGGATTAATGTTCAAGATACAGCCTAAAGGGTCTATAATATAGGGATAAGGTTGGGTAATATCCTAGGTTGTCTTATCGCATTAAAACTATAGGTTAAATGAGAGAAATGTTTTTTAATATGATTCAATTGGGAAATTAAATTAAATATGTGATATTTAATTAGATGATTAAATGATTGAAAAATTAATTAATTATTTAATTTAATTGATTAAATCAAAACTATAAGTTAAATTTAATATACATTAGATGCACATTAAAACTATAGATTATGTGAGAGGAAATCATTTAAATATGATTTAAATGATTATCAAACTAAATATATTTAATTAGTAAATTTTATTTTATTTTATTTTATTTTATTTTATTTTATTTAAATTAAACAAATTAACTCCTCATTTTAGGGAAGTTACGAGAAAACGTGGGATCAATCCCCACGTTTTTCTCTCCCTTGCTCACTATCCCTCTCTCTAACAAAAGGATTTTGTTTTGCATAGGGAGGAGGAGGCAAATCCCAAAAGAGAGAATCTCACAATTCTCCATAGCCTCAACTCCCCGCAAAAATAGGGAGGTTTCCAAGTAGGGAGTCTAATCCCAATTCAGCAAAGAATTTCTACAGAATTGTTAAAAGGTTTGCAAGGTAAAGTTTCTTTCTCTGTATAATTAGTCTTTTTTTGGAATAGCATGCTTAATCGCTATTACCTTTTATTCCAATGCAAAATTGTTTTGATTTTAAATGCCAATTTGAAAAGAAAAAGAAACGAAATGGTTCTGTTTTTTGGCTTCCCCTGTGCCTTAGAGTTTTCATCCCTTCATTATCATATGTTTGTATGCAAATATTTTTTTAATTTTTTAATAAAACTTGCACGTTATAAATGATGTGAAATCCTTGTTGAGTGCAAACTTTGATATGAAAGACATAGGAGAAGCAGATGTAATCTTAGGCATAAAAGTAACTAGGTCTGAAAAGGAAATTTCTTTGGATCAATCTCATTATATAAAAAAGATTCTAAAGAAATGTAATTACTTTGAATGTAAACCAACATGTACTTCTTACGACCCTAGTGTTAAGTTGTTCAAGAACACTAGAGACAGTGTTAATCAATCTTATGCAAGCATCATAGGCAGTCTCAGATATACTACTAACTGCACTAGGTCTGATATAGATTCTGTTGTAGGATTACTTTGTAAATTTACAAGCAGACCTAGTATAGAGCATTGGAATGCTATAGAGAGGGTTATGAGGTACTTGAAAAAAACCTAGAATCTAGGATTACATTATCAGAAGTTTCTCGCTGCCCTGGAAAGGTTCAGCGATGCTGACTGAAACTCCCTCTTAGATGATTCAAATGCTACTATTGGCTATATTTTCGATATAGCATGCGAAGTTGTCTCTTGGAAGTCCAAGAAACATAATATTTTAGCTCAATCTATGATGAGTCAGAAATGATAGCACTAGCAATAGCTAATAAAGAAGCAGGTTGGCTTAGAAGTCTACTATTATAGATTTTCCTATGGAAAAAGTCGGTACCAATCATATTGATCAATTGTGATAGTACTACAGCAATCGAAAAAGTTCAGAGACGACAAATACGTCATAAACATAGTACCATTAGAGAGTTTATCACTACTGGTGCAGTTAGAGTGGATCACATAAGGACTGATGAAAACTTGACAGACCCTTTAACAAAAGAACTAGCCAGAGAAAAGGTTTTCAAAATCTCAGAAAGGATTAGACTCATGCCTATAGAAAGATGAATCACTATGAGGAAAACCCAACCTATAGACTGGAGATCCCAAGAAATAAGTTCAACAGGTAATAACTGATCACAAGTGATATGAAATGAATCGTGCTACAAACACAGAGTTTCCTTTCTATGACCTAGAGTCTGAGATTCTGAAGCGTAAAAAAGGTTGAACATAGTTCTTAATGAGATCTATACTTGATGTCAAGTGGAGTACCTAGCTACAAGAATACTCTTGATAGACTCACCTATGTGAATGTTGTAGGGGCCACTTCTTATGAAATTTTAGGCAAACTATCTAGAGGGTTCACTAAACCAGGATACACGTGCTAGGTCTTAAAGCACGGGCTTTCAAACTACACCCTAATAATGTTGTGTGTGAGTATTGTTGGAGATAGAGTTCAAAACCAAGAGTTACTCTAGTATTCTAAATCATCTACACGACGTAAAGATTCAAGTCATAAGACATCTTTGTTTATGCACAGTATTGTACAGACTGATATTGCTCGATGAAAAAAATGTTTTCTTATGGTTTTTAAATTTTCAAGTGGGGGATTGTTGATGAACTTTATTCTTAAATTGAAGGAAAATGGAAGATGGGAATCCCACATTGCTTACATCAACAATGGAAAGTCACTTCAAGTATCATCACCTCTAGTTGTGGGTTTGGGCCCTAAGGGGTATCCATGTTTTAGACGGGTGAGGAGATAGGCAAATGTGGATATAGTGGTCATCCCACATGCACGCATTTTCGCCACCATCCGTCTGGTCGAGCATGGCGTGGTCCTTCACTCATTCCTCTTCTTCATGCACTTCCATGGCTTATAAATTGGCCTTTAGTGCTTCAGAAGGATGACACATAACAGAAACCACTTCTCTCCTCTACATTTTGTATAATCTTGAAGGTATGATCAGTTCCGTTCGAGATAGTATTATCTAGACTTTTTTATGCTTAGGGCGGCATGGACATTGTTGAATTGCTTGTACAAGGGATAGAGTCATGAAACATCTTAAAGAGAGCGAACTTGCAACTTAACCTGTAACAGTTTTCTCTTTTGCAGATTAATTTCCAATGTCTGACGTCATTCGAGCCATTCAGTCGTAGTTATCTTCTGTCCACTGGAGGTAGCCGTTCCAATAATCTGCAATCTCAAAGAATTTCTTACATGTTGACATTCATCTTGGAGTAAATTTTGTATTAGTTGCTCACTGTTCACACAGTAATTTTCAAGAATTTAAATTGTGTACAATAAACTTGATTTTATTTGTGTTTAATAGTACAATTTCTTATGTATGTCATTTACTTCTTTCTTGAATCCTCGATGTTAGAATGAAAATTTACATATTTGTCATCTTTGCATTATTTACGTTTCTGGAGTTTAGAAAAGTGTGATATACAAACTCTCTAACCTAGAGGCACCTCTTTTCTATATTTTGAATAATTCTCTCCAATAAAATTGTTCTCCCTCTGTCTCGTGGAGGTAGCTAACACACTATTATTTATCACGTAAACCTGTGTGTTGGCTCTTTATTGTTTACGTTTTTTCTCTTTATTTCATGAAAACTAGTAAAAGATAATGCATATTAAAATGTCAAACTTACTAATTTCCCCATTAAATTAACCAAAGTTCCACCAAAGATGAACAAACTTGCATATTAAACATAAACTTAGTTTCAAAAGTGTTGGATATATATATAGATAGTGAAAGAAAGTGACACAATTAAATATTTAAACATAAAAATGGATTTAATTGTGTAAATTAAATTTATTGTTAGAATCTTTCAAATTGGATAAAAACTTCAAATTAAAATAATATTCCATGTATAAATTTAACATGTATGAAAATTAAATTTGTAGTTTCTTCAATTTGAATGAGTTATGTTTGATTCTTGTCAAGCAAAAACTCAATTGAGATAAATTTGACACGTGTTTCAATTTGTGTATTTATTTGATTTTGTTTGTATTTTTTAGAGTTACTAAGTTGCTAGCCTATAAATAGCATCTTGGTTCTTCATTTGTAATACTCCACTTCAAATTGAAGAGTTCTCTCATTTCTTTGTTTCTTTCTTTGATCTTGAGTTGATTTGAGAGCAAGTATCAAAGAGTTCTGTCAAATACGAGTAGTTCAAGGTTGCAATTCTATTGGAGATAGTTATTGTATCCTGTTGAGACGATCACTATAGTCTGCTTGCAGCTCATGCAAAACGAATAATTGTCTTCAGGACAGTATTTATCAAAAGCATGTCTCGACTATATTTTGAAACTCCAAAGATTTTGAGATTCTTTCTAATCTTTGATTATTTTCATATCTAAATCTTGTTACATCATCTGATTTAAGTTTGAATTTGAATATTACACATTGAGTGTACTATTTCTAATTGAGGGTAATTAATTTACTAGTGTATTCAGTTCATATATATACCCTTTTCCCCAACAAAAAGTCAAATGCGTGGGTTTAAACTTTTTTTGGATGGGAATGGAGAAGCTCGGGCCCACATCCCAGGTTGTCCCATTGACTCCCTTGATGGAAAACCTCTTATGAATCTTATTCTTTTGTTTCTTTTTCTCCAACAAAGATTTGCGTAATTGTTCAGAAATAGCACAAAATATTTTTCACCTTTTCACAAATAATGCTTTTCTAACCATTTATTTTAATAGATCATCTTGGTGTCACAGTTTCAATTAGAAAACAACTCAAACTACTTCAATTTTATCACTTTAAGAAATAATCTTGCAAACAAGACAGGCTTAAAAAAAAAAAAATTATCTAGTTGATTATTTTATGTCATATAATATTAAATTTATATTCACCCATCAACTTAAACTTTTGAATCAATTAGTGATTTAACATAGAATGAGAGTAAGTGGTCCAGGGAGATCTTTTGTTCAAACTCCTGCAACGTTATTTCTTATGAAGGGAGAAGAGAGAGTTATAATGATAGGATAATTACAGTGAATATCATTTTTAGGATAATAATTAATTACGTGTGTGCAACATTTCTAAAAAGTTACAAATAAAACAGAATCTTTTAGCGAAAGTAAAATCTAAGTTTTGCTACATTTGCAAAATTTTTGTATTCTGCTATATCTGCAAATATTTTGGGCTTGATTACTATATTTGCAATTATTTGCAATTATCTCTAATGTGAAACGAATGGAATTAGGTTGACATGAAAGTCTAAGATTAGATATCAGATCATTTAAGGTTTTTTTTTTTTTTTTTTTTTTGGTTCTTTTCCAGAGTTCTTGGCCAAGATTTCTACTAAGAAAACACAAAATCAAGTAAAGACATACAATAAAAATAAGTTGAAAATCTTATTTTGATCTTTGTCACAATCTAGCCGAGATACCACTAAGATCACTCTATTAAAACAATTGTCCAAAAAAAAAAGTGTTATTTGTGAAAAGCGAATAAAATTTTGTGCTATCACAATAACCACAAAGTATCCCTTATTTTATGATGTTATGAAAAAATTCTACCTCCAAATAAACACTCTTGTTATAATTCTTGACCAAAGAAAGTTCTAGGTTAATTCACCCCCTCCCATTATATGAGTCCAAGAATGTTTTTTTCTTAAAGTTACATTCATGTTAGTGGTAAAATAGTTTTTTCCACCCACAATTTGAGAAAAATAATGATTTTTTAAGAAAGATAATAACCAATAATTATAGTAATGGTTCTAAGTATTAATTAGAATGAAAATTGGAAGATTTGAGAGGATAACAGTTGAATTGTGTTGTATTTATGAGAGTTTGTTCTGAAATTAATTATTCACAGCTAATCTATAGGAAAAAAATTACTAGAAAAAAATATTTATTTGAATATCATTTTGGTTATTATATTTTCTTTTGATTTATTATGGTCATCGGTATCTTTACTTTTAAGATGTTCATTTTGATCAATGTATTTTCAATTTTTGTTCATTTTAGTTCATGTACATTCGAAAAATCCATTTTGAATCCCATATTTTAAAGATATTACCATCTTGATCCTCTATTTGTAAAATTTTATACACAGGGGAAACTATTTAATACATGTTTATGGTTACGTTTTTTAAAATTTAGTAATTGTGTTAAAATGGGGTAGAAACGAAAACGAATGAGCTAAAAAGATGCCACTTTTAAAAATATAAAGTAAAAAATGACCTTTTGAAATTAATTAAAATTAAACAAAAAAAAAGGTACGAATATCAAAATAAACCTACATTTATAATCACAAAAAGACCTAAGATATTAACCACAAAAGAAGAAACTGTAAATATTCAAATGCCATCCTTATTTATAATCAACTATTCACAAAAAATCAGTTGATCACTTTTGGTTTTGGTATAAAACTTTTGATTAAGTGGCAGACAGACATGTTTATCAGATCCTATAAAATTGAAAGCAGCGATCACAAATGTTAATATATATATATATAATATATATAATATATATATAATATATATGGTGAAAAATATAAAATTATGGTGGATTTGACTTTAACTTTTAATCCCCTGAAAAGTGGAATGATAATTATTTTTTAATACAAGTGAAGTATGGAAATTTAAAATTCTGAAGATAAATGCATGTCATTTATCGTTAAACTTAGACTATGCTCACTTTTGATATATTGACAATGACTATGAGATACTAATAGTTTATTACATGACATATTTCTTTTAGATGAAAAAAAAAGTGAAATTGTCTTTTCTATCCTTCCGATTTCGTATACTTTCTTTCTTCTTCTTTTTTTCCTTTGTTTTTGTCTTTATTTTTTTTTTCTTTGTATATGCTTGACTATTAGAGCGGTCGACTTTTTGAGATGGTAATATGTGGATTTACACTTAAATATGTTTGAATTGTCTAACTTTAGTTTGAAACCTACATTTTTCGAACTCTTCAATTTAGGCTACGTTTACCAATCTATAATGAAAATTGGTGTAATCAGAACGAGATTTCATGGATGGATCAATCGTAATTGACCTAGAATTATGAATCTCTCACATTTACTGTTACCATTACCAGATAATGGTAACAATAGATGTAATAATTCATAATTCTCTTATTGTAACAGTAACAATATATGTAACGATAATGGTAACGATTTCTACTAATGGGCAACACGTAATTTTTAAATGTAATGAGATTGAGAGTAACGGTAACAGTAAATGTGACAATTCATAATTCTCATATTATAACAGTAACAATATCTGTAACGATAATGGTAACGACATCGATTAATGGGCACCACGTAATTTTCAAATGTAATGAGATTGATCACCCTCCACCTATCGATCATTTTGCGTTTTTTTGTTACAAATTTGTAAGTAGGCCACACATATCAATACAAGTATGAAACACAAGAAACAACAACAAACATAATCAATTAGAGTCCATTTTTTATATTACCAATGATTTATTGTGTTTCACTTGGGAGAAACATGGCCTTAGTTCCTAGAATTTAATTAAATCTTTCATAATTACTATCATCATTCTTTATCACGTCGTTAGAAAATCGTCAACATATGATAATAACAATCAGAGATGCTTTAGAAGATTTTACCAAATCATAAGGACGAAAATGAAAATTTTTAAATTATAGGGACTAAATTAAAATCGAAGGGACCAAGATAGTTAATTTAATCGGAAAGGGAAAAAAGATAGTTATGTTATGTCAGAGTGTAATGAAAAGGAATAGACATATCCCCACTGCGAAGCAAACCTTTTTTTGGTTTGATGAAAACCAATGTGTGTTGTATTGTGGCAACCATGTGCAAAAAGTTATCTGCAAAGCAATTAAACTCTTACCAATCTAATCCTTTACTTTTTCTTCAGCTTCCATTATCTCCTTTGAGATTTAAGTATCCCATGTCCAGCTCTAAAGGGTATTGATTATTTCTCTCTAACATGCGGTTTCTCTAACAATTCCCTTTTTCACCTTTATAACACTGCCCCATTTGCAGTTTCTCTGAGCTGTGTCAATTACTTGCAGGTTTCTTTATCTCTTTCTCTCTGATTGCATGACTTTCAGCACCACAAAGACTAAAAGAAGCTGTTTTTCTGTGGATTTCCCTTCTGGGTTTTCTCTGTTTTGCTGAGTTTAATGGGAATTAAAGGAGAATTGGTTAGGAATGTGTTCTTGAGGAACCGTTCTTTCAAGACCCATGAGAAAAATGTAAGATGGGAGTCCACTTTCTTTGCACTTGTTCCTTTTTTTTTATCATTGCCGTCTAAGTGTTCGTTGAAATGCCAAGCTGAACTTTTAACTTGCTGTGATTTCGGGATGAATTGCTGTTGTTTTGATTTCTGATTTAAAATTTTCAGACGAAGAACAATAATTTTGTGGAAAGGAAAAAATGGCACACTGTTAGATCTTACTTGTGTGGGGATGAGTACAATTCAGTTCTTGTAGAGGAAGATGCAGCTTCCATTAGAAGCTCTGAAGCAACCGTCACACAGCCTGTTGAGGAGCTGGAGGTTTCTTCAACACAGAAACAAGAACCTGCAGTGGAGGTTTTGGATTTAAGCTCTCAATTGAAGCGACAAGTACAAGCAGCATTCATCATCCAGTCAGCATTTAGAAGCTTTCTGGTCATTTAACACCTTTGCTTTCTGTTAAACATTTGGATCCCAAAACTTTTGGTTGAAATCTTCTTTGATTTAACAAACTGAAGTGGAACTGTAAACTTCTTAAGCTTTATAGTGAAGAGGATAGAAATGAACTTTGTAAACTGATGAATTCGAATTGCAGGCTCGGCGTCGAGATGCAGAGATCAAAGAGATGGATAATGATAGCATGAAGGAAATCATCGAGGGAATAGAAAGTCCAAGCAGAGAGTCTCTAAGCACGTCAATTGAAGTTCAAACTGGGAATTCCGAAGCTTTCTCTGTTCAAGATGAAAGAATTGTTTTTTCCAACCGAGTGCAACAGAAATCCAAAACCCAATTACATAAGCTGAAGGTTGAAGACAACATGCTCTGCATAACTCTTTGAAAGTTATCTGGATCTGATTAGGGAAACATTGAAAGCTTCAAAATTCCTGAAAAAAATATTAATGATCTTATGTAACCTGTTTGGCCCTCTGGATTTTGTAGGAAGAATGGGATGATAGCACGGTGAGTAGCAATGTAACAAAAATGAGAATTCAAAACAGGCTAGAAGCATCAACCAGGCGTGAAAGAGCTCTAGCTTATGCTTTCTCGCAACAGGTACAATTATGATACTTTCTTGGAAAATAAACTTGGATTGTTTGCTATAATAATTTTGGTTACTTCTACTGCATTGTTAGCTACGAATTTGCTCAAAGAGAAAGCACTCGAAATCCGACGTTATGGAAGCAAACATGAGCTGGAGCTGGCTAGAAAGGTGGATGGCCACCCGCCTTCCTGAAGGCTCCTCAGTTGAAACTCACACGAGGAAGCCATCAGAAGTAATCGAAAACAATCACAGATTGGTGATAAGCCAAAGACTCCTTGATATAAGTGCAGAAGAAAAGGAAAGCTGCGGATCTAATGAAGTATCTGTAAGATCTGTAAATTTCTCTGCCGATGCATTGAAGAGTACAGATAGTAACTTGGCTAAGAACAGATCAAAGGGTTCGAGTGATATATCAAGGAGGAAGACTGTACCAAGCCTCCACCTTGATGGAGATTGTACAAAGGTATATCTCAATCACCAAGCATTTCATTGAGACTAATAAGGACCTAATCGGAAAGCTCTTAGAAGGTCATTCCAATTAGGTCCAGAAACCATCAAAGTAATGACCAACCCAAGTAGCTTCAACTCAGAGGCCCCATAATACTCTGTTTTTCTTTGTATCTTTCTCGTTTCTTCTCATTTAACA
Organism: Benincasa hispida; assembly: GCF_009727055.1. Taxonomy (NCBI): domain Eukaryota; kingdom Viridiplantae; phylum Streptophyta; class Magnoliopsida; order Cucurbitales; family Cucurbitaceae; genus Benincasa; species Benincasa hispida. The sequence goes on along the minus strand of NC_052353.1, from coordinate 49,586,303 downwards.
TTTGAAACACTTGAACATGAATTTAGGTGAGCAAACGGGATTGGGTAGCACTGGCAGAGACTGAAAGAGATAAAAGGAGCAGACAAAAGCAAGCCGGGGGCAGAGGAGAAATCAAATGTAATGATGCATATATCAACAATTTTCCGAGTTCCTCTCCTGTTGAATCGAGAATCGGTGTGTAATTTAGAAATTGAAACCTTCTAGTCGATCATCTTTCGTGTTATTTATGTTAAGGTAACCCCATGTATATTAGGATAAGAAATCTCATAAACAGTTTGTAACCACTTAAAGAATTTAAGATGGATGAATAGTGCGAAGTATCCTTAAATAAAATGCAGAAATCCTTGTACAATTATAACTTCCAACCTTCAAGACCAATGATTTGGTCTGGAGTAAAAGGCTTATTATTGATCTTAATTAGTTCAAACTGATAAAAACTATTGAAGCAAATTGTGCAAATATCATAACTATTTTGTACATTAAGCAAGGAATGTATGCCTGACACAAGACAACAGAAGAAACAAGTACAATTATCTATAGTGTAGAATGTTTATTCATCTACTCTAAGATGAGAGAAAAATATCACATCTTGCATTTAAAAAAGAAGAATGGTACAGAAACATCTCAACAACTGGGTGAAGTTGTAAAGAGTAGGCTTCTCTTTAAAGATGTATGTAACACAACAGAAGTATTATTGACTAGAAGGGGCATATGCAACCATACAGTATAAAAGAACAGATGTTACATGGAATTAAACCGATTCCCATCTGCATTTTCAGACTATTATGAAATGGAATTCGGTGATACAACTTCCACCCCACTTATAGTATAGTTATTTCTTTACTAAGAGATTACTCCAAATAGAGGACTAACATCTAGATCTTATCAATGTCTTCATCCTCAAACTCAATATATGCATCGCCACCACCTTCATCGTCATCATCCATACCCCCAACGATACCCTCATTAAGACGTGTATTCTCAGGTAACTCACCGTAAGCTTTCAAAAGCCTGGCTTCATCAGGCATGTATTTGAGAATCACATCAGCTTTGTCATCTTGATAGTCACGAAGACCAACTAGTATGATATCCCCAGCTGCAATCCAAACTTTCTTGTGCATTTTTCCCCGAATATGACAAAGACGTTTAGTCCCATCGATACACATCGCTTCGCACCGACCATTACCTAGCATTCGGAGCACTTGGGCATATTCCTGACCATCTTCCTTAAACACAAGCTCACGCTTCTCATCATCTGCCTCATTCTTACCTCTCTTCCTATTCTTTCCTCCCTTTCCCTTGTTCTTTGGCATGATTGCAGATTATACTATCAATATAATAGAAAATTAGCCACCAGAAACATAGCTTCACAAACTAAGCTAGAAAGTAAAAGGGTGTTTGTAAAATAAATAAATATATATATATATAATCACTAGCAAAATCTGATTTAATCATGAATTATCAAAGTAGATTTGCCAAAAAGGGGAAAAGAGGCGTTCAAACACTTATGAATTATCATGACTACACTTGGTCATGAGCATGTATGCACAAACCCACCAACCAATCAGCAAATATGATCATGTGGGGTTTATTTAGCATAACAGATAATTTTCTTTCGGGAAATGATTTTCACTTTTTTTTTTTTCATATTCAAAATCACCATAACACACTCTTTAATCACTCAAAATTAATATAATATTTAATTTTACCCTTTTAAACATAATTCTCGTAACATCAGAATTGGTTTTCAAGGACTGAAGACATGCTTAAGAGTAATTTTGAAAATGAAAAAACTGCTTTTAACTACTTCAGAATCACTCCAAACATAACCTAAAACCCTAGTTACTGCAACCTTTTTACATAATCAAAATTGGACAAAAAAAGAGAGCAGAGAAAGAAGAAATTGCATCGAGTACTCTTACAAATTCACCATTTTTCATGCGATGAACACAATTAAAGACCAAAAAAAAAAAAAAAGTGAGCCAAAAACGAAAATCCAAAATATTCACTCTAATCAAGTTTATCATAGTCTTCATCACAAGAAGAAAACTGGCGAACAAAGGAACAGTTAAATATAAAACTCCCTAAAATCGACATGCATGGATTGCTTATGAATTTTGAAGGAAAAGAACAATCGAAGAGTACCCTTTTTTCGCACAGAGGATTCAATCGAGCAATTTAGCAGAAGAAAGAAAGCTATAGGAAACTGAGGAATAAGAATGTTCTTCTGTCGTCTTATTATGGTATTTAAACTATTGTAAAGAAAGGTTCTCTGAGAAAATAATAATAAAGAAAGAAAATCCGCCAATTGGACCGGGTCAAATTTTAGAGCCCATTTCTATGATGGATTTTTACAGAAATCTATCTTTGGTCATATATTTTCACCTGGGAAGTTGGAACATATAATAAAATTTAAGATTTCATTATAAAAAATAGCAAAACAATAAAATTTATGATCACATTACATACACATGACCACAAATTTCTAAATTTCTAATTTCCGTTCGAGTTATGTATAGTAATTGATGATTTTCTTCAGTAACAACCGTTTCATGATTTTGATCATGTAGTTAACAATCTCCAGTATTTTATTATTAGATTATGTTTAACCACCTTACGAATTAATCTCACTTAAATCAAATATCATATTTTTTTTATCAAATCAATATTTTAAATATCTATATATTATCAAATTTTATTTTATCATATCAAATTTCAAATTTATTCAAATCTTTGAATGGTTTTTCATTATTTCTTACCTATTTATTTTTATTCAAATCTTTGAATTGTTTTCATGGTTTTATACATATATTTTTAATAAATTATCTGTATATTTCTCATATCTTTAAATGATTAAATTGTTTTATATATTATTTTTGCTATTATTTTAATGATTTTCTTAATTTTATACATGTATTCTTAAATAAATTAGTTGTATATTTCTCATATCCTTGAATGATCTTTTTTTACGAAGTGATATTTCTTTTTTCCAAATCGTTAAAATATTCTTCAGTTTTTTTTTTTTTTTTTTTTTTTTTTTTTTTTTTTTTNTTTATCAATTTTAGCACTTATCATATTATTATAGTTATGTTTATATAAGTCTTCACCAATTAACTAACATATAGTTACACATACAGAGTAATAGTAATATAAAGCTATGAGATTTAATCATTTTAAATTACACATACAACATAATTGTAATATACACTTATGAGATTTTAACCATAATTTTTTTGTGATATGTTATTATAACAAAATTTTGTATCTTTCTTTTCTCCATGATTATCTATCCAAATCTATCTTTTGTCATCATATTGGATTTTATCTTATTCATTGACGATTTATTTATATATTTTCATATCAAATTTGGTTTTATCTTATTCCTTTTTAATTTATTTATATATTTTGTTATCAAATTAAGTTTTTTGTTACCTTCTTTTTTTCAAATTGATTCAGTTTCATCTAATTCGTTTTCGATTTTCTTTTTATATATTTAGGAATTTGTATTTTTATCACGGTTTAACGGGTCTTTTTTATTTCATACATTTTTTCTTTTATATTATTACTATTTATATAATTTATTTTTTAAATATAATATAATAAATATAATAATCATTGGTATATAAACTGTAATATTTAGAGATCTTGTGAATTTAAATTAATTATCTCAAAATATTGGATTTTGTTTTCTTTTAATTTTATATTTTAGTGCCAAAACTAATATAATTGAGAAGATAATCCATTTAAATTTATTTGATACGATATATGAAAATTTTGCATTTAAGTTGATAAAAGATTTGGAATTTGTAAATTTTAAATTTAAGAGGAAAAGTAAGTCAACCTTACTTGGAATTATATATGTATATATAGATTCCATTTTTTTAAGAACCCAATCAATTTCAATAGAGTTTGAAATGTCTGGATTTTGTTTTAGAATTCAATTTTAATATAATTCAAATCAATAAAAAGAAAAAAAAATGAATAAAAGAAAGAAAAAAAAATGTAACCCTATGGGCTAAGTCCTTTCTCTTTTCACATTTTGTTGTTCTATCATTATCGTAGCCACATACTATACCACCAACAGATTAAGGTGTGTTCTTTTTCCTTTTTCCACTTTTTTTTTGTTCGTTCATGAACCTGTAATCTGCAGTCATACAACTCCAGTATATGATTTTTCCTTCCTTCAATCGTTTCTTATTCTCTGTGACCGTGTGTATTGTGATCGTCTGACGAAAAGGAACTGAAGGAAGAGGCATTGTGGTTGTGTGAAGAAATTTTCAAATCCCTAATTTCTTTTTTAGTGGAAAACCGAAGGAAGATGAGAAGTTTTTCAAATCCATAGTTATTTTTGAGTTGTTGATGGTTTTTGTTTTAATTATTTTTTATTTTCTATGAATGTTTAGAGAATTGTAGTAATGTAAGCTTAGAGAATTGTAGTAATCATATCATGTAGGTATTGATTGGACTTTTGGTAGGCTACATTGATTAGCATGGTAATTATTTAGTTATAGTGTATNGTTGTTGGTGGTTTTTGTTTTAATTATCTTTTATTTTCTACGAATGCTTAGAGAATTGTAGTAATCATATCATGTAGGTATTGATTGGACTTTTGGTAGGCTACATTGATTAGCATGGTAATTATTTAGTTATAGTGTATTTGAAGTTTTTTGCTTCAACTTATGAACCAGGGATATTTATTTGTAAGTGAGAGCAACTTTGACAATTTATCATTATTTTTTTATTATTTAATTTGATTTTGCCATTTTCACAATTTTGAAATGTTTTTGATATTTTTCCAAATGAAACCTCTAAATTTGCTATTTATCTGGTCAACCCTTTTCATAAATAATTTTAAATTTTACTTTTTTCCAAAATGGTTTTTAGTATTATTTTTGGACAATTTTACCCTTTCTATATATATTTCCTATTCTCGAAGCTACTTTATTGATGGAGAAAGAAAATATATTTATTATAAAGAGAGAAAATGCATTTAATATAGTGTTTCTCATTTATCAATTGGAGAGAGAATACATTTATTTTTAATTTTTTTCTATTTTCCAATTTGAAAAAAAATGCATTTAATGAAAATTTACTTTCTATTTACGTTGGTTTTCACATATTAATTTATTGGTTTTTTGTATCGATTAATGGTTATTTTAAATACCTTAGAATATTTTGATGGATTCATTATTATTTTAAATATACCTTAGAACATTTTGTTAGGTATTTGAAAATATTCTAAACAATATATGAAATATATTACAGTTTATAAATTAGAGATTAACTCAATATTTGACATAAATCACAATATAAACCAATATATGAAATATACCACAATATATATGAATCTTCATAAATTTCATTTACATCATAGTATATACATCATAATACAATAAGTCTAAATAAAAAAAAATATTCGTTTATATCAAATAAACGAATACATATACCACAATAAAGTCCATATTCATATGGGAGTTTATAAACCCTCCATCTTCATCTCTTCTTTTTTAGCCATGGCCGCCACGGATCTCTCTCCACATCGTCGTCGACCGGATTTGCTCGTCCGGTCGTGCCATTAACCGAATCTGCTCAACCTGTCACCGTCGATTCGTCCCACGCCGTCCATGTCATTGATTTGTCACAAGTCGTTCATGTCATCTCGTGTCAAGCTATCAATTCGCTCCACGTTGTCATCTACCGCCCTCACACCCACATCGTCGGGAGGAGAAAAGAAAGAGGAGGAAGGAAGAAACTAGTGTGAATTATGAGGGAGAGAATATATGAAATATATTATTGGAGAGAGAATATATGCATGGGGGAGAGAGAATATATGCATGAGAGAGAAATAGTATGCATGGGGGAGAGAGACTATGCATTGGGAGAGAGAATATGCATGAGGAAGAGAGAGTATGCATGGAGGAGAGAGAAATAATTTTTTTTTTTTTTTTTTTTTTTTTTTGTAAAAAATGAAATGTTCAAAACATTAACTTAATATGTGCTTATTCTTTAGGCTATTTACGTAGAAATCTCTTTCTATGATCCATCTACAAGCCCAAAATGTTTGTTTATTATTATTATTTTTTTTTTGAATTTTTACATAAAAAACCCTCTTTAGGCCCTATATTTCAAAAATGTCTTTAAATTTGATTTTTTTTAAAGAAATATTTTAGTATTATTTTTGGGCAAGTTTACCCTTTTTTATTATTTTTATTCTCGATTTTGATATATATTTCTCTATTTTCAAAATTTTCTTAATGATGGAGAGAAAAACTACATTTTATTATAGAGAGAGAATATTCATTTAATATGATTTTTTTTCATATTTTCAAATGGAGAGAGAAAATGCATCTATTTGTTGAGATTTTTCACTTTATTTAATTTAATTGGAGAGAGAAAATGCATTTAATGAAATTTTTTTCTATTTTCGTTGGTTTTACTTTTTTTTTTTTTTTTTTTTTGTCGTTCATGGTTATTTAAAATATACTTCAGAACATCAATACTTGACATTAATCACCATATAATGCATTTATTATGGAGAGAGAAAATGTATTTATTATGATTTTTTCCCTTTTCGGTTGTAGAGATAAAATGCATTTGATATATTTTTTTTTCCATTTTCATTTAGGGAGAGAAAATGACATTTAATATGATTTTATTTTCCATTTCGTTTTTTATGTTGATTTTTGTTATTATGTGAAATATTCTATTGTTTGTTCACTTGTACATATAATATATTCCATTGTTTATTTGGAAACATTCTAATATTATATATGAAATATATAGTAAATATATTTGATATCTACTCAAATATTCGTGGTTATTTTTAAATATACCTTATAACATATGATATCTACTCAAATACTAAAATATTCGTGGTTATTTTTAAATATACCTTAGCACATATGATATCTACTCAAATATTCATGATTATTTTTAAATATACCTTAGAACATACATACATGCGTGTATATATCATATATCATAAATTCAAAGTAGTAAAAAATCAACTAAAAATATCTACCATAGTATATACATCACAAATGGACTTGATGTTCAACAAAGAACATATATATAAGTGTATATATCACAAAACAAGAAATCTAAATACAAAAATTATCATCGTTTATATAAAATACACGATTATATATCACAGTATATATGTCATCATTGTTTATATTAAACCTCCCACCATCGACTAGATCTTCTTGCCTAGCTCTATCTACTCGATTTGGTCGAGTCCGCGTGCGGATCTGCTCGCGCCTGGTGCCAGAAGCTTTGCCACTCGTCTCACATTGTCCATTTGCTTGAGCCCATGCCACCGTCGACTGGATCTGCCCGAGTTCGCGTTGATTTTCTCGCGCCCGGTGCCAGAAGCTTCGCCTCGCACCACGCAGTCTTACAGCGTTCGTCTGCAACCACGCTGTCGCTTACTCGAGCCTGCGCCGGGTATTCTCTCTCCCCACGCCATCCTCTATCGCCTGTAACTCAAACTGCCGGAAGGAGAAAAGAGAGATTGAGAAGGAGAAAAGAGAGGGAGGAGAAAGAAAGAGTGTAATTATGGAGGAGAGAATATATGAAATATATTATTGGGGAGAGATAATATATGCATGGAGGAGAGAGAATATATATAAAGGAGAGAGAGAATGCATGGTGGAGAGAGAAACAAATAAACAAATAAACAAATATATCTGTGTGTACATGTATGTATGTATATATGTATGTATGTAAATATGTATGTATAACATACGTGAGGGCTAAATTATAAATAGCCACTGACATTAGTGAAAATAGGGAGGCTAATAGTTTTTTTTTTTTTTTGTAAAAAATGAAATGTTCAAGACATTAATATAATATGTACCTATTCTTTAGACATTTTATGTAGAAACTTTTTTTTCTTACGTTAGCCCAAAATATTGGGAAATTGCATTTAATGGCAAAAAACGAGACATCCAATTAAAATAATGACAACTTTTTAAATTCCTTGACCAAAACTTGATATGGAGGACCCATCTCCCTATGTAAAGTTTCAATTTTGCCCAAATCCCAAGCTCCCAATAATTACGGTTGAGGTATATCCCCACAAATTTAGCAAAATCCACACCAATCTTTTAGCTTATTCAAGGAGATTTTTGTGGGATTTAGTTTTTAATTAGTAGGGTTGGTTTAAAATTTTATATAAAATAAAATGCTGGTTTTTTTTTACAAAAAAAAAAAAGAAAAAGAAAAAGAAAAAAAGAGGCTTCTATCACTAGTAATTTAATGGTGTCAAGGGTCGTGATTTGAATTGCAATCTATATGGCAATAAGCTTCTACCATTAAGTATTTGATTTTAGTTTTAACTTAAGGTATGTAATGGTGTATTCTAGTCTCTAACTTTAGATATTTGTTTAATCACTACCACATTATAATCCACCAATCAAAGCTAAGACGATGTACAGTTCAAGGGGTTTGGAGCTGGGTTCCATTTGATATATCTTTCAAAATAAATCTTCCCTAGCACATTCCTCCTAAAATGCAATTATGCTGACAAAGTTTAGGTTTTTTCAAGTTTATGGTATTCATGTGGTTCAATTGTTGAAGATTTTTGTTATTTTCAATACAAGGTATTTGCATACCATAGTACAAAGTGCATATTTAGATGACTCATTTTAGTTATTTTTTTTAGCTATTAAGAGGTCTTTTTTAGTTGTTACAAGGTATAAAAATTAAATTGTCTCGTATATTTTGTGTTGCTAAAAGTGTAATGAAAATTTAGCTAGTTTTAGTACAAGGTGAAAGATCCACAGGAAGGGACCCATAGCGGAAGCGGGATCGTCCCAAATTCCATTTATTTTGAAAAACGATTTTACAGAAAAACAAGAACAAGATCATGCATTTGAAAATAATATATAACATGCTTGTAACTAAACAGAAAAGAAAAATAAAAGGGTTTTCAGAAAACCTTACCTTTAAAGATTGTCTTCAAATGGGAATCCTTTGATCTCCAATTGACACAAAGAGTTTTCAGAAAATCTTACCTTTAAAGATTATCTTCAAATGGGAATCCTTCGATCTCCAATTGACACAACCACGAACGCGTCCTTTGTGTTCTCTAGGATAAGAGATCCAGAAGTGGTGGGTTTTGGCTATTTTGGATTGAGGGAATGGAGAGGATGAAAAGAGGAGGAAAAGTTTTTTTTTTTTTAAGAATTACATATAACACTTCTTTTGTAAAAACCTCACACCTGTTCTGTCTTGCAGGGAGGAGGAAGAAGAATCCCTATTGGAATACCACCTTCCTCTATAACGTAAGTGGTGGAAAGAAAAAGGGAAGGGAGTTACAACTCCCTCCCCACAATTAATTTTAAAAAATAAAATTAATTAATTTTAAAAATTAAATTCCTAAAGAATAATATTATTTATTTAAAGTATATTCATGCTGATAACTACTTTATCATATGCAATATATATATTAAAACTATAATGTTAATCAAAAAAAACATATAAACTATAGAATTGTGATTCATATTTAACAATATAAACACCTATTAGTTTCTTTTCTCTACCTTTAATGACATTTTGAATATAAATCATATTTACATAAATTCAATTATATAAAATAAATTCATATAATGATATTTGGAATCATATCACAAATTTAATTAAACCTCTCAACACATACCGTATTAATGTATCAAATGTATTATAGTAAGCTAGATCACATATAAATTAAATAAACCATAATATATCCATAATAATAATTTCCTCAATTAATGTTGAAACAATTCAAATTAACCAGCAAAAACTTATCCCCATTTAAATCCCGCTTGAGCTATTGAGGGACCTCATTGGACTTGTAAACTCCAAATAATTACTTTAATTAACATTACTTCACCATCAGCTTAACTACGAGCACTTTCCACTAAAGACCGAAAACAGCCTGCACTCTTTCGCACTACAGAATATAGTTTGTGTGGCATGGATATAACCAATCAACAGTAGATAACCGCACTCACAAAGTTGCTCATATGAGCATCAATTGGCCCCAAAAATTATCCGGTTTCTGCCCCGTAGTTCACATTCTAACTCCTAAGTACCCATGATCCCTCTACATGAACCAAAAATCTAATCCAAACTATGACTAAAACCCTTTTCGGGCCCAGGATACGGGTGTCGGCCAGCCACCATTGTTCAAGCCCTAGGAATTAGCCCTTAAGAAAGTAATTTAATTCACTTACCCTACCTCGGGGAAGGAATGAATTCCTTCTTGTGTAGCTATGTTCCCCACTCTCCAATCAGACGAATCCCTAAAATTGTAGGCTTATTGAGTCGGCAATCTAGCCACTCTCACCCATACAGATCAAAAGACCACCCTCATAGGCAGGAGCACACAACTCACTTAGGGTTCAAATCATGTTACCTATGGTCATCCTGGTGAAATGTAAGTCTCTATTATGAACGACGTTATATAATGAGACTAAACATTTCGTGGTCTGGTTTTATACAAATTCCTATGTATAGAATATCTCTGCTCATATGTCTGCACATGAATGATCAAGATCAATCATCTATAGCACTTTACAACAATTGTAACACCTACAAAGTGGGTTATACTCATAGTGTCACCAAGATAAGGTATCCAACCTTATCCATCTACTACAAACCATTTAGGTTATCACTTAAACATGATCCACCCGTATGTCTCTACATACATCTTTATGCTACAAGGTAACCCTGGATGTTAGTTTATTGGTTTGTGGTTAATGCAATTAATTTTGAAATGATATGATAGCTTGTAAAAATACAAGCTATTGTAGCCTTTTACTTAGAATTATGAAGGCTAATAAGCAGAATATGCGTTAATAATACCAAGAATTCATGTGGAAAAGTGAGCTTGCGTCGACCAGCACCAGAAATCCTCACTATTCTTATATCATGCATTATTATGCATCAAAGCATCTATTTTTGCAGCCATTGCAGGAATTGACCGCATGCGTCGATCTCAGACCGCCGCAAGAGTAATCGCATGCATTCTCATAAAGATTAGTTCGCCACAAGGAATGTTGCATCCACAGAGTGATAATCATAATGGAAGATTGATCGCCAAGTGGGTGGAATGCGTTGACACTTCTGGAGAAACAAGCTTGAACGCATACCTTGGGAGTATCAACAAGATAAGGTGATGCTGACATTTCCCATACCACGACAAAGGTAGCAGTGAGTCAGAACGCAATCATCAATGCTGTCGACATTTGAGCTCTATAAATAGCGCCTTGGATCTTCACTTCAAATCATCCAAGTTTCTACCTTAAAGTAGATTCTTGCGATCACAGATGAGAGCATAAGTAAGACACTCTTTGAGGATTCTTCACCTCCACAACCCCTTCCGAGTGACGATCAGAGTTTTGCCGGAGATAGAGCTTGAGGGAGACTTCTCCACCATCCATCCAGGTGGCCCGATCAGCAACCTTGCATGCATTTAGGATGAAAAGGCAAGAGATTGCTTACATCCCAACTCTCCACTTCTCTCTTTATCTCTATGATTGTATTACATTTTGCCTGTAAGACATAATACATTTTGTAATCAAGTGCCTCATGTTTTCTTTCGTTTTCTTTTCTTCTGTCTCAGCTCCAATCTTCTTCATCTTCTTCTTCTTATCATATGTTTACATTCATCACTGAGTTATTCATAAGGTTAGTCGCATACTCAATCATGCGGCTTAGAGATGAGTGCATTAGCAACCATACGAGAAGGTGTGCGTTGCGCAAGTATACGTGAGTTCAATCCGCCTTCGCTTGGTGGAGCTGATCCGACACGCTTGTCTATGACGCTACATAGTCTGCAACCAACTGCCCGAGAAGGTAAGTAGTGGAACAGCACTAAAGCAAAGTAAGCCTTGTTCCTAAGAGATAGGAATGATCTTTATGCTCGACGCAACATGCATTAATGAGATATTAGGCATGCCACTGGCCACTGAGAGAGTGTGCGATACGTTGAGATATGGCGAGCTGGGATTACTTCGAGCGACCTAGATATGAACATTATTATGCATTAAGAGTTGTTGCATCTCTACATTTCTCAAGTTAAACTCTATTGCTCATCTGTTTAGTTAGGAGTAGGAGTAGCCGCATTTATCCATTAATTTCTGCTCTTTTAATTTTTTATTCATCGCCTCAACACGCATACTTCACAAACACTATTTAGTTACAAGTCCGTGGTTGATCTACGAATCATCCCGAGAAACTTGCACATTTCTTATTATACTGACGAGAAAGCAGAAAACTTGTGATAGAGAACGCTAAGGTCATTGCCATACCGCAGCCTTAACACATATTTACATATTTTCAATAGTCCATGCATGACTGTCAACACGATGGAGATTTAACGATAACATTTAAGACAAGCATATTTATTTTCCTCTCCTTTTTCCAACACATGCATACATATATATTTTATTAAATAAATAATAAATTTGTACAGTACAATTACAACTATAGGACCTACAGATGAGCGTATCAACCCCAACAATCTCCCACATTGACCAAAGCTAGTGAGTGTGTACATGTAAAAGTTAAAATATACTACAAAGTACACAAAACAATAAACTAGGCACAAACTGTCAGTACAATCTGCCCACTTGCAGCCTAGTCTAAACATGGCCCTATGTTCCCATGGATCCCATACTCTGCATGGTGACCTTAAACACTTGAGTGTGAAGGCCTTTGTAAATGGATCAACACACTTTGTGCCTCCGAAGCTATCTTTTTTATACGTGATGATCACGTCCCCTCGAAGCATAATCTATCGGATGAGATGATACTTCCTCTCTATGTGTAACTCCTAGGCTCTCAGAATTAGCCACAATACCACTATTATCACAATAAAGTGTGATGGGCTTTGACATGTCTGGAACAACTTCTAGATCCGTCAAGAATTTTCTGATCCAATCAGCTTCCTTAGTAGCTTCACAAGTCGCTACATACTTGACCTCTATAGTGGAGTCAGCAATGCACCTCTGCTTGGTGCTCCTCCAGACTCTTGCCCCTCCGTTGAGAGTGAACATTGATCTTGATGTGGATTTCCTTAAATCCTTATCAGTCTGAAAAGTGTCTGTATATCCAGTAAGGATCAGATCCTTAGAACCATACACGAGCATGTAGTCCCTCATTTTCCGTAGATAATTGAGGATATTCTTAATGGTGGTCCAATGATCAAATCCTAGATTAGACTGACATCTATTGATTATCCCCACCATGTAGCAAATGTCAGGTCTCGTACATAACATCGCATACATCAGGCTGCCAACAGCCGATGCATAGACGATCCATCTCATTTCCTCAACCTCTAAAGGTGTCTTAGGACACTATTCCTTAGATCATCTAACTTCATGCCTGAAAGGTAGCAAACCTCTCTTGGAGTTCTGCATCGAATACTTGACAAATATCTTATCAATATACGATGTTTGAGACGGAGCTAGCGTTTTGTTCTTTCTATCTTTAAAGATCTAAATTCCTAGAAGAAACTGAGCCTCTCCCAAATCTTTCATTTGAAATTGGATTGCTAGCCAATTCTTAACCTCAGTCAGTAGCATCATTCCTAATAAGTAGGATATCGTCTACATATAACATTAAGAAAGCTATTGAACTGTTGATGATCTTCTTGTATACACAAGACTTATCAACATTTTGATCAAAGCCATAAGATTCGATCGCAATATCAAACCTTATGTTCCAAGACCGAGAAGCTTGCTTCAGTCCATAAATGGACCGATTAAGCCTGCAAATCTTTTGCTCTTGACAATGGATCCTCAACATCTCCGTCAGCAATTATAGCTAGGATTTCAGTTAAACCCATGTAACAGACAGGTGGGTTCACAACCCTCCCACTCTGTCGAGGTTCCCTCAACACTTGAGGTGGATGTGATCCACTAGATGATCCAACTTCAACAACTCTTTGTTGAGGTGTTGGGTTCTTCAATAACTCTTGTTGAAAGTTCAGTAGTTTCTTTAGAAAGTCCATTCAACACAATTTTACTGCGGGGCTTGTGCTCCCCTATGTGGTCTTCTTTAAGAAAAGTAGCTTTTGTCGATACAAACACTTCGTTTTCTTTAGAATCGAAGAAGTAACCACATCTCATTCCTTTGGGGTAGCCTACAAATAGGCACAATTTTGAATGAGGTTCTAGTTTCTTAGGATTAGCCTCAAGCATATGTACTGGGCAACCTCAGATTCTGAAATGATGTAAACTAGCTTTATGACCATTCCATAACACCAAAGGTGCTTTACTAACACTCTTAGATGAAACATAGTTCAAAATGTACATTTTAGTTTGTACTGAAAAACCCCAAAACGAATCAGGTAAGGAAGCGTAACTCATCATAGACTGAACCATGTCCAACAGGGTTCAATTTCTCCTTTTTGATACACCATTTTGATGAGGTGTACCAGCTGCTAAGAGTTGGGATACAATTCCATGGTTTTGGAATGTCAGATCCATAAACTTTCTACCTCGATCAGATTGAAACGTCTTAATTGTTCTATTTAATGCATTTTCAACTCCAGCCTTGAATTCTTTGAACTTTTCAAAAGACTCAGAATTTTGTTGCATTAAATAAACATACTCATCATGAATAAAGGTGATGAAATATTCATAACCTCCCCTAGCTTTTACATTCATCGAACCATAGAGGTCTAAATGTACCAGTTCTAGAGGTTCTTTGGCCCTGTGCCCATTTCTAGTAAAAGGTCTTTTAGTCATTTTTCCTTCAAGGCAAGATTCACACACTGGCAAAGAATTTTCTTCTAACTTGCTTAGAAGTTCATTCTTCACCAATCTTTCAATCCTATTGAGATTTATGTGTCCTAATCTTAGGTGCCAAAGTTGAGCATTTTCTTTAGGTAAAATTTTAAGTCTTTTATGTTGAGTTACCATAGATTTAAACATTTCAGTGTTATGAAGTGCCTTAGTTGCTAACGGTCTTAGCACATAAAGGTTATTTTCCAGTTTTGTAGAACAAATATCAACACCATTTTTTGAAATAAACACTTTATTTACAATAAAGTTGATATGGTAATTTTGTTCAAGCAAACACTTTACAGAAATTAAGTTCCTTTTGAAACCAGAAACTACATATACATTTTTAGCAAAATGAATTTATTCTATAAAGTCAATTGAAGAGCTCCCACTGCCACAGTCGAAACAATATGCCTAGTTCCAACCTGCATCGTCATCTCAACAGCATCTAGTTGCCATCAGGAACTAATTCCTTGAAATGAAGAACAAACTATTGGGATTGGTGTCCTAATTCTCCTGGAGTCTCGTAGTTTGTAAACTGTACACATTGTTATGAATAAAATAAGAGTTATTTTATCTGGCATTTACTCATATCCAATAAACAAAGCTCCATGGTTATTGTATGTAAACTTAACCATGTATATGAGATATACAACTGGATCATGCTTTAAGTGATAACCCAAGAAAGTCTGTAGTATAAGGATTAAGGAGGGATACCTGATCCTGGTAACACTACGGATACGATCCGCTTTATAGAGGTTTGCAAGTAATGTGAACTACTACAGATGGTAGATCCTGACCATTCATGTGGAGACATGTGAGCGGCGGTGTCCTATACAAAGAGTTTGTATAAGACCAGACCACGAGATGACTAGTCTCTATATATAACGCCTTTGATACTGGAGACTTACATCTTACCTAAACGACCATCGGTGACATGACCTCAATCTTGAGTGTTTTGGGAACTCCTGCCTTTGAGGGCGGTCCTTTGATTAGTATGGGTGAGAGTGGCCAGATTGCCAACTCAACATGCCTACCTCTTTTTGGGATTTGTATGATTTGGGAGCTGGGAACTCAGTTACACAAGATGAAATTCACTCCTTCCCCGAAACAGAGATAAGTAGATAGATTACTCCCTTAAGGGCTGATTCCGGGTCTTGAATATAGTGGCCACAACTTCTCTTTGGAAGAGAGGACTCAGTCAGAGTAGGACTATGACTTATGTTCATTAGAGGGATCAGTGGTACTTAAGGAGTTAGATGTAACTATAGGGGCATAACTATTTTTGGCCCAGCTGTACTTACAAATGATCTGTGAAGGGTTATCGCTCTGTTGATTGGTTGATATGGACACATAATATATCTGTAGTAAGAAGAGTTCAGTTGTCGGTCTTTAGTGAAGTGCCTAGCAGTTAACGGACGGTGGACCCTGTGACTAAAGAGTTTAGTCAGTTATTCACGTACTGTTGGAACTTCAAGCTACAGGTCCATAAGGTCCCCTTGGTAGCTCAATGGATTCAAGTTGAGAATCAGTTCTTGGTGTTGATTTGAAATGTTCAAATTGATAAGAGGAAATTCGATTATATATGATATGATCGGTGTGATGTATGAGATACATCAAGTGGAGGATTAATGTAAATGAGATTTACATTACGTACCATGAAATAGAAAAAGAACTATGGTTTATATGTTTCATGAGATAAAATATTAAAACTATAGGTTATAAATATACTATGGTAAGTTAGTTACCATATATATTTATAATAATATTAACTATTGGATAATTATATCTTTTTCTCTAATAACCAATTGAGTGAGAGGTTATTGGTGGTTTCATTGTAACCGTGAGATAAAAGAAAAAATGTTTTCCTAAATTTAGTAAGTTGTTGAAATGAGTTTCCATTCTTGGAAATTACTCACGGTTGGCTATCAAGTGGACTAGATTCACTAAACGATAGCTGATGAGAGACTAAAAGATCGTGGAGTGACACTATATTATAGTTCCCTCAGCTGGCCTTTAGCTAAACGATCGTGGAGCTTTTATTAAACGATCGCATAGCATTTGTTAAACGATTGGGTATTGTCTATACGATAAACCTTTGCCATCTCCCACTTCCTCAATCATTTACACGGTTTTTCTTCCTTCGGTCTCGTCCTCTAACCAAGTCCACACAGAGCCTAAACTTCTGGATTCTCACATCGAGAATACCAAGGTAGCCATTGTGGTGGTGTCGTACTCAACTCGACATAGTTGAGGTTTTTTAGTGGTTATTCGCTGTGATCGTGATCTTGGAGGATCGCTAAGTTCATAGTCGTTGTGATCGTGCTATGTTGCGGTTGAAGTGTTCGTGCGTTCGGGATTGCTGTCTTGCTGATTGAACGAGCGTTCGAGATCAAGGCAGATTGAAAATGAGTATTCAAAAGTATGATAATCTTTCCCTTGATCTTATTAAAAGCATGTTGTAATTTCGTATTGTGCATGACCAGTAAGTTTTCGTTTCTTGATTGTAATTATGAATGTTCAAATACGAATGAAATATGGAATGATCATTCCGTTGCTCATGGAAATCCTCATGTCTGATTTCTTTCAATTGGTATCAGAGCCAGGTTCTTCTAATATTCCAAATTTCACTTCTATTTTGAACTTCTTTTACAGTTGTGGTGAGTTTTTTGCATTGCGTTTAATTGTTAAATGCGTTTATGGATGGCGTTGATGAATGTTTACGTGTTAATTACCTCTGTTTAAAGCTTTCTTTAAATTATAAAGTGTTAATTTATAAGGGCCCCTATGTTTTTTGGCATAATTACCAAGCAATTGAGTATGTAATTCAAAGTGTTTGAGTTTGCGAGTCGTTCGTGATGAAGTTTCGAAGCATGGAGATGCGGTTCTCAGTGAAGAAGAAGACCAAGAGTTGGTCGTGTTGTGTAGCCTCAGGTAAACGATCATTGGGATTTGGCTAAACAATCGTGTAGATTTTTCTATGCGATCATGTAGTATTTACTAAACGATCGTTTAGTTTTAGTTAAACGATGGGATAAAGTGTTTTCTCTATCGAGTACCGTTGGTTGCCCGATTACGTAGATGCTGGAGGTAAACGATCGAGTGGGAGCATTTGATGCTCATCGTTTAGTAAAAGGCGCACGCTAAACGATCGTGTAGTTAGCATGCTCATCGCATAGTCACTAACTACGCGATCACGTGGTACACGATACAAAGGCGCTTGCTCAACGATCGTTTAGATGAACGTGCTTCATCGTATTGTTTAGACGATCATGCTTCATCGCATCGTAGTTGATTAGACGATCGTATAAGACTTGTGTTGTGAAGCATGTTGCACAATCGCGTACCTCAGGCTTCATCGCATAGTAAAAGGTACATGATCGTTTACCTCTGGAAGCGTAGGTAAATGATTGAGTAAAGCGTTTACTCTTTCATGTAGACAATCACTTGGGTTTTGGTACACGATCAGTGGATAGTGGACTTCACCCGGGCGGTTCAAGACCCGGTTCGCTTGTTTGAACCGAAGACTCTTTGTTTTTGTAATAGTTAGCTTTTAGTTTTGAGGATTTGAGGCAATTTTTCCCGATTCATCAACTTTTATTTATTATACATGAGATGTATGTGGTTTATATGGAAAAGTGTATGACATTTAGTTTTGAAACCCACCTTAGGTTGTGCAATTATTCATGCATCATGTATTATAAGTGTTATAATATAGCATGATGAAGTTACAAGAAAGCATGTGCATGCATCATGGAAATATAAGAGTTATATTTATGCATGCAGTAAGCATATTCATGCATCATTTTTATATTATAAGCGTTATAGTATAAGGGTGAATGGAAGCATGTTTTTCTTGATTCGTTGTTGTTTTGTATAAGTGTTATATAAAAAGTAGCAATGAATGAACAATGCATGGAGCATGACACTTAGGCTATTTATAAGCGTTATGAATGCCTCGTATGTGTTTGTTTTGCATTGTGGTTGTTTTTTATTGTTTCTATTATAAGTGTTATAATAGAAACTAGAACTAAAATCGATCAGAAAGAGTTGCATGCAGACTTAGGCAATTCATGTTTTAAAAGGGTTTTAAAATTGGATTGAGATAGACCCAAGTTCAAAGGTTCTAATGGGATTAGCAACCTAGTTTAATCTTTTTAAATCGGTTTAATAGGATTAAATTAATTGGCATAAAAGATTAAAATTGTATTAAATCTATCTATAAGGGACCTTTTGTCTAAGGCGGGTTCTATCTAGGCT
Organism: Benincasa hispida; assembly: GCF_009727055.1. Classification (NCBI taxonomy): domain Eukaryota; kingdom Viridiplantae; phylum Streptophyta; class Magnoliopsida; order Cucurbitales; family Cucurbitaceae; genus Benincasa; species Benincasa hispida. The sequence continues at coordinate 49,567,269 of NC_052353.1, read as the reverse complement.
GGGAAAACTTAAAAAGTCACTTAATTAAAATTCTTAGCCGTGTTTTTTCCTAAGTAAACTAAACCCTAGGTTATAAAATACTCAGTGGGAGGAAGAGATGTATCTGATATGTCAATGATTCCACTCATGTTTCTCTCTGAATGTTCACACCGTGAGATTCATGCTTGGCCTCGTTGAGCATGCCCTACTGGTCTGCTTGTACTTTGGACCTTCTGCGAAGGTCCCGGAGCTTTCTGCTCAACCTTCCTCTTCTGGGCGGGCACTGGTTCCTCTGTCAAGGATTTCAGGAACTCTATCCCTGAAGGACAACCTAGCGTGTTGCCGCTCAGAAGGCTATGGCGTAGGTGGCTCGAGTTAGTAAAGGATTATGATTGTGAGATCCTCTACCACCCAGGTAGCTCATTCGGCTGCCTTGATCACTAAGCAGGTTCAGCTGTGTAGAGACCTGGAACGAGCGGAGATTGCGGTGGCAGTGGGAGGAAGTCACTTTGCAGCTAGCCCAGTTGATAGTGCAACCAACCTTGAGGCAGTGGATTATTGATGCTCAGCAGGGTGATCCTGACTTGGTTCAAAAGTGTTGTCAGGTAGGGTCAGGTCAGACAAGTGAATTTTCTATGTCAATGGACAAGGGTCTTTTGTATTAGGGATGGTTGTGCGTCCCAGCAGATGATGGCTTAAAAGGGGAACTGCCAGCGGAAACTCATAACTCTCCATTCTCGATGCACCCAGGTAGTACCAAAATGTACCAAGATGTGAAGCGATATTACTGGTGGCCCAATATGAAAAGGGAGATAGCTGATTATGTCAGTAGATGTTTAATCTGTCAGCAGGTGAAGGCCTCGAGGCAGAAGGTAGCAAGCTTGCTACAACCTTTGGATGTGCCAGAGTGGAAATGGGAGAGTGTGGCTATAGATTTTATTACGAGGTTGCCCAGGACAACGAAGGGTTTCTCGGTGATTTAGGTGGGGATAGATAGACTCACCAAGGTGGAACATTTTATTCCAGGAAAGCCCACATATGCGGCTGTCTCTTATACACATCTAGATGTGTATAAGAGACAGCACCAAGGTGACACATTTTATTCCAGGAAAGCCCACATATGCGGTGAGTAAGTGGGCTCAGTTGTACATGAAGGAGATAGTAAGGTTGCATGGTGTGCCAGTGTCAATTGTGTCCGACAGGGACCCTCGTTTCACCTCCAGTTTTTGGAAGAGCCTCCAGGCAGCTTTAGGGTTGCGGTTGAACTTCAGTACAACGTTTCACCCCTAAACTGATGGGCAAATAGAATGTTTAAATCAGACATTGAAGGACATGTTGCGCGCTCGTGTGTTGGAATTCTCAGGGAGTTGGGACTCCCACTTGCATTTGGTGAAGTTTGCTTACAATAACAGCTATCAGGCTACCATTGGCATGTCTCGTTTGAAGTTTTTTATGGCAGAGGTTACAGGTCTCCCGTTTGCTGGAGTGAGGTTGGGGAGAGGAAGCTGGTGGGAACTGAGTTAGTGGAGTTGACGAATGAAGCCATGCAGAAAATCAGGGCCAGAATGCTAGCAGCACAAAGTAGACAGAAAAGTTACGTGGATGTCAGGCGAAAAGATTTGGAGTTCGAAGTAGGTGACAAGGTGTTCCTGAAAGTGGCGCCGTTGAAGGGTTTCCTAAGGTTCGGGAAGAAGGGTAAGCTAAGTCTGCGTTTTGTAGGGCCATTCAAGATTTTGGAACGGGTCGGTTCTATGGCTTACAGTTTGGTCTTGCTGCCGTCCCTCTCCGCAGTCCATAATGTATTTCATGTCTCTATGTTGAGGAAGTATTTAACGACGAACCCATCACATATAGTGGACTTTGAGCCCTTGCAACTGAATGAGAACTTGAGTTACGAGGAAAAGCCCCGGCAAGTTGTGGCCAGGGAAGTGAAAGTTTTGTGCAGCAAGGAAGTACCACTGGTGAAGGTCCTGTGGCAGAATCATCAGTTTGAGGAAGCTACTTGGGAGCGAGAGGACGAGATGAGGGCACTGCATCAAGAGCTCTTCCAGGATTAGAACTTTCGAGGACAAAAGTTTATTAAAAGGGGGAAGAGTGTAACATTCCAAAGTTATTTTTGTTCAAAAAAAAGAAAGAAAAAGGGGGGGGGGATATTGGCTATTTTTAGAAGAGAAGTAGGGTTTTAAATGGCATCGGGATGCGTACAAAAGGAAAAAAAATTCTTTTTCCTTTTCTCTCTTCTTCTTCTTCTTCTTCTTCCAGCCGCCCTCTACTTCAGTTACCGTCACCGTCGTCGACCGCGCCAGCCCTGCCCGGTCGTTTCCTCTTCCGATCCGTCGCCGTTCGACCCAATGCAAGCCGTGCCGTCCATTCCGCGCGAGGTTCAACTGCGCCATCAGCTTCTATCCTGCACCGCAAGCTTCGATTCATGCCGCAAGCTCCGATCTGCGTCGCAAGCCTCCGTTCCATGCTGTCTGCTTTTTTTTTGCGCGAGGCCCAGCCGCATGAGCCTCTTCTGCGCTGCTTTTCATCCGTCGCACGTCGATAGTCGAAGCCCAATGCACGTCAGAGCATCCCTCGTTCGTTTTGTGCACCGGAACAGTGTCGATTGTTGTCGATTCGCGGCAGTCCTGCCGAGCGGTCTGTTCAGGGTAAGTTGTTTTCTTGGCAGCCCATTGTCAATTTGGGGATTCTTGGGCCTAATTTGTTATTGGTTTTAGGAGCGTGTGTCAGTGAAGGGACTTCTCAAGTGGAGTAAGGTCTTTTTTTGGGACAATGCATCATCTTGAGGTAAGGGGTTTACTGCTGATTGCCCTAGGATGTTGTTAGGCCTGCTGTGAAATATTTTATTTCATATGTGAAACTGTGATGGAATCTGCTATGGGTGTTGTGCTGAATTCGATAAGTTGAATTTGAATTATTCTTGCTGTGATGAATTTGGGATGTAAGGATTAAAGGTTATTATGATAAGGTTGAAGCATGGATATAATGTGTTAAGGTCTGATGTTGAGTATTGATGCATGAGTTATATAATGTGTTAAGGCCTGATGTTGAGTTGATGTATGAGTTATGAGTGGACTGAAACAGTTGGTGGAAATATGGGGAACGGTGTTAAAATTTAATGTTGAGTCATGGCCTTGATTGCATGGTTATGTTTAAATATGTACTGATGTCTGTAAGCTTATGCCCATATGAGATTTTAGTGACTATCAGTATACCATTGGGCCATGCACATCACATGTGTGAGCCTTCGGGCCACACCCTACGTTTAAGTACGGTGTCCTTTTTGGGATCACCACTTGTAATTATACTGTGACCTTTGAGTCACTACTTATGAAAGCGTGCCTTCGGGTTCGCCCCTTATGCCTATGCCTATGCCTATGTTTATGATGTCGTTGTGCATTTTTGGTCCAATGGATAAACTAATAGGTCACTGAGTGGGTCCAGTAGTGGACCACTTATTGAGTATATTTTTATACTCATCCTTTTTTTCCCCCTATTTTTCAGGTAAGAGTAACGACAGGCTGGCGAATGACAAGAGAGATCCGTGACCTGGCCATTAGAATGTTTCACTGCTTCCGCATATAGTATTATGTTTTGAATTCTGGTTTAGGAGTTAGACATCCTTCATTATTATGCAAAATATATCAATTTTATTATTTGACTATTTAATTTTTAACATTTTTTTAGTAGAAATTAGCGGTACCCCGACCGGTAAATTATTTTATTTTATTTTTTCTTTAGTTTATTTACCATTATTTTGGGAGCATCCCCCTTCGGATGGTGTTTGCATGAGTCAATATCAAGGTGGACAAAGAGAGTGATTATAGTAAGTGGGTGAAGGGTATGTGTCAACATATCCTACGGTCTCTGTCATTGGTTTGCACCGTGAGATCATTTTGTACTCCCTCGTGGCGCCCTGGGAGCGTCCCCCTTCAGATGAGTTTTGTGCATTTGGTCAATATCAAGGTGAACTCCAGAGATGGATAAGGTCACTTTAGTTTTTGCCCCAATCGGATTTTTCCCCTTCGGATTGGCTACTTGGGGTGGAACTCTAGGGCTTAAAATGGCGGGTCACACTTATGGGAAATTGTTAAGCAAGTTAATGATTTCTTGACCAAATCAATGAATGCTAGTCGTTATAGGAGCAAGAGTTGTTCTGATATTAATGACTGGTTGAGAATGTCTCAATTCAGAGGAGGGATAATTGACCTCCCTTCGGCAGCTTTTGTCCTAAACCTTTGAAGCGTCATTGCGAAATTAGATGTCACACGGGGTTCATGTTAGTTTTGCTAAACCTTATTGGATGTTGTATGTTTTTCAACGGGTATTTGCTTAAAACCTAACCTAGGTCAATGTGTTTTTGTTTTCAGCAACATGTTTGAATTTCCATTTAATGCCTCTAGTTTGATCAGTTACATACAGTGGAAAAAGTCTTGTAAAATGTATTTCATGGTAAACGACCTCGAATTTGTCATGGTTGAGGAATGTCCTCAAGTCCCGACCCTTGATGCACCGCAAAGTGTTTGCAATGCATATGGGTGTGGATGAAGGCTAATTCATTGGCTCGACTTCACATTTTGGCTAGCATACCTGATGTTTTGGCCAAAAGGGTTGAGAACATGGTCATTTCACGTGAGATCATGGACTCGTTGCAAGATTTGTTTGAACATCCATTCTTACTATTCAAGCAGAAAGGGGTGGATGAAAAAACCAATAGTGTTAGTTCCCAAGTTAAACTCTAGGAAGAGAAAGCAATTATTGTTGACTATTTTGAAGTTCATCGACGAGAAGTGTTCTCTGAAATGGAACTTGGAGCTTATTTAGGTTCTGATACTGATCCCATTACTCTCCAAAAGATGAGGATGTCTAAAGACAACAAATATGATTTATTGGTCTTGGAGACGTATTTGGCAGAGAATGATGATTCTGTCTGGATCCTTGATTCAGGTGCTACTAATCACGTCAGTTCCCCTTACCAAGGATTCAGTTCCTGGAAAACGTTGTCACAGGGACAGTTGACTCTTCGAGTCGGTACTGGTGAGGTTGTTTCAGTTGTTGTTGTAGGCAGGCTAAAGTTTATTTTGGCTAAGAAATGTTATCTGTTACTGGATAATGTTTTCGTAGTTCCTCATATTAAAAGGAAGTTAATCTCGGTTTCTTGTCTCATTGAACAAGGTTATACTATCTATTTTTCTGTGAATAAAGTGTTTATTTTAAAGAATGGAATGGAGATTGGTTTTGGTTCAATGGAAAGTAACTTATATGTACTAAGGACGTTAGTCATAAAAGCCTTGTTTAACAATGAAATGTTTAATAGAACGACAACAGCTAAAAGACCAAAGGTTTCTCCTAAAGAAAATGCCCATCTTTGGTATCTAAGGTTAGGTCACATCAACCTCAATAGGATTGAGCAATTGGTGAAAAGTAGACTTCTAAAGAGTTTAGAAGAAAACTCTTTGCCGGTGTGTGAATCATACCTCGAAGGCAAGATGAACAAACGACCTTTTACTGGAAAAGGTTATAGAGCCAAGGAAGCCTTGGAGCTTGTACATTCTGACCTTTGTGGTCCGATGAGTGTTAGAGCTCGAAGTGGGTATGAATATTTCATCTCTTTCATAAATGATTATTCAAGGTGTAGGTATCTCTACCTAATGCAATGTAAGTCTGAAGCCCTTGACAAGTTCAAGGAGTATAAGGCTGAAGTTGAAACTTGTTAGAAAAGAAGATAAAAACACTACGATCTGATCTTGGTGGAGAGTATATGGACCTCAAATTCCAGAACTATGTAATAGAACATGGAATTACGTCACAGATCTCAGCCCCAGGTACACCTCAGCAGAATGGTGTATCAGAATGGAGAAACAGAACCTTGTTGGACATGGTTTTGTCTATGATGAGTTATGCTCATCTTCCAAACTCTTTTTGGGGTTTTGCAGTGGAGACTGCAAGCTACATTCTGAACAATGTTCCCTCAAAAAGTATTTCTAAAACACCTTTTGAGTTGTGGAGAGGCCTGATGCATTATTTTATGCGATGAAATAATGGTAATGATTGCGTTGATGGAAAATGCGTTGTGCAAGCAAGCTTTCTCAGAAGACCCAAGTATAAATCCTATTGAGTTTTCTGGTAAGCCCAGGGTCGAACACATGGACTAAGGAAAACACTATGCGATGGTAATTTTTAGATCACTTTGCATTGACAAATAAAATAATGCGTTGGTTGGTTGGTTGTTTGAAATATAAAAGCTATGTGGCGAATTTGAGAAAAGAGTTAATAATACGGAAGATGCGATGAATATGCGGGGGAACGAGTTGAGAAAAGGTTTAGCTAACACTTCCTAAGATTGCGTTCATTGTTATGCGATCATGCTACATACATACAACAGCAAATCATCTCTCAATGCAAATGCTACGACTTTTAGGTCTAAGAACACATGCAATATATGCGATGATGTCTATAGGACTTACACATAAGCCTCTATTCTTGTCTATGCGATGATGATTGACACTCACACATACAAGGTGACCGCATACTACCATAACCTATCTCTAGGGGGCATGCGATGCATGTTGGCAGACAAAGCTTATCTCTAAGTTCCTATCTCTTGCTTATTCAGATCTAATCTTGCTCTCTCGAGTCTAGATTCTAACCTAGCTCTCTCAAGTCTTAGGTTCTTTCTTTAGACTTTCTCTCAAGTAGCTCTAAAGGGTGTTGGGTGCAACATAAGACAAGATGATCACATGCAATGAAGATCCTAGGTCATGTTAGCTAAGTGCTTCTCAACCCATTCGACAAATTTAGCTACTCATGTGTATTTTACAGAGAATGAAACAGATGTAGAAGTGCAAGTTCCATTATATATGTATATATATATATAAAATCGAAGTGCAGAATGATAATGCGAAATAAGAATAAAGAGCCTGGTAGCAATTTCTTGCTTTCCAAGGCTTTTACATTGTTCTTCTTTACTCTGCTCAAAAGATATTCTTGCTCTCGCAAGAGTCGACCCTCTCTCTGCTTTCCATGCTCCCTAGGTTCTCTCTCGAGTTGACCAGGATGATCTTTCGACATCTTTTCACTTCTCTTGCTACCGCTTTCTAAGTATAAGAAAACTACGAACAAGGCTAACTATCTAAAAACTCTCTAACTGACTGAACTCCTTCACTGAAGATGGCCCTCAGTATTTATAGAGCTTCAGGGTGAGAAGCTTCTTCTTTCTTATGATTGCACTGATGGGATGGCATTAGTTCTCTATCTGATGCGCCAAATAATTGTCACCAAAAAGTTGAGTGTACTTGCTACAGTAGGTCGTTAACGACTTGTCAACTTAATTCGGAATCGACCGTCATCAGCTTTGTGTCCCATCGTGATTTATTAAGCTTTCACCTTGATGTGCCGACTCTATGAGGCCACCTTCTCGAACATATTTTCGCGAGCACAAACGATCACATAGTCTTGCAGTCGCAATCTCTTATGCGTTCGGACGTTATTTCTTCAGATCACATTTCTGCCTTGCGTCAATGCATTTTCCTGCACAAAAATACATAAGTTTGTTGTTTTAATGCGATGGACGCATGCGATCACAATGTTGTGAACTTAATGCTTTTGGACGCAATGTTGTATATTTTTACCATCGCAATCTTGTATTATTTTATAACTTAGCACTGTAATAACATGCATTTCTACCCGTTATCAAGGCTGTAAAGGTAGTTTATGCCCTTCAGGATTTAGGAGTGTCCAGCACATGTGCTTGTGACTAACCTGATGAAGTTGGAATCGCATTTGAAAGTTTTCCACTTTGTAGGCAATAACTTATAGAAATACAAGTTATTTATATCATCTTACTTAGAATATGCGGCAATAGGAAGGAAAAGTTGCATCAAACATATTAAAATTGGCTTAGAAACGCAAAGATTGTAAAAGTATCGGAAACACACCCGCTGACCACATTGCGATGGCAAAAAGGATGTCCAAATCTTTGTTTTGTAGGTAACAGGTATCACTGCATGCAACGATTGCTCGTGGACAAAAAGAGCAACACATTCTCGGGGATTTTGTATCACCGCATGCGACGATTGCTCGTGGACAAAAAGAGCAATGCATTCTCAGGGTTTTTTGAAATTGTACAACTTTTTTGATGTATGACCTGACAAATTGAACGTGGAGCAGAGCGGGCATTCCCACCAAGCCTTGACAGGAAAAAGTAACTTTTTAGAGCAGGACCACTGTCGCAGGAGGTGCTAAGGTCTATAAATAACAACATCAACACTCAGTAGAGAAGGGAGAAAAAGAAAGGAGAAGAAACACACAGAAAAAGAGACGAAAAGAAGCTCTGTGCAAGGGTCATTCTTCCCTCGAGAACTCTCTTGAGAAGGAAGTTCTCCACTTCATTCCTCCATCACGCTGGCAAGAAACATAGCTTCGATCGGGATCCGTGCAAAGACATTGACATGCTGCCTTTATTTGTTCTTACTTTCCGTTCATCGATTGTTAATCCATGTTGAAGAAGTTAGCTAAGTTTAGTTAACGCATGTGATGACTTGAAATTGATCGTGTGTAACGTGCATGGATGATGATGTGCTACAAGCTCATGTTGCCATAAACTTGTAACACAAAATGTAATCTTATGCTATGTTATTGCTCATGCACACTTTATACGATACTACTTCTAGATATATGCGTTGTTAACTATATGCTTGTAGTATGCTATGAAGTAATGCGTTGTCACAAGTTTCCTTGCGCTGAAACCAAGTATAATTCCAACGCAAGTTTCTCAGAGTAATCCGAGGTCGAACACAGGGATCGTTGTCATTAATATGTTAAATTTGTGATATATGCGATTGGTTTTTAAAATTAATAAAGATTGTGTGTTTGTACAGAAAAGTAAATTGCGGTAAAGTAAAATTGTGCAGATAAACTAAAGTTCGTTAATAAAATAAATTGCGATGAAAATAAACATAAGCTAATGTGATGCAAGATACAAGATACATGATATACACGATACTGAGTGTGAATTTTATACAAAGGATCATGGTCTGCGAGGGCAAGTCTTTATTGATGAATCAGAAGAGGAAAGGATAATTAGTACAAACGTCGCAAGTTTGTTAATTGCATTAAAGATGTAACTAAGGTTCTGCTTTCCCTTGGCGTACATCTCTCAATGATCGACCGTGTTCCCATATCTCTATGGTGAAACAGGGATGAACGTGGTGAATGCAAGGTTGCTTCCATCTCTAGAAGTACTTCTTGCTTTAGTTAACGCATTCTTCCAACCCTCTCTCGATAGGCAGAATGGCATCTTCTCTTTTGCTCTCACAGGTGAAGATGCTGTCTAGCATGCCTTGACTAAACTTAATTATTTCTTTAACCCAATTAATTACTTGCTTAATTCTTGCTAATTACCCATGGGATTAAGAAAACGTCATAGAGAAAATAGATTATGGGTGAACAGAAATAGACAGAGAAATGATAATGGAAATGATCATAACATTCAATACTAAAATTAAGCATTTTATACATGGTGTGAATGATAGAGATTTAAGAAGATGAGTACAAGTGATGATAAAGAGATAGAAACAAATACAAAAGAGTGTCAACGTTTTGACACAGATCTGAACGGAGGTTTTGCTTACCGGCGTGTGGAATGGATGAACAGAAGAGCTTTCCTCTCAGGCTTGCTCGTCTGGTAGAGGTGACCTTCGTACAAAGCTTCGACGGTGGGGATCAGAAGGATTCTTTGCCCGGAGACTCACCTCTCGGCCTTGTCTCTTAATTCTTACCAGATCTACTCTGATTAGTCGCTCAACCAGTCTCTCTCTCAGATTAGTATATACACTTTTCTATGTATTCAAGCATCATTTTTCAGTGGAATGGCCGGAGCTATTTATAGGCTAAACTTTGACTCTCTGACTTGTGGTCCCCACTTTATTGTTAAGGAAATTTTGGAAATGGTGGAGTGAATATTTCTTATGTTACGCAATCAATCCCGTTCAAAATGCACAATGGTCAGCTGTACACGCTTCAGAATCCTCCGCATTTGCGTTGCTCTTCACATCTTCAATCGTTTGCCCGCATGCAGTGTTGTTTTTTATTACCTCATGCGGTTGAAGTTGCGTTGATCGCTTACCTCTTGATCGATTATCGCATGCGCCGTCATTGCGTTGATCGTCTATTCATTCCTGAATGATGGGCGCAATGCGACGTAGATGCGTTGTTCAGTTTATCTTGAGCCATGAAAGCATGTGGTGACTTGATTTCCTGCAAAACAAACTTGAAATATTCTTTTCTACCATCGCAATGGTGTTAGTGGGAATATTGACGACAATTTATAATTCTCGCATTTCTTAGCCAATTTCTATATAATTGACGCAACTTTCCTTTCTTTTGGCTGCAATATCTAAATAAAACAATATATATAACTTATATTTCTACAATTTATCACACCCTCAAATTTAGATATATGCTTGTCCTCAAGCATATCTTCTACTAAGGTAATATTGTTCTATTCTTGTCCTAAATTTTGAGTTGATTGGTTGCTCTGAATGCTCGACCTAGGCAACATTACTTAACAGCACAATTTTCTTCTATCCTTGATAATTCCTAACAAAGCCCTACTTTATTCTACTATACCACAAATTTCTGCTCAAAAATTCTTTTCTAGTTTTAAAAAGAATGTTTACCTCTTCTTGCAAAAACAACTTGATGTGTCTGGATGCGATGGTCAAATTTTGCGTCATTTATTAGAGACTATTGATCATGGTTACATCCTTCGTTTTGGCTTGTTCCCACGGGTGTCATGCGAACATCCAACTACAGTTGTGTACCAATCTCAACTTTAACTCTTGAATTTCAGAGGAGTTGTCTCTTGTTCTTTTATTTTTTTTCCTTTTTTCTCATTTTTCTCTTTTCATTTTGCGTTGTTCTTGGAAACCCACCTTCGTTTTGGCTTGCTCCCACGGATGTCATGTGAACATCCAACTACGAGCAGGCTCTTTTCACAACTTAACTCTTATCAAGTTGAGATTCTTTTTGGAGTTTCCCTTGCGCTGACATTGGAGTTTATATGAAAATTTATTTATTTATTATTATTTTTTTGATAACGCATTTTTCTTAATAACCGCATCACTTGATCTCATCTACTCAGACCTTCCCCACCCCCAAATTTAAAGATGCGCAAGGTCCTCATTGCGTTGTTTGGATAGAATAGAAAAACACTTAGACAAAATTTCAAAAAGAAGATTTGAGCAGAATTTGGAAAGATAAAAGGTAAAATAGTGCTATAGCCACGAATTAACTAAGTGTTAGTTAGAAAATACAAAGTGTGGGAAATGTTACTAAGTGTATGCATATTATGCCTCATGGCAGCACAATGAATAATGCAAAATAAAAGATCAAGAACATCGCAATAATTGACAAAGGATGATAAAGAAGAGGCTATCGCATACTCGAAAGAATTGTTACTTAGTTGTATTAAAAATTAACTAAGTATACAAGGAATTACAATTAACGCAATACAAAACTTTTATCATGTACAAAGAATCAAAGAATCAGCTTCTTTACATAGAAAAATAATAAATGAAGTTATGAATAAAAGAATGACCGCAATAAATAAAAAAAATGTAAAGTTATTGAAGAGGAGGAGGTTCCGATGGAGGATTTTGGTGAGGTACGCGAGGGGCTTCTTCGAAATTTAGACGCTGCTGCAAATGCAGAGGCACCATGGGACCATGAAGATAGGCTGTCAAGAAGTTGAAATATTCATGGTTGCGCTGCGCTACTTGCCTCTGGTTCAGGTGGATCGTATAGATGTTGCGTTGAATATTGATCATCACCTGCCTTGTCATAGCAGCAATACGTTGCAAGTCTTATACTCGTTCGTTTACCTCATTCATTCTCTGGCAGAAAAAGTCTTGTTGTTGGGAGAGAAGAGACCGCATATTTGCTAGTTCAGCAGCTAATGAGGAAATGGTGGGTTGTGCCTGCGATGTTTCGCCATCATCGTTTTGGGGTTGGGCCAAAGTGCCTTCACCTAAATCGCGTGGTTCATCAACATGCGGTGGTGGAAGGGAAAGTTGCAGTGATGATGAAGGTGAAGATGGAGCTACTGGAAATGCGATTGGAGAATCGGGGGCAAGGAGAAGGTTAGTGAAATGCTCGGGAAGTGAGGAAGAAGGTTGTGTGGGAGGGCTTAGAGGGCGAATTATCAAAGGCAAAGGGTCCAAGGGTTCTGGTTCTTGCATTGGTGAGTCTTGGAATTTTCCCTTTCCTTTGTCATATTTGCGTTGTTTCTTTGGCTTGGGTTGCTGCGGCGCATTTAAATCAATGACGGGCCTCTTCAATGGGAGCTTGGGGCAGTGTGGGGAATTTTTTAGGAGCAACCTCAAAATCTTGACGTTTATAAGGCCATGAACTTCTGGCATTGGTTCTTCATCAATACCTACACCCAATGATAGGCATAAGCTTGAAACCGTCCACGGGAAGAAATACTGACCTCTTATGTGCTCCACAAAACCTCGAATTTGTCTTGCGATCAACTGGCCCACATTGATTGGAATGTCGCGCGCAATGCAATATGCGGCCATGACTCAATCCCTTGAAATTGTTTTGTCATGGGAAGCCAGGATGAGTCGCTGTTTTACCAAATATACCCAAAGTCGCGCCTCGGGAAGCAGTGTCTTGGATGCCATAGTTTTTATGCCTTTTAATGAAACCGTCCACTTAGTGTCCGATTGCGTCAATGTTTGCATCGCATCTTCCATCTGCTCTTCAGTAGGATAATCAATGATTTTATTTCCTAGTGCATTAGGGTTTCCCTTCATCCAGTATCGTTCATTGACGTCTTTTGCGCTGAAAGACACCATTTCCCCTTTTATGGTCACCACATCCTTGGTGCCATGTAGTCGTCCGTTGTAGAAGTCTCGCACTACTTTTGGAATGACGATGGCTGAGCACTGGCAAAATGTTTCCCAACCATTCTCTACTATAATGCTTGTAATCAGATCTGGTAGTGGCATTGGTGCGGGGAAAAATCCCATCTCCATCAACATATTGTCGTTTTCTCTCTTCTTCGATGGATGCCCCTTAGCCAACGCGGGCTCCCTACTTTCTACAACTGCTTTGCCCTTTTCTTTGGTCAATGCAAGGCGGGATTTTCGCTTTTTTTTCCTTTCCCTTTCCTTGCATTGTTCCTCCTTCTCCCGTTCAACAAGTTCCTTGCCCTTCTTCTCTTTTAAGCACTAAACGTTTGCTCGACGCTTCTTTTCCATCTTTTTTTTCTTCTTCCTTTTTGCTTCTGCCTTTTTCTTCCTTTCTTCTTTTGCCTCTTCTCTAAATTCTTCTTCAAATTCTTTTTCAAACTGCTCGGAGGCCAGCAAAATGGTTGTTCCTCTTCGAGCTTTTTCCTTTCTTCTTCTGCCAAAATTTCATTATTGCAGTGCACCTTTTCATCTTGTAATTTTCTTCTTCGACTACCTTCTACGATGATTAGCTGTGCTCGCAACATTTTCTCGTGCTTCTCTTCCTCCTTTCTTCTCCTCTTCTACTCTTCTAACGCATCTATCAAAATTGGTGGGTCAACTAGTGACCCTTACGGCGCATTCTCCTTGCGACGTCGCGTCAAGGGGGTGATGTCTGCATCTTCTCCATCATCAGTCGCAACCAATATTACTTACGTTGTTTCCTCCTTGGGTTGCGATGATTCTCTCAGTTGCGCTAACTCCCCCTTATCCCCCCTTACGGAGGTTGTCATGGAAATTTTATATCTTTATCCATGTGGACAAATATGGATAATGATGAATGTGAATCATGCAAGCTCATGGAATTCTTGTAGTATGCTATGTGTTGTCACAAGTTTCCTTGCGCTGAAACCAAGTATAATTCCAACATAAGTTTCTTGGAGTGATCTGAGGTCGAACACAGGGATTGCTTAGTTAATGCGTTACGTTCGTGATATATGCGATCGGGGGTTTTTCAATTAATAAAACTTTTGTTTATACAGGTATTTAAAGTTGCGGTAAAGTAAAATTGTGTTGTAAAGTAAAGTTATGCGGTAAACTAAAGTTGCAGTAATAAAATAAAGTGTGATAAAAGAAACATAAGCTATTATGATACAAGATACAGGATACATGATACATGATACTGAGTTTGAGACTGACTATGAAGATTATACAAAGGGTCGTGTTATGCGGTGTCAAGTCTTTATGTATGAAACAGAAATAGAAAAGATAATTAGTATAAACATCGCAAGTTATTAATTGCGTTAAAGACATAACTACGGTTCCGATTTCCTTTGACATACACCTCTTAGTGATCGGTCGTGTTCCCACATCTCTGTGGTGAAACAATGATGAACGTAATGAACGCAAAGTTGCTTCCATCTCAGGAAGTACTTCTCGCTTTAGTTAACGCATTCTTCCAACCTTCTCTCGATAGAAGGAATGGCATCTTCACTTCTGCTCTCACAGGTGAAGATGCCGTCTAGCATGCTTTAGCTAAACATGTTTATTTCCTTAACACATATTAATTTACTTGTTAGATTCATGCTAATTACCAGGGGATTAAGAAAACATCATGGAGAAAGCGAATTACAGATGAACGGAAATAGACAAAAAGATGGAGATGGAAATGATCATGACATTCAATACTAATATTTAGTGTCTGATACATGAAATGTATGATAGACTAAGAAGATGAATACAATTGATGGTAAAGAGATAGAAACAAATACAGAAGAATGCCAATGTCTTGACACAGATCTGGACGGTGGATTTACTTTCTAGTGTATGGAATGGATGAAGAGAAGAGCTTCCCTCTCAGGCTTGCTCGTCCAGTAGAAGTGACCTTGGTACAGAGCTTCAATGGTGGGGATTGCAAGGATTTGCCCTGATACTCACCTCTCGGCCTTGTCTCTTAAATCTTCCCGAATCTTCTCCGATCAGGCTCTTTAGACCAGTCTCTCTCTCAATATACAAATATCAAAATATGCCCGTATCAAGTATATCACCCAATAGAATTTTAAAGACTATTTATTGGCTCAGCTTTGACTCTCTGTAGTGTGGACCCCACTTTATTGTTATGGCAATTCCGAAAATGGTGGAGTGAATATTCCTTCTGTTACGCGATCAATCCCGTCAGAAATGCACAACGGTCAGCTGTACACGTGTCTGGATCCTCCGCAATTGCGTTACTCTTTTGCATCTTTGATCGTTTGTCCGCATGCGGTGTTGATTTTGATTACCGCATGCGATTGAGATTGCGTTGATTGCTTAGCTCTTGATCGATTGTCACATGCGCTGTCATTGTGTTGATCGTCTATTCATTCCTGAATAATTGGGGCAATGCAACGTAGATGCGTTGTTTTTTTTATCTTGAGCCATGAACGCATGCAGTGACTTGATTTCCTGCAAAACAGACTTGAAATATTCTCTTCTACCATGCAATGGTGTAAGTGGGTGTATTGACGACAATTTATAATTCTCGCATTTCTTACCTAATTTCCATACAATTGATGCAACTTTCCTTTCTTTTGGCTGCAATATCTAAATAAGGCAGTATAAATAACTTTCTTCTTCTTCTCCTCTTTCTTCTTCCTCTCTACTTCTGCCTTCTTCTTCCTTTCTTCTTCCGCCTCTTCTCTCACTTCTTCTTCAAATTCTTTTTCAAACTGCTCGGAGGCCAGCAAAATGCATTGTTCTTCTTCGAGCCTTTTCCTTTCTTTTTCTGCCGAAATCTCATTATTGCGGCGCACCTCCTCATCTTGTAATTTTCTTCTTCAAATACCTTCTGCGATGATTAGCTGTGCTCGCAACATTTTCTCATGCTTCTCTTCCTCCTCCTTTCTTCTCCTCTCCTGCTCTTCTAACGCATCTATCAAAATTTGTGGGTCAACTGTTGACCCTTGCGACGCCGCGTCAAGGGGGTGATGTCTGCATCTTCTCCATCATCAATCGCAACCAATATTACTTGCGTTGTTTCCTCCTTGGGTTGCACTGATTCTCTCAGTTGCGCTGACTCCCCCTTATCCCTCCTCACGAAGGTGGATTCTCCGTCCAGTTCTGGGCTCTCAGCCCTCTTTCTCCTCTCTTCCTCCTTCTTCAGGTGCCTCTCTTCCCGCCTGCGTTCCTTTTTCTCATCCGTCCTCCTTTCCTTCTTCTTGATTGGATGGGCTTCCTCATCTCCTTCAACCCTCTCCTCTTTGATTTTCTTCTTCTCTTCAACCACTTCAGGCTGCTTCTCTGCCGCCGCTTCCTCCAAAGCGACCCTGATGGGTCCCTCATAGGATTCTGCATTAGCAGTTTCCTTAGGATCCAAGATTGCCAGAGCGCTTCTCCTTTATGCTTCCTCCATCTCCTCCTTCGATGGCAGTGGCCCCAGCTTCGAGTAGTCCTCCTTCTTTCTCCATGTTGCTAAGTATACTCCCAAACACTTCCTTATCATCCCTTCTTTTCTTTTCACTTTCAGAGGAAAATGTTGGGAGTGGGGTGCTCTCTAAACTCTGCCCCCTTTTGAACTAGAGTGGTACGACTTCTACAGGCTTTCACCGAGGTTTTTCGATGATTCCAGGGATGGTTTGTGGCTAGGTGGCGAGATGGCGGTTTGTTGCAAGGAATGCTGCCTCTCGTGCAGTGAGTTGGGCTTTGGAGGGTGATGCGGGTGAAGAAGATGGTTGGGAAGATTGGTCTGCCATGGATGCCGGAGTAAGAACACTGGGAATTTCTTTAAGGTTTTGGGAAGGAAGAAAATCTGGTATGCAAAGGCTCTGGGGTTTCTGTTGGCAAAATGAGGCAAGTAAACGACCTAAGACGAAGAGTACAAAATTTATAGGTTGGGCCTTGATGGGCCCAATGCAGATTCTGCGGTGGCAGGCCTCGAGTTCCTCAAAAAGCCTGCCGCCACGCTCCTCTCATTTATGAATTTGTAGAGTCGTACGTCCTTTCGTCTGCAGATTCATCATGTCCTTGGAAGCTGAAGCGATTAGAACTCTCAATTTGCAAAAAGAATTTTCTTTGGTATTTTATTCGGATGAGCGCAAGGTTAAGAATCAACAATTCATCAACACAAATGCATTTTAGCAGAGGACGGGCAACAAAACACGTATCCCCGCAACACACCCCTTAACTCAATGCATTTCTGGAGGACGGGCGCACAGTATTTCTACCAGCGCAACACTACATCAACGTAATGCATTTTTTCTAAGGCCGGGCAAAGAACACATACAAGCGCAACACCCCCCCTCAGCGCAATTCATTTGAGTTGGATGAACGCAAAGTGTATCTTGTTGGTACAAGATGCACCCATCATCGCAATGCATACCGGATGTTGATTGTTTTATTATTTTTTTTTCATCAACGCAAGTTACAAAGACCTTGCGATATTAATTCTCTTCTTATTACACAATCATTCACCAAGTTTTAAGAATAACACATTTAATACAGAAAAGTGAGAAAATTAGAGAGAGCACGAAAGTAAATGCAAGTGAATTAAATGAAAGAAAATAAATTCATAAAGCATTAAAAATACGTTGAATGAAGCAATAAATGACAAAGTTTATGAAGCAATAAATTCATAAAGCAAGTAGACATAGGATTGAGATATGGACAGGAAAACAGTTTTCTCCTGATGAACGCAATCCACACCTCTGCAGGCGGTCCAGCTTGCCTGCCCAATGTCTTCAGGGACATTGCTCCTTCCCGTGAGATTCAGGGGCTTCAGAATTGCTTGGCAACGTTCCAGGTGTTCTATTACATAGCTCGGATGCCAGCTACCCTACTTGAATCGCCAAGTTTCTGATTGAAGACACCTGCACCTGCATCACTGCATCCTTTGGCAACGTTCCAAGTCTTTATGGATGAATCAGAAGGGGAAAGGATAATTAGTACAAACGTCGCAAGTTTGTTAGTTACATTAAAGATGTAACTAAGGTTCCGCTTTCCCTTGGCTTATACCTCTCGGTGATCGGCCGTGTTCCCATATCTCTATGGTGAAACAGGGATGAACGTGGTGAACGCAAGGTTGCTTCCATCTCTAGAAGTACTTCTTGCTTTAGTTAACGCATTCTTCCAACCCTCTCTCGATAGGTGGAATGACATCTTCACTTCTGCTCTCACAGGTGAAGATGTTGTCTAGCATGCCTTGACTAAACTTAATTATTTCTTTAACCCAATTAATTTACTTGCTTAATTCTTGCTAATTACCCATGGGATTAAGAAAACATCATGGAGAAAATGGATTATGGGTGAACGGAAATAGACAGAGAAATGATAATCGAAATGATCATAACATTCAATACTAAGATTAAGTGTCTGATACATGGTGTGAATGATAAAGATTTAAGAAGATGAGTACAAGTGATTATAAAGAGATAGAAACAAATACAGAAGAGTGTCAACGTCTTGACACAGATCTGAACGGAGGTTTTGCTTTCCGGCTTATGGAATGGATGAACAGAAGAGCTTCCCTCTCAGGCTTGCTCGTCTGGTAGAGGTGACCTTCGTACAAAGCTTCGACGGTGGGGATCGGAAGGATTATTTGCCCGGAGACTCACCTCTCGGCCTTGTCTCTTAATTTTTCCCAGATCTACTCTAATTAGTCACTCAACCAGTCTCTCTCTCAGATCAATATATATACTTTTCTATGTATTCAAGCATCCTTTTTCAGTGGAATGGCTGGAGCTATTTATAGGCTAAACTTTGACTCTCTGACTTGTGGTCCCCACTTTATTATTAAGGCAATTCCGGATATGGTGGAGTGAATATTCCTTATGTTATGCAATCAATCCCGTCTGAAATGCACAACGGTCAGTTGTACACACGTCAGAATCCTCTACATTTGCGTTGCCCTTCACATCTTCGATTGTTTGCTCGCATGCAGTGTTTTTTTTTATGACCGCATGCGGTTGATGTTGTGTTGATCGCTTAGCTCTTGATCGATTATCGCATGCACCGTCATTGCGTTGATCGTCTATTCATTCCTAAATGATGGGCGCAATGCGACGTAGATGCGTTATTCAGTTTATCTTGAGCCATGAACACATGCGGTGACTTGATTTCCTGCAAAACAGACATGAAATATTCTTTTCTACCATCGCAATGGTGTTAATGGGTGTATTGACGACAATTTATAATTCTCGCATTTCTTAGCCAATTTCTATATAATTGACGCAACTTTCCTTTCTTTTGGTCGCAATATTTAAATAAAATAGTATAAATAACTTGTATTTCTACAAGTTATCGGCATGCTAAATGGCATCTTCACCTGTGATAGCAGAAGTGAAGATGCTAATCCACCTCTCGAAAGAAGGTTGATAGAATGCGTTAACTAAAGCAAGACGTATTTCTAGAGATGGAAACAACCTTGCATTCACAAACGTTCATCCCTGATCATCATAGAGATATGGTGACGCAGACGATAACCGAGAGGTGTAAGCCAAGGGAAGACGGAACCTTAGTTGTGTCCTCTGCAGGATTGACAAACTTGCGATGTTCTTTCCCCAAACCCATTCTCACTCTGATTCTATCCATAAAGACTTGCCATCGCATTCTCTTACACACACTTTGCACAACTTCATATTTATTTACCTGTTTATTCATTTATCATCGCATTTTACTTTTCAGCACCTCACAATCTTAATTTGATTACAGTCGCATATATCACATCATTGTCACATAAGCATTGCAAATCCCCGTGTTCGACATCGGATCACTCTGAGAAACTTGTGGTGGAATTATACTTGGTTTCATCGCAAGAAAACTTGTGACACACATAAAATACATGAATGCATTCTATAGTGAATTTTGTAGCATCGCATATATTATCTGGCAGCGTGATTAAGATAAGACATCGCATATCATCATCATCATCAACCTTGTGATGGCATTACATCCGCCGCACAACAATAGGCTACCCCAGGGAAACGAGAGGTGGATACTTCTATGATCCGAGTGAGAACAATGTATTTGTTTCAACAATTGCTATCTTCTTGGAAGAAGACCACATAAAGGATCACAAACCACGAAGTAAGCTTGTTTTATGTGAGATTTCTAGTGAGACTGAGACTACTGAGGGTTCAATAAGAGTTGTTGAACAGGCCGATAGATCAACAAGAGTTGTTGATGTCGATACATCTAGTAAACCAGCTCAGAAGTTGAGACTGCCTTAATGTAGTGGGAGGGTTTTGAACCCATCGGATTGCTACATGGGTTTGACTAAAGCCCAAAACGTCATTTCTAATGATGGGGTCTAGGATCCATTGTCTTTTAAGAAAGAAATGGAGGATGTTGACAAGGATGAATGGATTAAAGCCATGAACTAGGAGATGGAGTCTATGTACTTCAATAACGTTTGGGAGCTTGTGCATCTGCCTGATGGGGTAAGACCTATAGGGTGTAAAGGGATCTATAAGCGAAAGCGAGGTGTAGATGGAAAGGTGCAAACCTTTAAGGCTAGACTCATGGCAAAGGGTTATACCTAGGTTGAGAGAGTGGACTATGAGGAAACTTTCTCACCTGTTGCCATGCTTAAGTCTATCAGGATACTCCTGTCCATAGCCATATTTTATGATTATGAGATATGGAAAATGGACATCAAGACTGACTTTCTTAATGGTAATCTCGAGGAAACCATCTACATGGCTCAATCAGAGGGGTTTGTAGTTCTAAATCAAGAGCAAAGAGTTTAAAAGCTGAATAGGTCCATTTATTGGTTGAAACAAGCATCTAGATCTTGGAACATCAGATTTGACATTGCTGTCAAGTCGTTGGCTTTGATCAGAACGTTGATGAGCCTTATGTTTACAAGAAGATCATCAACAACTCAGTAGTTTTCCTGGTACTGTATGTGGATGATATCCTACTCATTGGGAATGATGTAGGATTTTTGACTGACATTAAAAAGTGGCTAGCTGTCCAATTCCAAATGAAAGATTTGGGTGAAGCACAGTATATTCTAAGGATCCAAATCATTCGGGATCGTAAGAACAAGAGGTTAGCCTTGTCTAAGGCATCGTACATCGATCAAATGTTGATCAGGTACAAGATGCAGGATTCCAAGAGAGGTTTGTTACCCTTCAGGCATCGAATCGTTTTGTATAAAGATCAATGTCCTAAGACACCTCAAGAGGTTGAGGAAATGAGATGGATTCCCTATGCTTCAACTGTAGAAAGCTTAATGTATGCAATGTTGTGTACTAGACCCGACATTTGCTATGTAGTAGTGATTGTCAGTCATTATCAGTCCAATCCAGGATTTGATCATTGGACGACAGTCAAGACGATCATCAAGTATCCTCAAGAATGAGGGACTATATGCTCGTGTATGGAGATAAGGATCTGATCCTTACAGGATACACGACCTCTGACTTTCAGACCGATAGAGATTCTCGTAAATCGACATCGGGGTCAGTGTTCACTCTGAATGGAGGGGCTGTAGTGTGGCAAAACATCAACAAGGATGTATCACGGACTTCACTATGGAAGTCAAATATGTAGCCGCTTGTGAAGCAACTAAGAAGGTTGTTTGGCTGAGGAAATTCATTTCAGATTTGGAAGTTGTTCCAAATATGGATTTGCCTATCACAATTTATTATGATAACAACGGGGTTGTGGAAAATTCGAAGGAGCCTCAGAATCATTGATGCGTTGTGAATTGTGATGTGATTATGGTGTGAGTTTGCGGTGCTATGTATTATGCGATGAACATGCAAGTTTTCCTAATAAGACCCAAGTATAAGCCTCACTAGGTTTCCTGGTAAGTCTAGGGTCGAACATAGGGACTACTGAATAATATGCGATAGTTACTTTGATTCTCTTGCGGTGGTGAAAACAAATAAGTTGGGTGGTGTTTTGATTAAGAAAATTTCCTATGCGATAGAGTTCGAACGAAAAGTTGATGAAATCGAAAAGTACAATGAGTATGTGATGAATGGGTTGAGAAAGGGTTTAGCTAATATTACCTAAGATTACGTACAAGTTATGTGATCATGCTACACATAAACAATAGCATGTCATCTCTCAATGCAAATGCCATAATTCGTATTTCTAGGATGCATGTGATGTATACGAAAAAGTCGATAGGACTTATGTCTAAGCCTCTATTCTTGTCTATGCAATGATGCATAATGTATACATAAAATAAGGTGACCGCATACTATCATATCCTATTTCTAGGGTGCATATGATGTGTAAATAGCGATAGAACTTATGTCTAAGTTTCTATTTCTTGCTTATGCGGTTCTAATTTGACTCTCTCAAGCCTAGATTCTAATCTAACTCTCTCAAGTCTAGATTCTATCTTTAGACTACTCTCTCAAGTATCTCTAAAGGGTGAATGACACATACATAAGACAAGATGATCACATAAAATGTAAATCTTAGGTCATGCTAGCTAAGTACTTCTCAACCTATTTAGAAATTTAGCTACTCATGCGAAGTGTGGAGAGATTGAACATAGATTAAATGAGATTTCCATTTTCTATAATAAAGTGTTGAATAATGCAATACAAAAATTGTTGCCTGTACAAAGAATCAAAGAATATCATTAACTTAGAAAAACAATGAATTGAAATTATCTTTTAAATCTGATTCAGACGGGTGCACGATTAAAAATTAACACCGTGCTTCCCTTAACGCAAATACATTTTTGCTGAGGACGGGCAACAACGCATGCATCGCCGCAACACACCCCTTAACTAAACACATTTCTGGAGGATCAGGCGCACGGTATTGCTACCAGTGCATTTTGCTAAGGATGGGCAAAGGACACACACGCGCGCAACACACCCCTCAACGCAATGCAGTTGAGTGTAATGGACGCAAGGTGTCTCTTGTTAACACACAATGCACCCATCAACGCATTACATACCAATTTTTAATTTTTAATTTTTGTTTAATTCATCAACAATCGAAAAGTTGAAAGACTTTGCGATGTTTACTGCTTCATCCAATCATTCACAAAAATTAAAGAACAACACTACTAATGTGTACAAATTAAAGGAATTAAACATGACATGAAAAAATTAAATTGAAGAGAATTACAGAAAGCATTAAAGGCTAATTATAAAAAGTACTAAATACGTAATTTAGAAAGCAGTAAAAGAAAAACTAGAAAGAAAGCAAGTAAACATAGAGGGATGCTGGCTGAAAGAAGTTCTCAGAATTACCGCAATCGCTTCCCTCGCAAGCAGTTTAATCTTGCTTGCCCAAGTCAATGGTATCCATGCATCGCTAGAAGTCGCCTCCGTAGTAAGGCTTAATTCGTTGACCATTGACTTTAAACGCGTTGTTCCCGTCTAAATTTGTTAGTTCCACTGCACCATGAGGAAAGATAGTCTTGATTCGGAATGGCCCAGACCAGTGAGACTTCAACTTTTCAAGGAACAATCGCAAATGAGAATTAAATAATAATACCTGTTGACCTTCGGTGAATGTCCGGTTGTTTATGCGGTTGTCATGCCACTTCTTGGTTTTCTTCTTATAGATCTTGGAATTTTCATAGGCATCCCTTCTCTGCCTGCCCATTAGTCAAAAGATAAGGACTATGTGTTGATTGTATGAAAATTAGCTCAGAAATACAATAATTATGAATTAACGCAATTACACCCACTAACATCGTCAAGATTGTAGAAGAGGATATTTTTACTCTGTTTTGCAGGAAACCAAGTCACCGCTTGCGATCAAGGCTCAACGAGCAACTGAACAATGCATCTCTGTTACATTGCGCCCGTCAATCCACAATGAAGAGACGATTAACGCGATAATGATGCAATGCGACAGTCGATCCTGAGCTGAATTTCAACCACATGCGGTGATAAAAACAACACCACATACGAGCAACCGATCGAAAGATGCAGCTGAGCAATGCAAAGGCGGAGGATTGCGACACGTGTACAACTAACCATTGTGCAGATTTAACGGTTTGATTGCATAACAAAAGGAATATTTATTCCTCCATCTTTGAAATTTCCATAACAAGAAGTGGGGTTCACAGATAAGAGTCAAAGCTTTTCACCTATAAATACCCCCATAGAATTCAGAGAAGATATACTTGATACGGGTATAATTGATACGAAGGCTAATTGTTGCTAAATTACTGAGAGAGAGGCTGAGCTGAGTACCGATTGGAAGAAATCCAGGAAGAAAAGAGACAAGGCCGAGAGGTGAGTCTCAGTGCTATTCTGCCAGATCCCCACCGTGAAGCTTTGTGCTTAGATCCCTGCCACCAGTTGAGCAAGCCTAAGAAGGAAGCTCATTCTTCTGCACAATCCATCCACACCGGCAAGCAAATCTCCATCCAGATCGGTGCTAAGACGTTGGCCTTTTATTTGTATTTGTTTCTAACTCTATTTTCATCACTGTGTTTCATCTTCTTGATCTCTTCATTAACAAATCATGTATCAGACGCTTAATAATTTTATTGAATGTCTCGTTAGTTTTCATATCCCCTTCTCTGTCTATTTCTGTTCCTCCGTTTATCGCTTTCTTCATAAAGTCTTCTTAATCCCTTGGTAATTAATATGAATTAAACAAGTAACTTAATCTTTGCTAAAGAAATAAGAATGTTTAGCTAAAGCATGTTAGACGACATCTTTACTTGTGAGAGTAGAAGTGAAGATGCCATTCTGATATGTCGAGAGAAGGTTAAAAGAATGTGTTAACTAAAGCAAGAAGTACTTCCAGAGATGGAAGCAACCTTGCATTCATCACATTTGTCCTTGTTTCGCCACAGAGATGTGGGAGTGCAGCCGATCACCGAGAGGTGTACGTCAAGGGAAAGTTGGAACCGTATTTATGCCTTTAACGCAATTAAGAAACTTGCGATGTTTGTCTTAATTATCTCTTCTGTTTCTGCTTCGTACATAAGACTTGCCACCACATTACACGATCTTCACATAATCTTCACAACCAGCCTTGACCTCAGTATCTTGTATTATGAAACCTGTATCTTGTATCATCTTAGCTTAGATTTACTTTAACGCAATTTATTTTATTATCACATCTTTACTGCTTTACTTTACTTTATCGCATGTTTATATTCTTGTACACAACAACTTTTATTAATTGAAAACCCCTGGTCGCATGTATCACAAGCATAACGCAATAACCTCAAACAGTCCCTGTGTTCGACCTCGGATCACACCAAGAAACTTGCGGTGAAATTATACTTGGTTTCAATGCAAGGAAACTTGTGACAACGCACAACATACTACAAGAACATTGTTAATTAACGCATATCTAGAAGTAGTATCACATGGATTTGTACCTTGCGTGCATCATTGTATAGTTAACTGCGTAACAAGTTTATGGCGCCGTTGTCGGGGAATGGTAACGGGGACATGGACTTGTTGCTTAGATCAATTTTTATGTTACAGTTATCACACCTCCAGATTTAAAACAATGCTTATCCCCAAGCATAAACTAAAGATTTTCTTTAAAAAGTCAACTGTTTTTACCCTACCTAGATTTCTCAATGTGCCTTATTCAAATTTCATGTACCAACGCCTTCTTAATTTCTATCATGATATTTTCTTAAAATATTTCTAATACTTAGGGACCGCAAGTTTAACCTTCAAAAAAACTTTACTCGTTTCCTGGACATCACATGATTTATTTCAAAACTTTCTCCAACCGGGGTGTTTCCAAATGATTTTTATCCTTGCACGTTTTAGATATTATTTTTGTGATCTTGCGCTGATTCAAGTGCCTAGTCTTCGTCTTGGCTTGCCCCCACGGGTGTCATGTGAGCATCTAACTACGAACAAGGCACTCTTTCTCAGTCTAAACTCGTGCTCATTTCTTTATTTGGTAGCAGAGTTGTGATCACTTGATTTATGTGCTGATCACGATTCCTACCTTCGTTTTGGCTTGCCCCTACGAGTATCATGAAAACATCTAACTACGGTTGCGTGCCAAGTTCTACTGGACCTGTCTCTTATACACATCTAGATGTGTATAAGAGACAGGTCTAAACTCGTGCTCATTTCTTTATTTGGTAGCAGAGTTGTGATCACTTGATTTATGTGCTGATCACGATTCCTACCTTCGTTTTGGCTTGCCCCTACGAGTGTCATGCGGATATCCAACTACAAGCAGGATCCGATCTCAATGTTAATTTTTTTTTTTGTTTGATTGAAAGTCTAAAAGTAGCAAGGTTGAAAATAAATACTAGCACCCTTAAATTTATACACAGCAATGTCCTCATTGATGATAGACCATGCGATGCTCTTAGGAAATTTCATAAAAATCGTTTTGAAAGAAAGCTAGTAGACCGCTAACTTTTAGAAATGTTTCATGAATTGATTGTCTTGAGATTAAGTTAACTCTAGTACATGCGGTAAGAAATAAAGTCATGAATTTCATCATTGAAATCATAATTGGTATGGGGAAGAATGTGGTGACTAAATAAAGTAATCAAAATTCAATGATTGCGTCAAACTAAAGAGGATGCGATAATAAAATTAGTAATATTAAAATGAGATATGAGAAGTGCAAAATTTGGAATAAAAGAGTCAAAGAAAGATACAACCCCCAAATTTGCTCTGTTGCCCACATCATCTGTGATCGCATCCTTGCTTGTAGTGGGCCGATTCCTCGATTATGATGGGCTGATCGAACTGGTCGCGTGTTTTTAGGTTATCGCATAGCTCCACCGCAATCGTTCACTATGATCATTGCTTAATATTGATAGGGTAAAAAGTGTGAACGTCAGAGTTGGAAATTCTAAGGAGTAGTGGTTATACAAAAAGTAAGGTAAGTTCATAAAAGAAAGATATCAAAAGGATACTAAAAAAATGCGTCCCTGATGAGTTTGTGTCGCATATCAACGCAGGGACCGCTCATTTCTTCTTCAGTCAAGATTTTTCAGCTCCACGGACGTTTTCTCTCCTTTTCTTGATCCTCTAGGATCTTGATTGCCTCAAGCTTGAGCTTCTTCCCATTGATGCTCATCGTGATCTCTCCTTTGTGCACATCAATTTGAACACGACCAGGTGTAATGCAAATTTTAGTCTTAAACAATGTGCTGATACAAATATGGATATGCATAGCGATATATGATGATATGTGATACTACTTCTAGATGCAGTATGCCGTGTGTTGTCACAAGTTTCCTTGCATTGAAACCAAGTATAATTTTACCGCAAGTTTCTCGGTGTGATTCGAGGTCGAACATAGGGACTGTTTTAGGTTATTGCGTTATGCTTGTGATACATGCGACCAGGGCTTTTTCAATTTATAAAAGAATTTGTGTACAAGAAATTAAACATGCGATAAAGTAAAGTAAAGCGGTAAAAATGTGATAATAACATAAATTGCGTTAAGGTAAATTGCGTTAAAGTAAATCTAAGCTAAGATGATATAAGATACAGGTTTCATGATACAAGATACTGAGGTCAAGGCTGGCTGTGAAGATTATGCAAAGATCGTGTAATGTAGTGACAAGTCTTATGTACGAAGCAGAAACAAAAAATATAATTAATACAAACATTGCAAGTTTCCTAATTGCGCTAAAGATATCAGTACGGTTCCGCTTTTCCCTTGGCGTACACCTCTCGGTGATCGGCCACGTTCTCACATCTTTGTGGTGAAACAGGGACGAACGTAATGAATGCAGGGTTGCTTTCATCTCTAGAAGTACTACTTGCTTTAGTTAACGCATTCTTCTAACCTTCTCTCGACAGAGCAGAATGACATTTTCACTTCTGCTCTCGCAGGTGAAGATTCTGTCTAGCATGCTTTAGCTAAACGCATTTATCTCTTTATCACAGATTAAGTTACTCATTTAATCCATATTAATTACCAAGGTTTTAAGAAAACTTCATGGAGAAATCGATAAACGGAGGAGCGAAAATAGACAGAGAAGTGGAAATGGAAACGATCGAGACATTCAATAAAACTATTTAGCATCTGATACATGATTTGTGAATGAAGAGATTAAGAAGATGAAATGCACTTGATGAAAATAGAGTTAGAAACAAATACAAATGAGCGCCAACGTCTTAGCGTCGATCTAGATGGAGATTTGCTTGCCGGTGTGGATGGATCGTGCGGAAGAATGAGCTTCCCTCTCAGGCTTGCTCAACCAGTAGCAAGATCTAAGCACAGAGCTTCACGGCGGGGATCTGACAGAATCGCACTGAGACTCACCTCTCGGCCATGTCTCTTCTCTTCCTGGATTTCTTCTGATCAGTACTAAGCTCAACCTCTCTCTCAATACTTCAACAGCAATTAGCCCTCATCTCAATTATATCTGTATTAAGTATATCTTCTCTGAATTCTATGGGGGTAATTATAGGTGAAAAGCTTTGACTCTTGGCTTGTGGACCCCACTTCTTATTATGGAAATCTCGAAGATGGAGGAATAAATATTCTTTCTGTTATGCAATCAGACCGTCAAATCTATACAACGATTAGTTAGACACATGTCGCAATCCTACGCCTTTGCATTGCTTAGCTGCATCTTTCGATCGGTTGCTCGCATGCGGTGTTGTATTTATTACCGCATGCGGTTGAAATTCAGCTCGGGATCGACTGTCACATTGCGCCGTCATTGCGTTAATCGTCTCTTCATTGTTGATTGACGGGCGCAATGTAACAGAGATGCGTTGTTCAGTTTCTCGTTGAGCCTTGATCGCAAGCGGTGACTTGGTTTCTTGCAGAACAGAGTAAAAATATCCTCTTCTACCATTTTGACGATGTTAGTGGGTGTAATTGCGTTAATTCATAATTATTGTATTTCTGAGCTAATTTTCATACAATCAACGCATATTCCTTCTCTTTTGGCCACAATATCTAGATAAGGCAGCATAAATAACTTGTATTTCTATAAGTTATCACCAGGGCACATCTTCGTCCGCCTCATGATCTAGAATGATGAAGTTTACCGGTAGAATGAATTTATCAATTGTGACCAAGACATCCTTCAACTCTCCCTTAGGGTGTACTAGGGACCTGTCCGCAAGCTGGAGAGTCTCCGTCGTGGGCGTCAGCTGTCCCACATTCAATTGTTTGAAGATTGAAAGTGGCATTAAATTTATACTCGCCCCAAGATCGCATAGTGCTTGACCGATGTAGACCCCTTCAATTGAGCAGGGTATCGTCCAGAGTCGCGCATCTTCAATGGGATTATAATGTTTGATCTTTGCGTTAATGCCACCATAGCGATCTTTCCTTCATCATTTTCTTCTTTTTCAATCTTTGTGGGAATGGTGGTAGCTCTACCTTCTCTGTTTCATGTTTTAGAGGCTTAGAGGTAGACGCAACTTCCGATTTCATCGTCTCGAGCTCTTCTGATCCATCTTGTGTCAATGGGTTCCTAGATTCCATCGCATTCGGATTGGTCCTGCTAGGCTATTTCCCTTATTCCGTTGTCGTCTTTCCACTTAGCAAGGAGATCTGCTAGAGGAATTGGTGTGCGTGATCGATATGCAACACTTAAGAGGGGGCGGGGGGGGTGGGGGGGGGAGGGGGTGAATAGGAGGTTTAATTCTAAACTTTTTTTCTAAATTAACCCAATTAAACTAATTCTAATACACTTTTTATAAATAATAAGAAAAATTCAAATTATGCAACAAATAGATGACAAAAAAATGTGATAATTTAATTCTATCAAATATTTAGCAAATAAATAAGACAAACTAAAACATTACAATAAATTGCTTAAATTAATTTGCAAAAATAAAAAAAAAGAGTTAGAAAATAAGACACCGTAATTTTTATGTGGTTCGGTCAAACTCGACTACTCCACTCCTAAAGCGCCTCTTTGGGAATTTGAATAAAATCTAACCAAACTCTTTCCATGATTAGAGCCCACTGTATACACCCACTGCTTCTTTTACAGGTTCAAGAGCAACACCGATCCTTTCCAGATTTAGGGATCAAACGTTTTACAAATGTTGAATTTTTTACAGAACACACAATACAACTCTCACTAGAGTGGATTTTACCAGTTTAGCACTCAACAAAATTTATCTTCACAATACCAATAATAGCTTCTCTCAAGATATAGAATGAAAAAAAATTGGGAACTTAGAGAGAGAAACATGGAACTTTTGAGTTTTGGAGGATTATGAAATGTAAAATTTGTTCCTTTAAAATTTGGAGAGGAAGATGGTTTATATAGAGATGGAAAAATTTTTAGAAACCACAATTAATTTGGACCATTGGATTTTGGAAACAAACAAAATATAATATTAAATTCTTTTTCTTTTTAAAATTAATAAAAAACATACCATGTGTCAAAAACTAGCCATTAGACACAAACATAAAATAATATTAAATTCATTTTTCTTTTAATTCATTTTCTTTTTATTTCATTTTCTTTTTAAATTCATTCTTTTTAAATTCATTCTTTTTAAATTCATTCTTTTTAAAGTTATTCTTTTTAAAGTCAATCCAAAAATAAAAAACATACCATGTGTAAAAAAAACTAGCCGTTAGACACAAACATAAAATAATATTAAATTTATTTTTCCTTTTAAATTTCTTTTAAATTTCATTTTTTAAATCAATCCAAAAAGCAAAAGTCCATCATATGTTAATCTCTTAATGATCCACCATTTAACCAATATGCTACCACATGTCTACATGCAAATGATCTGGTTATGTCACATCATCCACCATGGTATTTTCTCTATAGTCTTGTTTCGATCATATCGTCTTCGTTTTAGCTCTGATTTGAGTGATTCAAGAAGTGTTGGAATCGTTGTTCTGAGCTATACGCTATGGACATATTAAAACACTAAAATTTTCAGTAATTAAAAATTGAGTTTGTTATGATCAAAATATTGATTAATTAATTAATTAAAATTAATTAATTTGAGATTAAAGGCCAAAAAGCCAACAATCTCCCCCTTTTTGATGATGACAAACCATTCAAGAAAAATAGCTTGAAATACATGTAAACCATATGTAGCACATAATAAAATTCAAGATATCACCATAAAGATCATTCTTGAAATTCACTCAAAAGAATAAATTCTCCCCTTAATTAATACAATCAAAATCATAACAAATTTATAGCATATTTTTCTTAAACTTCTCCCCCCTTGGAATCATAAAAAAGAATAATTAAGAAAAATCTAGAACTACATAAATGTTTCCCAACATGAACATAAATTTAGCACAACTCCCCCTAAGAATATTAACACATGCTTTCCATATCTCCCCCTATCAAAATGCCTTCTAAAAGATTTAACAAGTAAAATTATAAAATCAAGAGGCATCACAACGAATAATACCGAGCTTAAGCCTATTTTTGCAAAATTTTTCTTCATTCAAAGGCTTGG
>NC_052353.1:49360186-49531241 GCF_009727055.1 Benincasa hispida | reverse complement strand
GGGTTGGTGAAATGTTTTAATTAAAACTTTTTTTTCTAAAATAACCAAATTAAATAATTAGTACACTTTTATAAATAATAAGAAAATTCAATATGCAACAAAATAGAATGATGACAAAAACTGTATAATTTATTCTACTCAAATTTTAGCAAATAAATAAGAACAAACTAAAACATACAATAAATTTCTTATAGTGGTTTAGGCAAACTTGACTTACTCCACTACCCAAGCGCCTCTGGGAATTTGAATAAAATCTATCCAACTCTTTTTCACGGATTAGAGCCCAACCATTACACCACCGCTCCTTTTACAGTTCAGAGCAACCCGATCCTTTTCCACGATTTAGGATCAAAACTGTTACAAATGTTAGAATTTTGAAGAACACAATACAACTCTCACTAGAGTGGATTTACAAGTTTAAGCACTCAACAAATTTAATCCTCACAATACAATAACACTCTCTCAAGAATAAGATGAAAAAAAAAAATGGAACTTAGAGAGAGCAACAATGGAACTTTGGAGTTTTGGAGGATTATGAAATGTAAATTTGTTCCTTTAAAATTTGGAGAGGAAGATGGTTTATATAGAGATGGAAAAATTTTTAGAACCACAATTAATTTGGACCATTGAATTTTGGAAACAAACAAAATATAATATTAAATTCCTTTTCTTTTGAAATTCATTTTCTTTTTAAAATTAATAAAAAAAACATACAATGTGTCAAAAACTAGCCGTTAGACAAAACATAAAATAATATTAAATTTATTTCCTTTTAATAATTCATTTTCCTTTTAAAGTCAATCCAAAAATAAAAACATACCATGTGTAAAAAACTAGTCGTTAGACACAAACATAAAATAATATTAAATTTATTTTTCCTTTTAAATTTCTTTTAAATTTCATTTTTTTAAATCAATCCAAAAATCAAAAGTCCATCATATGTTAATCTCTTAATGATTCACCGTTCAACCAATATGCTGTCACATGTCTACATGCAAATGGTCTGGTTATGCCATGTCATCTACCATGGTATTTTCTTTATAAAATTGTTTCGGTCATATCGTCTTCGTTTTAGCTTCGATGTGAGTGATTCAAGAGGTGTTGGAATCATTGTTCCGAGCTCTACGCTATGAAAATATTAAAACACTAAAATTTTCAGTAATTAAAAATTGAGTTTTTTATGATCAAAACATTGATTAATTAATTAATTTGAGATTAAGGACTAAAAAGCCAACACATTGTTCTTTCCCTGTGTTCCCCGGGTTGCGAGGGAGCTCAGTTGAGCTTGGAAGTGTCCCTTGCGGTCTAGATTGCGGATGGAAGTTGCCTGGTTCTGGAGGACCATCTCATTCTTTTCAATGTACTGCTTTAATAGGTTCTCCAAAGAGGATGATGGCAGTGCTTGCGAGCTGCTGGCTTGTTTTTGCTGTTGACCGTTCATTCGTTGGAAGAAGCCTGACGGTCTTTCTTTTTGCGCCATAGGTTGATAATTTTGTTGTTGGTTATTTTTCCAAGCAAAATTGGGGTGGTTTCTCCACCCGGGGTTATATGTATTAGAGAAAGGGTTGTTCTTTACAAAGTATGGGTTCCTTGGACATTCTTCAATCGGATGTGATTCTCCACAAGTAGCATAACTCGTGCTCGTCTGTTTAATTGCATTGACCTTCCCTCTTTGCGTTCCAGGGTTGTTGATTCTGATGCCCTATAACAGATTAATCATCGTTCATTTGATTCTGTAGAGATGCGATGGCACTATTATTTGTGTTACCTTCTCGAAGTTTTATTCGTTGATCGCTTTCCTGCCAATCTTCATTTTTCTTTGATATGTGATCAAGAATATTTTTAGCCTCATCATAAGTTTTATCAAGCAAACCACCAGCTGCTGCCACATTGGCAACCGTCTACGATGCAAGATTCAATCCATGGTAAAATATCTCCCATCTAGAGACAGTCTGGTAATCCGTTGTGCAGACAGTCTCACACTAATATCTTAAACCTCACCCACGCGTCGCTGAGCGATTCGTCCATTTCCTGTTCAAAATTCATGATTAACTTCCTCCTTCTTGCATTCTCGGTAGGAGGGAAATATTTCTTCATGAACTTCTCGACAACTTGTTCCCACGAAGTTATCTCCCCTGGTTCGAGGGAATATGCCCATTTCCTTGCTTGATCGCACAACGAAAATGGGAAAAGCGTGAGTCAAACTTCTTCAGCAGAGAAGTTTGGAAACACAAAAGTGTTACAAATTTCAATGAAACTCCGGAGATGGGCGTGCGGATCCTCACCACACCTTCCACCAAACTGTCCGGCTTTCTGGATCATTTGTAACATAACTGGCTTCATCTCAAACCTTAATCCGTCCAAAGCTGGCCTCATGATTCCTGGGGAGAAATCATATAGGTTAGGTGACACATAGTCTCGAATGGGTCTATTGCGGTCGTTCACCAGGAGAATGGGGTTTGCCATGATGTTGTTTGCATTTGCGGCTCTTTCTTCCGGTTGTTTCGCCATTCTGGGATTTCTTTCTTGTTGTTGTCGGCGGTTGTTTCTCTGTCTTCTTCAGAATGTTCTTTCGATCTCTAGGTTGTAGTTAGGCTCAAGAGCGTGTCCTTCACTCATGCTTGCTTCTTTCTTTATCGAAGGAATGGCAATGCACAGAGGTCAAAAGTTGCAAAAAAGTTTACTATTAGCGCAATATATACTGTTGTAGTCCCCAGCAACGGTGCCAAAAACTTGATGCGTTGTGAATTGTGATGTGATTATGGTGTGAGTTTGCAATGGTATGTGTTATGCAATGAACATGCAAGTTTTCCTAATAAGACCCAAGTATAAGCCTCACTAGGTTTCCTGGTAAGTCCAGGGTCGAACACAGGGACTACTAAATAATATGCAACAGTTACTTTAATTCTCTTGCAGTGGTGAAAACAAAAAAGTTGGGTGGTGTTTTGATTAAGAAAAATTCCTATGTGATGGAATTCGATCAAAGAGTTGATGAAATCGAGAAGTGCAATGAGTATGCGATGAACGGGTTGAGAAGGAGTTTAGCTAACATTACCTAAGATTACGTAAAAGTTATGCGATCGTGCTATACACAAACAACAGCATGTCAACTCTCAATGCAAATGCCATAATTCCTATTTCTAGGATGCATGCGATGTATACGAAAAAGTCGATAGGACTTATGTCTAAGCCTCTATTCTTGTCTATGCGATGACGCATGATGCACACATAAAACAAGGTGACCGCATACTATCATATCCTATTTCTAGGGTGCATGCGATGTGTAAATAGCGATAGAACTTATGTCTAAGTTTCTATTTCTTTCTTATGTGGTTCTAATCTGACTCTCTCAAGCCTAGATTCTAATCTGACTCTCTCAAGTCTAGATTCTATCTTTAAACTACTCTCCCAAGTATCTCTAAAGGGTGAATGACGCATACATAAGACAAGATGATCACATAAAATGTAAATCTTAGGTCATGCTGGCTAAGTACTTCTCAACCCATTCAGAAATTTAGCTAGTCATGCGAAGTGTGGAGAGATTGAACATAGATTGAAATGAGATTTTCATTTTCTATAAATAAAGTGCTGAATACAAAATAAGAAATGGAATTTAGAGATAAGAAGCCCGGTAGGCAATGTCTTGCTTCCCATGACTTTTAACACTGTCTTTTTCACTCCAACTCTGTCCAGATGAGTATTCTTGCTCTCGCAAGTGTTGGCCTTCTCTCCCTTTATAGCGCTTTCCGACAGTCTCTCGATCTGTCGGGGAATGATCTCTCGGCTTCTTCGTCTCCTAGCTCGTCTCCATCCTCTAAATCTAAGTATGGGTATATATGTGAACAGATGAACGACTTTCTAACTTATTCTATGATCTATATCATTCTATATATCTTGTTACAATGGCGGCCTTCGATATTTATAGAGCTCAAGGTGAAGTAGCCTTTCTTTCTAATGATTGCAATGATGGGCGGTCATTAAGTCTCCTGCTCTGATGTGCCGATTAATGGTCATCGAAAGTTGAGTGTACTTGCTACAGTGTGACTTTAACGACTTGTCAACTAAATTTGGATTCGACCGTCATCAGCTTTCCATCTCATCATGATTTATTATGCTATCACCTTGATGCGCAATGTTTATGCGGCCACCTTTTTTAGCAACTTCTCACAATCGCAATCTTCAAGCGCACTGACGCCTAATTCCTTTGGATCACAATTTCCCTTGCGCCAACACATTTTTCCTACACAAAATAAGTAAATTAACTGCTTTTATGTGATGGGCGCATGCGATTGCAATTTCTTCAGTTAGCGCTTTTGGACATGATATTGTTTATTTTTACTGTCACATTCTCTCATTGTTTTACTTATTTGCACTGTAATAATGTGTATTTCTACCCATTATCAATCATCGTCGAGACAAGCATATAGAGCGGAAATACCACTTGATCAGGGAGATTGTGCATCGTGGTGATGTGATAGTCATGAAAATCGCATCGGAGCACAACGGTTCTTGTAACACCCCACACAATTTTTTAGTAATAATGTAATTTCAGTAACTTTATTATTTGGAATTTCAGTAATTGTTATTAGTTGGAGGGAATTTTTGGAATTTTGGACTTCAAGTATAGGTACGGGAATTTAATTATTGGTGTGGAATTATTCAATTTGAAATTCAAATGGAAAATTAATGGCAGGAATTAATTTTCTTTTGAAACGGAAAGGAATTTAATAGTATAAAACGGAAAGGAATTAAATGTAATTATATTTACTTCCTTTTTTGTTTTATTATTATTATTGTTATTGTTATTTTTTTTTTTATAAAAAGTCAAAACCCACCCCTCTTTTTTTCCTCACGTTCGTGAGCCCGTCCGACGCCACCCAAAGCCGTTGCGTCAGTTTCTTCTTCATGACCTCCATCCACCACTGCTCAAGCGTCGTTCGCTTTTTTCGTCACTGGATCTATCGATTTGGGTAATATTTCTGTCGTTTGGGTTTTTCTTCAGTTGATTCTTGAATACTCATTTACTTTTGGCATCAATTGCTTGATACCCATTATGTTTCAACTTTGGATTCAAGTTTGTGAAGGTATTGAGGTGTTGTTTAGTGAAGTTGGAGTTTTTTTTAGCGAGTTTTGGTAAGTTTTATGCTTTGATTATCCTCTTGTGGATTAATTTTGGTTGTTGAGAAATTTTGTAAAGTCATTTGGAAGTGATTTTTGACGAAGCTACATATGGATAATTTATTTGAGACATTGGTAGTGAAATATGTATTTGATTCAAGCTTTAATCATGTAAGCCTAATTTCAAATTATGATTAGGGGGTTGATTCAAGAATTTCATTCAAGATGAAGAAGAGTTTGGTTTGATAATTATTTGGACGACTTAAAATTGGAGTTTGGAAGGTGAATTTAATTGGACCACACCTTAGATAAGGTTATCTAGAAATATTTTGTAATATTTGGGTGTTTTGGAATTTGGCCTTAACTATTTAAATTTTTAAAGCTTGGTTTATGTTTAGGCTTGATTAAGGATCAAGAATTTCACAAAGATTCAATTGCTTTTTGGTTCGACCTAATATCAAGGTAAGTATCTTACTACTGGAACTACCCACGGGCCAGGCATTAGATGTATTGCTAGTATGTTAAATGAATGTTTATGGAAGAATGACAACATGAAAGATTGATAGTATAATATGATTAAAGTATGTTTTGTTTACGAGATCCGAATTATTTATTTATGCACAAGACACTTGAATGCTAGTATAAGATGGTATGTGCTTCCATGGTTGTATTTGATTTGATGATGTTGAGGTATACATGTATGTTGTAGAACCATGATGTTGAGGTATATATGTATGTTTGTAGAGCCATGATGTTGAGGTTTATATGTATGTCATAGATTCTGTACAGTGATGATTATGATGTTGAGACTATGCAAATGTCCTTACTGATTAGTTAGATGCCCGTTAGATTTTGTGTTCTTCGGGATTCACCGGTTTGTGTTTTCCTTCGGGATTCACCAGTTTGTGTTTTCCTTCGGGATTCACCAGTTTGTGTTTTCCTTCAGGATTCATCAGTTTGTGTTTCCTTCGGGATTTTCACCAGATTTTGTTTTCCTTCGGGATTCACCAATTTGTATCTCCTTTGGGATTCACCAGTTTGTGTCTCCTTCGGGATTCACCAGTTTGTGTTTCCTTCGGGATTCACCCGTTTGTGTCTCCTTCGAGATTCACCAGAGGTAGTGGGCATACTTAACTACAGTAGGATAGGACTCAGCTTCCTTCTTATTTCATGTGCATATGTGTCCTATAAGGACTAGAGCAGTTATATGTTTCACCAGAGATGGGTATATAGAGGACATAGATGCCCAGCCTGACCCCAGTAGTATGGTTACTAACTGAGTATTTTATATTCATTCTTTTTCATGTTGCTGTTTCAGGTAAGGGTAGAGATGCACTGGCGATGGACAAGCGGAATTCGTGATCGAGCCACTGGGACTAGTTTTTACGCTTCCGCATCATGAAATTTAGAGTTCTTTTCATGTTTCTCTTAACTTTTAGTTTTGATGTTTAAAACTTATTTTTAAGAATCGTTTTTCAGACTTATTTATTATCCTTTATGATTTATGGGTACCCTACTATTGTTTTAATATTTTAAATTAATGAAAGTTTTTTGAACTTACCTTATTTAATTAGCATTTATTTCACCATAACCAAGTGTCGTTTTAAGTTCCATGCATGCATGTATTTAGTAACGACCTAACTTAAGTCCTAGGGGGTCGGGTCGTTATAGTTTTGATCCATTTATAAAGGCTCTCACGACTAAAGTGTTCGAGGGTCACCTAGAAACTCTGGGTCTACGAAACATGCGGCATCTTGTCTAGGGCAAGTGGGAGATGATACTGGGGTATGCCCTAGTTTATTGTATATTGTATATGTATTTACCTTGTATTGAACATTAGTCTCTCGAGGCATTAGGACAAGAGGGAAATTGTTGGGATTGGTGTCTTAATTCTCTCGGAGTCTCGTAGTTCGTAAACTGTACACATTGTTATGAATAAAATAAGAGTTATGTTATCTGGCATTTATTCATATCCAATAAACAAAGCTCCATGGTTATTGTATGTAAACTTAAGCATGTATATGAGATATACAAGTAGATCATTCCTTAAGTGATAATCTAGAAAGGTCTGTAGTATAAGGATTAAGGAGGGATACCTGATCCTAGTGATACTACAGATACAACCCGCTTTGTAGAGGTTTTCAAGTGTTGTGAACTACTACAGACGGTAGATCCTGTTCATTCATGTGGAGACATGCGAGCAGAGGTGTCCTATACAAAGAGTTTGTATAAGACCGAACCATGAGATGAGTAGTCTCTGTATATAACGTCATTGATACTTGTTGCGTGGAAAATGGAGAGTAAATATGCGTGCATCTTATGATATGCATTGATCTTCATGCGTCGATGGTCATGCGTTGGACTAAGAAATATGTAATATGCGTTTAAGAATATATGTGATGACCATGCGTTCTTGTCACAAGTTTTCTTGCCTTCTCGGCAAGTATAACGAGAACACAAGTTTCTTGAGATGATCAGAGGTCGAACTCAGGGACTTGTAACTAAATGTTGCGAAGTAATGTGTTTGCAATGATGAATCAAAGAATAATGAAGTTAAAAGACTATATGCTACTCCTACTTTTAACTAAATAGATTGAGCAATGTAAGTATGACTATAAGAATTGGTACAGACGTGGCAACTGTTAACGCGTAATAAGATGCATGGAAAAATAGATAAAATGGTGGAGGGGATAAATTCATCGCATCATTAAGCTTGATCGCAAGGGTAATCCCAGCTCGCCACACTAACGCATCGCACACCTCTCGGTGGTCAGCCGCATGCTTATATCTCTATAACGCATGGTTGTGTTGAACAGAAGATTATTCCTATCTCTAGAAACACTGCTTACTTTTCTTAGTGAGTTCCACTACTTACCCTCTCGGGCAGTTAGTCGCCGCAGATCAGCTCATAGACAAGCATTGCGACCGCTCATAGACAAGCGTTGCTACAGCCTCATGATGCTTAATTTTATGAAGTGGAAATGTGGATGATATGCATCGATGAAATTGCATTGTGCACTCAAGTTGCCTCAGCGGAATCCAAGTGTAAATTCCTCTGAGTTTCCTGGTAATCCAGGGTCGATCACAGGGACTTGTGAAAACAGATTGTGTTGGTAATTTTTAGGAAAACTTTGCGGTGACCAAATAAATAAATTGTTGGTTTGTTGTTGATTGCGTTAATGCGACAATGAACAAAATGTGACAGCTTTGAGAAAATTCAGTTGTGTGATAGATGCACTGAGTATGTGATGAATGGGTTGAGAAGATCTTTAGCTAACATTACTTGGGAATGCGTCAGACTATGCGATCATGCTACCACCATGCACAACAAGTCATTTTCCAATGCAAATGCGATGCTTCTAAGTCTAGGACGCATATATTGAATGCAAAAGTGTCCATAGAGCTTATCCCTAAGTCTCTACTCTTATCCTATGCGATGATGCAAAATGCATAAAAGCAAGGTGACCGCATGCAATCATATCCTATCTCTAGGATGCATGCGATGCGTTGATAACAAATCGTGCTCATTCCTAAGCTTCTATCTCTTGATTATGCGTTCTAATTTGACTCTCCTGAGCCTAGATTTTAACCTTACCTTCCCAAGTCTAGATCCTGTCCTTAGAATACCCTCCCGAGTATCTCTAATGGACGAATGAAGCATACATGATACAAGATAATCGCATAGCATGAAGATTCCCTAGTTGTGCTAGCTAAATGCTTCTCAACCCATTCAACTAATTTAGCTACTCATGCGTAAATAACAAAGAGTGAACAGATATAGAGAAAGAGATTCCATTTTGATAAATGAGTGGAGTACAAAATGACAATGAAAGTTAAAGGTAGAGAGCCTGGTAGCAATTTCTTGCTGATCGAGGCTTTTACACTGTAATCTCTATTCGATTCTAAAGATGTTCCCGCTTCCGCAGGCGTCGGCCCTCTCTCTGTCCTTGAAGCTTCCGGCGCTCTCCCAAGCTTACCGAAATTATCTATCGACACAACCTTCTCTCTCGCGTCCGCCTTAAAACGAAAGAAAACTATGAACATGGGCGTGCGAACTTATGGAACAAAGAATAGTGAACTGGTGAACCCCTTCTCTAAAGGTTGCCTCTGGTATTTATCGACATCCAAGGTGAACGGGGCTTCTCTCTTTTGACTGTACAGATGGGACGGCTTTACTTCCTGACTGATGCACTGAATATTTGTCACCGAAAAGTTGAATGTACTTTGTGATCGTTATCGGCGTCAACTAAATTCGGATTCGACTGAATCATCAAAGCTTTTTGTCACCATCGCGATTAATTAGCCTTTCACCAAGATGCGCCACCAAGTTGCGCTGACTAGTTACGGCGATCCTCTCGGGCGAATGTTTGCGAGCACAATCATTGCCAAAGCCTTGCGGTGAAGTTTGCGTCGACGTTATGATTTCCTATGATTCACGATTCTTGCAATGCGTTCAACGCATATTCTACACAAAAATACAAAATTCATAATGATTTCTAAATGCCGATGAATGCCATGCGACCGCAATATTATGAAATTGATCTTAATGGAACAATTACATATTTCATCAATGCAAATCCAATATGTTTTAAGGAACTACACTAGATAACGCGCATTTTCTGCCCCGGACGTTATTCACACTCACACAAAGCAAAGAGGATTAAACTCACTTATATCGCGTTAACGCATCGACCTCTTAGTGGTTTGCTAATGTTTCATACTCTCTATGCTGCCGATGATTGAGTTGTGATTAGCGCTTGTAATCTTACTTAGATCGTATATCGCAATGAAATAAGGGATGATAAAGAAGAAGATAATGAACGATGGTGTCCGAAGGAAAATAAAAGAGATGCATTGATTACAAAATGTATTTTTAATGTTAGCAAAATATGAATAAAATACAGAGATAGAAGAGAGATGGAGGGCTAGATATAGGCAATATCTTGCTTCCATCAGATATGTGTCAAGGCTGCCAGTGGTGCCATGGATGGGCGGTGGAGTAGTCTCTCTTGAGATTTATCTTCGACAAAGCTCCGATCGTCACTTAGAATGGGTTGAAGGAATGAAGAACTCTAAAAGAATGTCTTTTCAAACTCTAATCTTTGATCATAAGGATTCGCCTTAAGGCAGAAGCTCAGATGCCTTGAATTTGGGCTCTAAGGCTCTATTTATAGAGCAATCGCCGACAACAATGATAGTCCTGCTCTGAATCACTGCCACTTTTGGCATGATAGGTGAAATGTCAACATCTTTTTGGTACTCCCAAGGTATGCATTCATGCTTGTTTTTCGAAGTACCATCGCATTCCACCAATCTTACAATCACCCTTCTATCATGGTTATTACTCTGTAGCCGCAACCTCTATGCGATAAATGCATGCGATCGACTTTGCGATAGCCTGACTTCAGCGCATGTGATTGATTCCTACGATAGCTACAAAAATAGACATTTTGACAAAGAATAACGCATAATATTGGGTTAACTGAGATTTTCAATGCTGATCGACGCAAGCTCACTTTTTACATAAATTCTTAGTATAATCACTGCATATTCTACTTGTTAGCCCTCATAATTCTAAATAAAAGGCTACAATAACTTGTATTTCTACCAACTATCAATACTGGAGACTTAAATCTCACCTAAATGACCATAGGTGACATGACTTCAATACTGAGTATTTTGGGAACTCCTGCCTTTGAGGTCGTTCCTTTGATTAGTATGGGTGAGAATGGCTAGATTGTCAACTCAACATGCCTACTTTTTTGGGAATTTGTCTGATTTGGGAGTTGGGAACTCAGTTACACAAGATGGAATTCACTTCTTCCCCGAAGCAGAGGTAAGTAGATAGATTGCTCCCTTAAGGGCTGATTCCGGGTCTTAAACATAGTGGCCATAACTTCTCTTTGAAAGAGAGGACCCAATAATAGTAGGACTATGATTTATGTTCATTAGAGGGATCAATGGTACTTAAGGAGTTATATGTAACTACAGGGGTATAATGGTTATTGGCCCACCTGTACTTACGAGCAATCTGTGAAGGGTTATCGCACTATTGATTGGTTGACATGGACACATAATATATCTGTAGTAAGAAGAGTTCAGTTTTCGATCTTTACTGAAGTGTCTGGCAGTTAATGGATGGAAGATCCTATGACTAAAGAGTTTAGTCAGTTATTCACGTACTGTTGGAGCTTCAAGCTACAGGTCCATAAGGTCCCCTTGGTAGCTCAATGGATTCAAGTTGAGAATTAGTTCTTGGTGTTGATTTGAAATGTACAAATTGACAAGAGGAAATTCGATTATATATGATATGATCGGTGTGATGTATGAGATACATCAAGTGGAGGATTAATGTAAATGAGATTTACATTACGTACCATGAAATAGAAAAAGAACTATGGTTTATATGTTTCATGAGATGAAATATTAAAACTATAGGTTAATAAATATACTATGGTAAGTTAGTTATCATATATATTTAATAATATTAATTATTGGATAATTATATCTTTTTCTCTAATAACCAATTAAGTGGGAGGTTATTGGTGGTTTCATTGTAACCGTGAGATAAAAGAAAAAATGTTTTCCTAAATTTAGTAAGTTGTTGAAATGAGTTTCCATTCTTAGAAATTATTCACGGTTAGCTGTCAAGTGGATTAGATTCACTAAACGATAGTTGAAGAGAGACTAAATGATCTTGGAGTGACACTACATATAGTTCACTTAGCTGGCCTTTAGCTAAATGATCGTGGAGCTTTTGCTAAACAATCGCATAGCATTTGTTAAACGATTGGCCATCGTCTATACGATAGAACTTTGCCATCTCCCACTTGCTCAATCGTTTACACGATTGTTCTTCCTCCGATCTCGTCCTCTAACCAAGTCCACACAGAGCTCACACTTCTGGATTCTCACATTGAGAATACCAAGGTAATCATTGTGCTGGTGTCGTACTCAACTCGACATAGTCGAGGTTTCTTGGTGGCCATTTGCTTTGTTCGTGATCTTGGAGATCGTTGAGTTCATAGTCGTTGTGATCGTGCCGTGTTGCGGTCGAAGTGTTCGAGTGTTCGTGATTGCTATCTTGCTAATTGAACGAGCGTTTGAGATCAAGGTAGATTGAAGATGAGTCTTCAAAGTTATGATAATCTTTCCCTTAATGTTATTAAAAGCATGCTGTAATTTTGTATTATGCATGACCACTAAGTTTTCGTTTCTTGATTATAATTGTGAATGTTCAAATACGAATGAAATTTGGAATGATCATTCCGCTGCTCATGGAAATCCTCATGTCTGATTTCCTTCAAATGTGGTTAGTGGCGTTAGAATCTATAATTCAAGCAGAATCATTATTCTCCACTAAGCAGGTTTCCAATACAAGTAAATCATATTTACCTTGCTTGGCCTTCTTCTTTTCTGCCAAGTATTTGGGACAGTTTCTCTTCCAATGCTCATCTTGTTTGCAATAGAAATATATTCCCTTTGTAGCCTTGATCTGTCTTCTGCCCCTTTAAGCACAACTATAGGGTTAGCTTTCCCGTTCCCACCCTTTT
This sequence comes from Benincasa hispida, assembly GCF_009727055.1. Classification (NCBI taxonomy): domain Eukaryota; kingdom Viridiplantae; phylum Streptophyta; class Magnoliopsida; order Cucurbitales; family Cucurbitaceae; genus Benincasa; species Benincasa hispida. The sequence continues at coordinate 49,518,570 of NC_052353.1, read as the reverse complement.
TTTTTCCCTTTTTTATGTCAGAAGAAGAAGGTACAGACTTAGTCTTAGAGGTCGAATCTCTGTGGAACTTCTTAGAAGATGAAGCAATATTTGCTTCACCTTTCTGTTCCTTGCTTTTCATCAAGGATTGTAAGGTTTGTAGCTCATTGAGCAGAGTGGTCAGGTTGTAGTCAATCCTGTTCAAAACAACATTGCTACGAAAATGAAGAAAATTTCCAGGCAAAGATTCTAAAATGAAGCTAACCTGACTGACTTCATCGATGCTAGACCCATTCATCTCCGTAATGTTGAAGTGTACCATCATGTTTAGAACATATTCTTGAATAGATGACCCTTCTTGCATACGGGGATTAAAGATGTGTTTTAGAGCATCATGCCTGAGCTGAGCGGACGGTTGTCCAAACATTCCCCTCAAGGACTCCATGATCTCAGCATGGGCTCATGTTTCTTTGCCAAGACTTCATTCAAACTTGCCAAGATACACGATTGGGCCTTATACACGATTGGGCCTTATTGTTTGCTCATGTCCAATGCTCATATGCCTCTCGATCATTTCGAGCTGCATTGGGAGCAGGAATGGGAGGATAGTTCTCCATAAGGACAAAACAAGTCATCGATGATTAAAATTGTGTTGATCGTATTTTTCCATAAAACATAGTTTTTGCCAGTTAACTTATTAGCGTCGAGCAATTTTAAAGTAGCGATAACCAATTGTAGTAAAAGTTTGCTGAAACCATACAAATTATTTATAGTTAGTCTACTTATATTAAACCACCAAGACAACCAATCATTTTCTTTATCAAAATAGTCTAATGTACCCTAAGTGACATCTATTTTGCAATGATGTTTTAGTGAGGCAGGACAAAAGTCACCGTAGGGTGATCAAGTGCCCCTTCACTGAAACGAGACATTCTCAACCATTAAACAGAAACAACACCTTGTCACTATAACTAACAGTTACCATTTTTGGGTCTAGAATTTGTTAACTTGCTTAATAATTCATGTAAGTATAACTCCTCATTTAGGTTCTAGAGTTCTGCCCCAATTTTCCAACCATAGGGAAAAAACAATTAGGACATGAAACTAAAGCAACCCTATCCATTGCTGGAGTTTGAATAAAGTATCATGCAAAAATGTCATCCTTTAGTGGGACACTCAAGGTGCCACGAGGCCATGCATGAAACTTTACTTCAAACTAATAGGGGAGACTGAGGGATGTGTTGTCACACGTCATGCTCTCACTTACTATAAACACTCTCTCCATTCACCTTGATATTGACCTATACAAATGTCATCCGTAAGAGGAGACTCAAGGTTCCTCGAGGTCGAGTATAGATCTGACGTTGTGAACTTTAAGGGAGAAATGTGAAGAGGATGAAATGAAGTATCATATACCCATTTTCCTCCCACTGAGCATTTTACCTAGGGTTAATTAACTTAGGAAAATCCGACTACTGATTTTTAACTAAGTGATTGTTTAATTTGCCCAAAACAACACTTGTCTTTGGATAGTTAAACAATTTTTTATTAAGGTCTGTTAAACTATTAATAAACTTCAATGAAACTTGCATGCATGTAATAAATCTATCTAATTCACCTTTCCATGTAAGTTCCTAGGTAGGGGTATTATGTTTCCGTCAACTTAAATACTTCAGCCTAGACAGAACTTGCCTTAGACAAAAGGTCCCTTATAGATAGATTCGTTACATTTTGAATCTTTTATTAAGAATCAATTTAATCCTATTAAACCGATTAAAAGATTAAACTTAGATTTTTAATCTCATTAGAAATGTGATCTTGGGTCTATGTAAATCATATTTTAAAACAATTTTAAAAGATGATTATAACCTAAGGTTTGCATGAAACTCTTCATTATTGATTTTAATTCTAATTTCATTTAGTTATAACAATTATAAAGAAATGAAACAATTAAAACAATACATTGCATCCTTTCACATACTTTAGTAAATTATAACATTTATAAATTAACCTAAAGTAGTGTCATGCTTCATGCAATTTCATTTTATTACTAACATATATAACAATTATATAATAAAGTAATGAACCATACTTTAGCATACATCCACACATACATTCAACTATATATTATAACATTTATAATATAAAATGATGTATGAAAATAAATGCATAACCTATGGTGGGTTTTTAGATCTGTATGACATACAATATGACATATAAATAAAAAAACATACATCACATGTATATTTAAAACTACGAGTTAATGGACTAGAATAGGACACTTAAAAATTAATTAAACATCTAATTATTACAATAATAAAATCCATCCGATTCGAAACAAATGAACTGGGCCTTGAACCGCTCGAACCAGGCCATGAACTAGTCCAACTAGCAACCAAACCGCCCTCGAATCGCTCGAACTAGGCGAACTGAATGCGAATCGGTCAGTTTTCCCTATCTCACAGCGTCATGATGCTATGTCCTAGCATCGCGAGGCCACAGAGAAAATTCTCCATTTGCCACTCAGAGCGTCTCAACGCTAGGGCACAGCGTCGCGGCGCTACTGTATTGTCTGCTACTATACAATTTCATTCTTTGAATCGACGTCCAAAAACAGCTCTGTTTTGCCAGAAAACCACCGAGAGCAGCATGAACGACTCAAAACCAAAAACTTACAGACACTATAGCAAATAAATGCACCAAAACATGGGCCCTTAAAAAAATCCATAAAAAAATGTCCTATCCCGAAACATCCATCAACAAAACCACATTCATAAAAAGCCATTCATTAAATGAATATTATACAGAATGCGAATTTTTTTTAAAAAAAAACCCACCATCACTATAAAATCTAATTAAAAAAATGGAATTTTGGGATTGAGACCGTGCTTTGATACCAATTGAAGGATCCACAGTGGAGGAACCCGTAGCGGAAGCAGAATCGTCTCAAATCCCATTTGTTTTGAAAAATGATTTTACAGAAAAACAAGAACGAGATAATGCATTTGAAAATAATATACAACATGCTTTTAACTAAATAGAAAAGAGAAAAATGATTTTCATAAAACTTTACCATTGAAGTCTGTCTTCAAATGGGAATCCTTCGACCTCCAATTGACACAACCATGAACGCATCCTTGGTATTCTCTAGGATGAGAGATCCAGGAGTGGTGGGCTCTGGCTATTTTGGATTGAGGGAATGGAGAGGATGAAGAGAGAAGGAAAATGTTGTTTTTTTTAAATTATAGAGAGCATTTCTTCTGGAAAAACCTCACACTCGTTCTATCTTGCAGGGAGGAGGAAGAAGAATCCCTATTGGAATACCGCATTCCTCTGTCATGTAACTGGTGGAGAGAAAATAAGGAGGGAGTTAAAACTCCCTCCCCATAATTAATTTTAAAAAATAAATTTAATTAATTTTAATAAATGAATTAAATAATAATTGATTTATTTATTTAATATATATTCAAATGGTAACTACTTTATCATATGATATATATTAAACTATATGTTATATTAAATATAGCATATAAAGTATAGTTTCAATATTGTATCATATACAATATAACCTATAGTTTCTTTTCTCTCACTTATGACATTTAATATAAATCATATTTACATTAAATTTCAATTATATGAATTTAATTCACATAATTAATATTTAAATCATATTAAATATTTAATTCCTCTCAAACATACTTTATAATGTATCAAATACATTATAGTAATTATATCATATATAATTAAATAAACATAATTATATAACATATAATTAATTCCCTCAATTAATTTAAACAATTCAAATTAATCGAAAACTTATCCTCATTAAATCTCGTTGAGCTACCGAGGGGAACTCATAGACCTGTAGCTCGAAGCTCCAATGGTATGTAAATAATTAATTAAACTCTTTAATTAAATTATTTACCATTCGTTAACTGTCGAGCACTCCACTAAAGACCGACAGCTACATCTTCGCACTACAGATATATTTCTGTGTCCATTGGATATAACCAATCAACAGTCACAAATTGCTCGTAAGTACAGCTAGACCAAAATTACTATTTTGCCCCTGTAGTTGTTAGGGCTAATGCCCTAAACTCTCATTGAATCCTGTAGTTTGTAAACACCTGTATCGAACAAACACTTGTGATGTAATAATATGAGATATTTTCTTCACTGTTGTCTATGAAACATGGGATGTTTTATTTGGCATTACCACAAACCAATAAACTAAGATTCCTGGTTGTCGTTGTAACTTAAGCATGTATGTGGAGACATATAGGCGGATCATGCCTTAAAGTGATAACCAAAATGGTCTAATAGTATATGGATATAGGAGGGAAACTTTATCCTGGTGATACTACGGATGCGGCCCGCTTTGTAGATAGTTACAAGTGTTGTTGACGTGTTACAGATGGTCTGATCCTGATCATTCATGTGGAGACATGCGAACGAAGGTGTCCTACACAAAGGATTTTTGATATAAGACAATGTGAGTCGCTTGTGAATGAAATGCTCAAAGCAAGGAGTTGCACATTACTTCGAGGAAGAAGAAGACCAAGCGTTGGTCAGGTTGTGTAAACGATGGGGTAAGCGATCATTGAGTATGGGATACTCGGCAGCAATGTGAACACATGCGCAGTAAATGATCGTATAACTTAGAAAGCTTCATCGCTTAGTCACTGACTACATGATCGCGTAGTAAAAGTTACTTAGCGCTTGTTCTATATATGATCATCTAGACGATCGTGCTTCACAACAACGTAGTCGTCTATACGATCATTTAGACTTGTGTGTTTATATTAGTGCCCTAAATGATCAAGTGGCCTCATGCTTCATCGCATTGTAAATGGTACTCAATCATAGCTAAACAATCGTGGTTACTCTCCCAATTTACTAAACGATCAGGGAAGACTTCGCTCGGGCAGTACAAGACCTGATTCGCATGTGAATCGGTTTGCTCGATGGTTCTATGTAATAGATAGAATTTAATTTCCGGTTTTTTAGGTTAATCATCCCGGTCCATTAATTGTGATGAATGTACATGAGATGTATGTTTTATTATATGTCATAGGGTATGCCATATAGTTGACATCCCACCTTAGGTTATGCATTGGTCATGCATCATCTCTATATTGTAAGTGTTATGATATAGTAGTTTGCATGATTTAAATTACATAAGAGCATGCTCATGCATCATATAATATAAGAGTTATATTTATGCATGCATTAAGCATAGTTTATATTATAAGTGTTATAGTATAAGGGTGTATGGAAACATATTTGCCTAGTTCATTACCAAGTATATAAGAGTTATATATAGTAATGAATGGACATTGCATGAAGCATGACACATAGGTTACATTTATAAGAGTTATAAATACCTAGTTATGCATAGCAATGTGGAATGATTTTGGTTGTTTCTTTTATAAGTGTTACAAGGGAAATTAGAACTAAAATCAAGAATAAAGAAATGCATGCGAACTTTGGCTTGAATCATGGTTTTAAAAGAGTTTTAAAACTTGGTGGAGATAGACCTAAGATCATGGTTCTAATGAGATTAGCAACCTAAGGTTTAATCTTTTAATCAATTTTATAGGATTAAATTGACTAATAAAAGATTAAATATGTAGCAAATCTATCTATAAGGGACCTTTTATCTAAGGCAAGTTCTGTCTAGGCTGGGGTACTTAAGCTGATGGAAACGAAACACCCCTACCTGGAAACCTACCTAGAAAGGTGAATTAGATAGATTTGATGCATGCATGCAAATTTGAGGGTAGTCCGTTAAAGAGTTTAATGGGACTTGACTTGAAATTGTTTAATTCAAAGACGAGTTGTTTTTTAGCAAATTAAATTGGCTTAGATAAAATCAGTAGTCGGATCATCTAAGTTAATGAACCCCTAGGTAGAACATTCAGTGGGAGGTACTCGAGGTATATGATACTTCACTTAAGCCTCTTCACGTTTCTTCCTTTATGTTCATACTGTGAGATCTATCCTCGACCTCGAGGCACCTTAGAAGTGTCCCCCTAAAGGATGGTGTTTAGGTAGGTCAATACCAAGGTGAATGGAGAGAATGTTCATAGTACGTGGGAGCGAGACGTGTAACAACATATCCTACAATCTCTCTCATTAGGTTGGATAACGTTTCTGTGCATTGCCTTGAGGCACCCTGCGAATGTCCCCCTATAGGATGGCAGTTTTGCATGACTTTTTATCTGATCTCCTGTATAGGATAAGGTTGCTTTAGTCTCTTGTCCTAATCTTTTTTTCCTACGGTGGGCGCATTAGGGCGAGACTCTAGGGCCAAAAATGAGGGGTTACACTTACGTAGAATTATTAAAGGTTAACAGTTCTGAACCGAAAAATGGTGACTATTAGGGTCAGTTACAAGAGTTGTTTCTGCCTAATGGTTGAGAGTGTCTCATTCTAGTGAAGGGGCATCTGATCACTCCACCAGTGACGTTTGTCCTGCCTCACTGGGCATCATTGCGAAGGAGATGTCTTTTCACTTAGGGTACATGGAAACTATTTTGCTAAAACTAAAATTGGTGTTAAAAGTGGTATTGCATAGACTCATTAAGTTTTTTCTGTTTTTAGTAACGTAGAAATGGCTACAGCCACATTAGCTCTATCAAGCGCCGGTAAATTGACTAGCGAGAATTACGCTAGTTGGAAACACACGGTAACTACAATTTTGATCATCGATGACTTAAGGTTCATCCTTACAGAGGAGTGTCCTCCTATTCCGACTCAGAATGCCAATTAAAATGTTCGGTAGCTTATGAGCGATGGCACAGGCGAACGAGAAGGGCTGAGCTTATATCTTAGCTAGTTTTAACGATGTTTTGGCCAAGAAGCATGAGTCTATGGTCTCAGTGCGTGAGATCGTAGAGTCCCTACGAGGAATGTTCGGACAACCATCTGGACAGCTTAAGCATGAAGCTCTGAAATGCATCTTCAACTCCAAAATGGAGGAAGGCACATCTGTTCGTGAACATGTTCTGAACATGATGGTCCACTTCAATGTGGTGGAGATGAATGGGTCACGCATCGATGAGGCCAGCCAAGTTAGCATAATTCTACACTCGTTGCCAGATAGTTTCCTTCCTTTTGTCAGTAATGCTATACTGAACAAAGTAGATTATTGATAACGGGCAGAAATGCACGTTATCGTAGTGCTAAGTTATTAAACAATGTTGGATTGCGTTGATGAAAATGATAAATTACGTCCATTAAGCATAAATTCTATAATATTGCGGTCGCATGCATCAGTGCATTGGAACTATTGGTTTTTGTATTTTTTTGTGCAGAATATGCGTTAACGCAATGCAAAGATTGCGATCATAGGAATTCATCGGTCGAGTGCAACTTCACTGCAAGACTTTGCATTGATCGTGCTCGCAAACATTCACCCAAGAAGAATCACTGCAACATGGTGGGCACATCAGGACGAAAGGACAATTAAGATCGATGGGACAGAAAGCTGACGGCAGTCAGATTCAAATTAAGTTGACAGCCGATAACGGTCACAAAGTACGTCCAGCTTTATCGGTGACAATTATCCGGTGTATCAGTCGGAAATTAAAGCTGTCCCATCTATACAGCCAGGAGAGAGCCGCCTTTCACCTTTGATACCCTATAAATACCATGTACATTCTTCAAATGAGGGGTTAAGCAATCGATTATTTTCATTATTTTACAAGTTCGCGTCTCTGTCCATAGTCTTCTTTCATTTTAAGGCGGATGCGAGGAAGAAGGTGTGCCAGTAGATCATTCCGACGAGCTTGGGAAAGCACCAGAAGCTCCAAGACAGAGAAAGGGCCGACTCTTGCAGAACCAGGAATATTTCTAGTTCATAATAGAGATCCCAGTGTAAAAAGCCTCGATCAGCAAGGAATTTCTACCATGCTCTCTACCTTAACTTCCATTAGCATTTTATACTTAACTTATTCATAAGAATGGAATTTCTTTCTCTATATCTGTTCACTCTCTGTGATTCACGCATGAGTAGCTAAATTAGTTGAATGGGTTGAGAAGCATTTAGCTAGCACAACGAGGGAATCTTCATTCTTTGTGGTTATCTTGTTTATGTATGCTTCATTCGTCTATTAGAGATACTCAAGAGGGTAGTCTAAGGACAGGATCTAGACTTGGGAAGGTCAGGTCAGAATCTAGGTTTGGGAAAACCAGATTAGAATGCATAAACGAGGGATAGGCGCTTAGGGATGAGCATTATTTGTTATCAATGCATCGCATGCATCTTAGCAATAAGATTTGATTGTATGCAGTCACCTTGCTTTCATGCATTTTGCATCAACGCATAGGAAAAGAGTAGAGACTTAGGAATAAGCTCTATGGACATTTTGCATGCAATACTTGCGTCTTAGATTTAGGAGCATCGCATTTACATTGGAAAATGACTTATTGTGCATGGTAGTCACATGATCGCATAGTCTGACGCATTCCCAAGTAACGCTAGCTAAAGATCATAACATCACAAATATTGACAAAGGATGATAAAGAAAAAAGCACAGGAAAAAAGAAGAGAATATTTACTCAATTGTATTGATTATTAACAAAGTATACAAATAATTAAAAATTAACGCAATAAAAAAATTGTTGCCTATACAAAGAATCAAAGAATTTAATTAAATAATGAATTGAATAAAAGTATAGAATGGCTGCAAAAAAAATGTAAAGATTATTGTTGAGGAGTATGAGGGTCTGGAGGAGAATTTTAAGGTGGTACTAAAGAAGCTTCTTCAAAATTCAATTGCTGCCTAAGATGCGGAGGCATCATGGGACCATGAAGATACGTTGTGAGAAAATTAAAGTACTCATGGTTGCGCTCCGCAATCTGTCTTTGGTGGCGATGGACTTTATAAATATTGCGCTGAATATTGATCAACGCCTCCCTTGACGTAGTAGCACTACGCTGTATATCGTCGATTTGCTCCATTACCACATCAAACCTCTGGTTAAAGAAGGCTTATTGTTGAGCGAAGAGTTGTTGTTGTTGGGAGAAGAGGGACCGCATTTCAGCTAACTCTGCAGCCAAGGAGGGGATGGAAGGTGTGCCTGCGATGTCTCGCCAGCATCGTTTTGGGGTTAGGCAGAGATGCCTTCACCCAAATCATGTGGGTCATCAATATGTGGCGGTGGAATGGAAGGTTGCGGTGATGAAGCTGCAGGTGAGTAAATTGGTGGGAATGCGGGAAGTTTTTGAGGAGCAGCCTCAGGATTTTGATATTGATAAGGCCATGGACTTCTTGCATGGGTTCCTCCTCAATGCCTACACCCACTGACAGGCACAGACTTGAAACAATCCATGGAAAGAAGTATTGTCCTCTAATGTGCCCCACAAAGCCTCGAATTTGACTTGCGATCAACCGGCTCACATCGATTGGAATGCCGCGTGCAATGTAGTATGCGGCCATGACTCGATCCCGTGAAGTGGTCTTGTCATGAGAAGTTGGGATCAACCGCTTTTTAACCAGATAAACTCAAAGCCTTGCCTCTGGAAGCAGAGTCTTGGACGCCAGGGTCTTGATGCCTTTTAAAGAAACCGACCACTTAGTGCCCGGTTGCATTAATACTCGCAGCGCATCTTCCAATTGTTGTTCTATAGGATCTGTCTCTTATACACATCTAGATGTGTATAAGAGACAGGCCCGGTGCATCCGGGTTATCCTTCATTTGGTATAGTTCATTGATGTCCTTTGCGCTGAAAGGCACCACTTCCCCTTTTATGGTCACCACGTCCTTGGTGCCATGTAGCCGTCTATGGTAAAAGTCACGCACTACCTTTGGAACAACAATGGCTGGGCACTGGCAAAATATGTCCCAGCCATGCTCCACGATCACGCTCGTGATGAGGTTAGGTAGTGGCGTTGGCACAGGGTAAAAGCCAATCTCCATCAACAAGTCGTCATTTTCTTTCTTTCTGGATGGACGTGCCTTTGCCAACGCGGGCTTGCTGCTTTCTACGATCGCTTTGCCCTTTCTTTTGGCCAACGCAAGGCGGGATTGTTGCCTTTGTTTTCTTTCTCGTTCCTTGCATTGTTCCTTCTTCTCTCGCTCTGGAGTTCTTTACCCTTCTTCTTTTGTAAGTGCCTTCTATTAACTTCGTGCTTCTTCTTCTTCTCTTCTTCCTTCTTCTTTTTCTCTTTCTCTTCTTCTTCTCTTCCTTCTCTCTCAAACTCTTCTACAAACTATTCGGAGGCCAGCAACAGACGTTGTTCCTCTTCGCGGCTTCTTATCCCTTCGAGCCTTGCGAGCTCATTATTACTGCACATCTTCTCATCTTGTAGTCTTCTTCTGCGATTTCCTTCTTCCATGATGAGCTCCCCTCCTTGCTCCAGATTGCTCAAAATGTTACCAAACACCTCTGTATCATCGCGTCTCTTCTTCTCACTCTCAGTTGAGACGGCAGGTGTTGGAACTGGTGTGCTCTCAGTGTTGTGCCCCCTCTTGAACTGAGGAGGTCTAACGGCTAAGGGGTTTCTCTAGGTTCTACCGATGATTCTTGGGGCGGTGTGGGGTTGGACAGTAAGTCTACGACTGGCAGCAAAGAATTCTACCTTTCGAATGGCGATTTGGTTAGAGGAAGGGATTGAGGGTGAAGCAGAGTGTTAGGAAGCTTGGTCAGCCATGGATGGTAAGCTAGGGAGGACTGAAAAATTCGCTAGGGTTTGAGGAAGAAGAAAGCTTCGTATGCTAGGCACTAGGGTTTTCAGTATGCAAAATGAGGTAAAGAGTTCACAAACGGGGAAGGGTTCCTATTTATAGGTTGAGCCATAGTGGGCCCAACGCAATTTTCGTGGTGACAGGTCTCGAGACACTCAAACGGCCCATCGCTCGAACTTCCCTCATTTATGAAATTTCAGAAAAATGTCCTTTCGTCTGCAAAGTCATTATTGCTTTGGGATATGAAATGATTGGACTCCTCAAATGACAAAAATAATTTTCTTTAATTTTTTATTCAAATGGACGCAATGTAAAGATTAACGCAATGTGTTCACCAACGCAAGTGCATCTTTGCAGAGGACGGGCAACAACGCATGCATCCCCACAACACACCCCTTAACTAAGCACATTTCTGGAGGATCGGGTGCACGGTATTGCTACCAGTGCAACACTACCTCAACATAGTGCATTTATCCAAGGACAGGCAAAGGACATATACGCGCGCAACACACCCCTCGGTTTCAATGCTTTTGAGTTGGATGAACACAAAGCGTGTCTTTCTTGGTTCAAGATGCGTCCATCATCACCTTGCATACTAGATGTTGATTGTTTCATTTTATTTATTTTATTTTATTATTCATCAACGCAAGTTGCTATGACTTGCAGCAATAAATTTCTCTTTATTTCTCAATCATTCACTAATTAAGGACCAACGCATTAATTACAGAAAAGTTAAAAGAATTAAAGATGGTATAAAAATTAATGCAAAAGGAATAAATGAAGAATTAAATTCATAAAGTCAAGATAAGAATTAAAAGAAGAAGTAAAGATAAAATTCAGGAATTCAACAAGACAGGAATTTAAAGAAAGCATTAAACATAGATGTGAAATATGGACCGGAAGATGCGTTTCTTTGAATGAGCGCAATCCACATCTCTGCAGGTGGTCCGGCTTGCCTGCCCAATGTCCTAGGGACATTGCTCCTTTTCATTGGATCCTGGGGCTTTTGAGTTGCTAGGCAACATTCCTGGTGCTCTATTTCTCAGCTCAGATGCCAGCTGGTCCACTTGGATCTCCAAGTTTCGAATTGAAACGCGCCTGCATTACTACGTCATTTTTGTCCATAATATTGTTTCAACAGGGCCTCCAATGAGCTTCTAGAGGTGTTTGATGATGAGGGTTGCTGGTTATGCGATTTCCTTGGTTGCCCCTGGTTTGAGTTATGGTGAAAAGAAGGATTTCCTCGACTGCCACTCTGATGGTTGATTGGTCCCCCCGGTTAGGATTGCCTCCCCATTCGAAGTTAGGATGGCTCCTCCAGCCAGGATTGTAGGTGTTGCTGAAGGGTTGTTTTGGATGGCCGCATACTTACTAGAGATTCGATGGGCAACATTTCTGCTACATGAGCCCCTCCACAATTAATGCAACTTATTACAGCCACTTGAGCCGGCGTAGCGAGTTGCACTGATTGTGGGGGATGGCTCCTTGATTGTATTGCCATCGATTGAAGAATCGAGGTCACCGCGGCCATCTGAGCGCCAATGTGGTCATTGTCCTTCACAGGGACAATGGCAGTTTCATTCTTTCTTCTTTCGGCGCCTCGGCTTCCATAGCCATCATCAATCCAGTCATCCATGTTCCGCGATATGCGATCAAGGATGACCTTGGCCTCAGTATACGTTTTTTCCATAAAACCTCCTATCGCGGAGGCGTCAGCAACAACCTGCATCGATCTATTCAGGTCATTATAAAAGGTTTCCATCAAAATGAAATCGGGTATCCCGATATGCGAGCAGTTTTTCACCAATCTTCTAAATCGCATCCAGGCAGTGCTCAGGGTCTCATTCTCCATTTGTTCAAAGTTCAGCACGTCCTTTTTTCGCCTTGCGTTGGCAGCCGATGGGAAGAACTTCTTCATGAATCGCTCCACCAGTTGATCCCATGATGTGATCTCGTTCGACTCCAGTGAGTGAGCCCACCTCTTGGCTTCGTCCCTCAAGGTGTAAGGGAAAAAATACAGTCTAATACTCTCTGGGGTTACGCCAGGTAGTGAGAAGTTGCCGCACATTTCGATAAAGCTGGTTAAGTGGGCATGCGGGTCTTCACCTTGCATACCCCCAAATTGCCCTGCATTTTGGATCATTTGTAGCATGACAAGCTTTATTTCGAACCTTGCGTTCTCCTCAACAGTAGGCCTCGAAATCCCAGGCGAAAAATCATACAGGTTGGGTGTCGCATAATTCCTCATGGGGATGTTGCGATCAACAGTCAGGAAAATAGGATCCTGCGCTGGCCTAACAGCCTCTCGATTTACTACGGGAACCGCATTGTCGTTATATCTGCCATACTTGCTGCTTTCTTTCGCCTTATCTGATTCTGATGTGCCCGTGCGCGAAAGGTACACTCGATCCCAAGGTCAGCTTCGAATTCTGGTTCAACACCAGTACTCATAAATCGTCAAGCTGCTTTCTGCGTTGAACAGCCAGTACAACGAGATCTATCCTGCAAATACCACAAACACACTCAAACAATAAACCGTTAACTAATCCTCAGCAACGGCGCCATAAACTTGTAACGCGTATTTTTAGTATAATGCAAGTCCATGTCTTAAACTTGATGACATAGATTTCATGCGATGATATGTGATACTACTTCTAGATATGCGTTATTAATGAATGTTCTTGTAGTATGCTGTGCATTGTCACAAGTTTCCTTGCGTTGAAACCAAGTATAATTTCACCGCAAGTTTCTCGGTGTGATCCGAGGTCGAACACAGGGACTGTTTGAGGTTATTGTGTTATGTTTGTGATATATGCGACTAGGGTTTTTTCAAATTAGTAAAGATTTTGTGTACAAGTAATTAAACATGCGATAAAGTAAAGTAAGTGGTAAAGATTCGATAATAACATAAATTGCGTTAAAGTAAATTGCGATAAAGAAAATCTAAGCTAAGATGATACAAGATACAGGTTTCATGATACAAGATACTGAGGTCAAGGCTGGCTGTGAAGATTATGCAAAGATTATGTAATGCGGTGATAAGCCTTATGTGTGAAGTAGAAACAAAGAAGATAATTAATACAAACATCGAAAGTTCCTTAATTGTGTTAAAGGTATAAGTACGGTTCTGCTTTCCCTTGGCGTACACCACTCGGTGATCGGCTACGTTCCCACATCTCTGTGGTGAAACAGGGATGAACGTAATGAACGTAAGGTTGCTTCCATCTCTGGAAGTACTACTCGCTTTAGTTAATGCATTCTTCTAACCTTCTCTCGACAGATCAAAATGACATCTTCACTTCTGCTCTCACAAGTGAAGATGTCATTTAGCATGCCTTAGCTAAACGCATTTATCTCTTTAGCATAGATTAAGTTACTCGTTTAATCCATATTAATTACCAAGGTATTAAGAAAAACTTCATGGAGAAAACGATTAATGGATGAACGGAAATAGACAGAAAAGTGGAAGTGGAAGTGATCGAGACATTCAATAAAACTATTTAGCGTCTGATACATGATTTGTGAATGAAGAGATTAAAAAGATGAAATACACTTGATGAAATAGAGTTAGAACAAATACAAATAAGCGCCAACATCTTAGGCCGATCTAGATGGAGATTTGCTTGCCAGCGTGGATGGAGTGAACGGATGGATGAGCTTCCCTCTCAGGCTTGCTCAACCGATAGCAGGGATCTAAGCATAGAGCTTCACGGTGGGGATCTAGCAAAATCGCACTAAGACTCACCTCTCGACCTTGTCTCTTCTCTTCCCGAATTTCTTCCGATCAGTACTCAACTCAGCCTTTCTCTTAATTAATTAGCCCTCGTATCAAATATACTCGTATCAAGTATACCCATATCCAGTATATCTTCTCTTAATTCTATGGGGATATTTATAGGTGAAAAGCTTTAACTCTTGGCTTGTGACCCCACTTCTTGTTATGGAAATTCCGAAGATGGAAGAATAAATATTCTTTTTGTTATGTAATCAGATCGTCAAATCTACACAACGGTTAGTTGTACACGTGTCACAATCCTCCGCGTTTGCATTGCTCAGCTGCATCTTTCGATCGGTTGCTCGCATGCGATGTTGTTTTTATTACCACATGCGGTTGAAATTTAGTTTTGTATCAACTATCGCATTGAGCTATCATTGCGTTAATCGTCTCTTCATTCTGGTTTGACAAGCGCAATGTGACAGAGATGCGTTGTTCAGTTTCTCATTGAACCTTGATCGCAAGCGGTGACTTGGTTTCCTGCAAAACAAAGTAAAAATATCCTCTTCTACCATCTTGATGATGTTAGTGGGTGTATTTGCGATAATTCATAATTATTGTATTTTTTTAGCTAATTTTCATACAATCGACGCATATTCCTTCTCTTTTGGCCGCAATATCTAGATAAGGCAGCATAAATAACTTGTATTTCTACAAGTTATCAGCGGATGTGCGTCAAGACTGCCGGTGGTGCCATGGATGGGCAGAGGAGCTGACTCTCTTGAGATCTAACTCCAGTCAAAGGCTCCGGTCGTCACTCGGAATGGATGAAGGAGGTGAAGAACTCTCAGCCATCTTCTCATGCATTTTGTCTGGATCGCGGGGAAAATCCCCGGTTGAGGGACAATCTCCAGATCACTTGGAATTTTGCTCATCGCCTTCTATTTATAGAGTTTGGACCACCGATAGCATTAATTGGACTACTCTGAGTCTGACGTTCGGCGTGTCAGTCCTTTCTGAACCTCTGCCACCAACGGCGCGTAGGTGAAATGTCAGCATCAGCTTTGGATTTTCTCGAGGTAGATGCGTTGATGCGTTCATTCCACCAACCTTGTGTTGATCCCATTAGAATGCATTGTTGCATAGTCGCAATCATTTAATGGCCGCATTCGCTTAACACCAAAACTCTACACGATGACTGCATTCGCTTTGACGAGCGCAACTCCCATGCGATGGATGCATACAGCTAATTACCGCCAACATCATGTGTTGATCGATGCATTTGCCTTGCGGTGGAGTGTTTCTCCACATGCGGTCGTCTATGCGATGGTCCGGTTTCTGCGTTTATGTTCATTTCCTGCATTGGCTACAAAAATAGAACATTGAACGCATAATTAACGCAAAGTAATGGGTTAGCTGAGATTCGACATGCTGATCGATGCAAACTCTTTTTCTCATGAATTCCTAGCATGATCAACGCATATTCTGCCTAACAAACTTCATAATTCTAAGTAAAAGGCCTAAGATGACATGCATATCTACATGTCATCACTGATGGGAAGGTACAAACTTCAAAGCTAGACTTGTGATAAAGGGTTATACCCAGATGGATAGAGTCGACTTTGAGGAGACTTTCTCACCTGTTGCCATATTAAAGTCTATCCACATCCTCCCATCCATTGCCTCATATTATGACTATGAGATATGGCAAATGGATGTCAAGACTGCCTTTATGAATGGTAATCTTGAGGAGACCATTTATATGATGCAGTCCGAGGGATTCATAGCCCAAGATCAAGAGGAAAAGGTTTGCAAACTGAATCAGTCCATTTATGGGCTAAAACAGGCATCTCGATCTTGGAACATTCGATTTGATATTGCGATCAAATTGTACGACTTTAACCAAAACATTAATGAGCCTTGTGTCTACAAGAAAATCATCAACAGTTCAGTAGTTTTCCTAGTGTTGTATGTAGACGATATGCTACTCACTGGGAATAATGTAGGTCTACTGACATCAATTAAGAACTAGGTAGCGACCCAATTCCAAATGAAAGATTTAGGAGAGGCTCAATTTTTTCTTAGTATTAAGATCTTTCGAGATCGGAAGAACAAAGTGCTAACGTTGTCTCAGTCATCGTACATTGACAAGATATTGCTCAAGTACTCGATGTAGAACTCCAAAAGGGGCCCACTACCTTTCAAGCATGGAGTTACATTGTCTAAGGAAATGTGTCCTAAGACACCTTAAGAGGTTTAGGACATGAGACAGGTCCTCTATGCATCTTTCATTGGCAGTTTGATGTATGCGATGATGTGTACTAGACCAAACATTTGCTACGCTGTGGGGATTGTCAATAGATATCAGTTTAATCTAGAACAGGGTCACTAGACCACCGTCAAGAATATCCTCAAGTATCTTTGGAGAGCGAGGGACTACATGCTCATGTATGGATCTAAGGATTTGATCCTTACTAGATACATGGACTTTGACTTTCAGACTGATAAGGATTCACGGAGATTCACTTCAGGCTCAGTGTTCACTCTTAACAGAGGAGCTGTAGTGTGGCGAAGCACTAAGCAGGGGTGCATCATCGACTCCATGATGGAGGCCGAGTATGTAGCGGCTTGTGAAGCTACTAAGGAGGTTGTTTGGCTCAGAAAGTTCCTGACTGATCTAGAAGTTGTTCCAAACATGTCTAGGTCCATCACTCTGAAGGAAATCATACATAAGGATTTATGAGCAATGGAATGATCGTTCCAAGATCCATCCGATATTGAACATACACAATTATAGTCAAGAAACGAAAACTTACAGGTCATGAACAATACGAAATTACAGCATGTTTTACAATAAGATCAAGGGATAACAAATACATACCTTTGAAGACTCATTCTTCAAACTCCCTCGATCATGAACGCACGTTCAGTCTCCAAGACAGCAACACACGTACGCTCGGACACAACAACCACAACACAGCACGATCAATCAGCAAACACGAATTCAACAATCTCCAAGATCATGAACCCAACGAACGACCTCCAAAACCTCGAACTCAGTCGAGTTGAGTGAGGACACCACCACAATGGCTACCTTGGTATTTTTTATGTGAGAATTCAGAAGTGTGGGCTCTATGTAGACTTGGTTATAGGAAGCGACTGGAGAAATAATAATCGTGTAGACGATTGAGCAAGTGGAAGATGAGAAATGTCTATTGTATAGACAAATGCTCAATCGTTTAGAAGAAGGCAATCTATCATATAGCAACTGCCCCGCGATCGTTTAGCTACGACCAGCTGAGTGAACTATCATATAGTAACACTCCACAATTGTTTAGTCTCTCTTTTAGCTATCGTTTAGTGAATCCAATTCACTTGACAACAAACCGTGAGTTCCTTTCGAAAATAGCAACTCTACCAAATTTAGAAAAACATTTTTCCTTTTTATCTCACTGTTACCATAAAACCACCAATAACCTCCCACTCAATTGGTTATTAGAGAAAAATAGATAATTATCCAATAATTAATATTATTATAAATATATATGATAACCAACTTACCAAATTATATTTATAACCTATAGTTTTAATATTTCATCTCATGAAACATATAGACCATAGCTCTTTTTCTGTTTTATGGTACTTAATGTAAATCTCATTTACATTAATCCTCCACTTGATGTATCTCATACATCACACCAATCATATCATATATAATCGAATTTCCTCTTGTCAATTCGAACATTTCAAATCAACACCAAGAACTGATTCTCAACTTGAATCCATTGAGCTACCAAGGGGACCTTATGGACCTGTAGCTTGAAGCTCCAACGGTACGTGAATAACTGACTAAACTCTTTAGCCATGAGATCCACCATCTGTTAAATATCGAGCACTTCACTAAAGACCGACAACTGCATTCTTCTTACTACAGATATATTTTTTGTCCATATAAACCAATCAACAGTGCGATAACCCTTCATAGATTGCTCGTAAGTACAGTTGGGTCAATAACTATTATGCCTCTATAGTTACATCTAACACCTTAAATACCACTGATGAACATAAGTCATAGTTCTATTATGACTGAGTCCTCTCTTCCAAAAAGAATGGCCACTATGTTCAAGACCTATAACCATCCATTAAGGGAGCAATCTATCTACTTACCCTTGCTTCGAGGAAGGAGTGAATTCCATCTTGTGTAACTAAGTTCCCAGCTCCCAAATCAGACAAATCTTCAAGAAAGGTAGGCTTGTTTAGTTGGCAATCTGGCCACTCTCACCCATACTAATCAAAGAACCGCCCTCAAAGGCAGGAGTTTCCAAAACACTCAGAATTGAGATTGTGCCATCTATGGTCGTTTAGGTGAGATGTAAGTCTCCATTATCAACGGTGTTATATATAAAGTCTAGTCATCTCGTGATCTGGTCTTATACAAACTCTTTGTATAGGACAACCCCGCTCGCATGTCTCCACATGAATGGTCAAGATCTATCATCTGTAGTAGTTTACAACACTTCCAAACCTCTACAAAGTAGGTTGTATCCGTAGTGTCACCAAGATCAGGTATCCCTTCTTAATCCTTATACTACAGACCTTTTTAGGTTATCAATTAAGACATGATCTACTTGTATATCTCATATACATGCTTAAGTTTACATACAATAACCATGAAGCTTTGTTTATTGGATATGAGTAAATGCCAAATAAAATAACTCTTATTTTATTTATAACAATGTGTACAATTTACAAACTACGAGACTCTGGGAGAATTAGGACACCAATCCCAACACACCCTTTATTGTGATAATAGTGGTGTTATGGCAAACTTCAGGGAGCCTAAGAGTCACAAGCGTGGTAAACATATAGAGCAGAAGTATCATCTCATCTGCGGATAGTGCATCGAGGGGACGTGATGGTCATGAAGATCGCTTTGGAGCAAACCGTTGCTGACCCATTTACGAAGGCTCTCACGGTTACAGTTTTTTAGGGTCACCTTTAGAGCATGGGTCTACAGGACCGCCTGCAGCTAGACTAGGGCAAGTGGGAGATTTTTGTACTGGGCCTTAGTGTCCTAGTTTATTGATTTGTACTTGTTATGTACACCACTCACTTTAGGAAAAGTGGGAGATTGTTGGGGTTAATGCCCTAAACTCTTATTGGATCCTGTAGTTTGTAAACACTTGTATTGAACAAACGCTTGTGATGTAATAATATGAGATATTTTCTTCATTGTTGTCTATGAAACATGAGATGTTTTATTTTCATTTACCACAAACCAATAAACTATGATCCCTGGTTTTCATTGTAACTTAAGCATGTATATGGAGACACACAAGTGGATCATGCTTTAAGTGATAACCAAAATGGTCTGTAGTATATAGATATAGGAGAGAAACCTTATCCTGATGACACTATGGATGCAGCCCGCTTTATAGATAGTTATAAGTGTTGTGACGTGCTACAGATGGTCTGATCTTGATCATTCATATGGATACATGCGAGTGGAGGCATCCTATACAAAGAAGTTTGTATAAGACCGGACCACGAAGTGTTATAGTCTTGTTATATAATGTCATTCATGACAGAGACTTCACTTCACTAGGATGACTGATGCGTTATTTTATTAAATGGGAATATGGATGATATGCGTTGATGGATTGCATTGTGCACTTAAGTTTCCCTAGCGAAATTCAAGTGTAAACTCCTCTGAGTTTCCTGGTAAGTCCAGGGTCAAACACAGGGACTTGTGAAAATAGATTGCATTGATGATTTTTTTTATATGAAAACTTTGCGGTAAGGGGGAAAATAAATAAAGTGTTTGGTTGTTGGTTGCGTTGATTAAAAAGAAATGAATAAATGCGGCGGATTTGAGAAACAAAAGTTGCATTGATAGATGCAATGAGTATGCGATGAACGAGTTAAGAAGATCTTTAGCTAGAGTTACTTGGGAATGCATCAGACCATGCGATCATATTACTACCATGCACAGCAAGTCATTTTCCAATGTAAATGCGATGCTCCTAAGTCTAGGATGCATGTGTTGAATGCAAAATGTCCATAGAGCTTATCCTTAAGTCTCTACTCTTGTCCTATGCATTGATACAAAATGCATGAAAGCAAGGTGACTGTATACAATCATATCTTATCGCTAAGATGCATGCGATGCATTAATAACAAATAGTGCTCATTCCTAAGTGCCTATCTCTCGTTTATGCATTCTAATCTGATTCTTCTAAACCTAGATTCTGACCTGACTTTCCCAAGTCTAGATCATGTCCTTAGACTACCCTCCCGAGTATCCCTAAAGGATGAATGAAGCATACAGAAACAAGATAACTGCAAAGAATGAAGATTCCCTAGTTGTGCTAGCTAAATGTTTCTCAACCCATTCAACTAATTTAGTTACTCATGCGTGAATCACAGAGAGTGAACAGATACAGAGAAAGAAATTCCATTCTTATAAATACGTTAAGTACAAAATGACAATAGTACTCATGTGTGCATCATTGTATAGTAATTGCTGCAAAAGTCCTACAAAGTGGCTATTTTTTGCCAATACTATTCAAGGATGCCCATGCTCATGTTGTGTGGTGTGATAGATGCCAGAGAATAGGGAACATGTCTAGAAGAAATGAAATGCCCTTGACTTTAATCTTGGAAATCAAATTATTTGATGTATGGGGAATCACTTTATGGGCCCATTTCCGCCTTCAGAAGGTCATCAATACATTCTGGTTGCGGTTTACAATGTATCAAAGTGGGTTGAGGCTATCGCATGTGCTAAGAACGATGCGGCCACAGTGGCAAAATTTCTCAAGAAGAATATCTTTACTCGATATGGAACGCCTCGTGCCTTAATCAGCGATGAAGGCTCATACTTCATCAACCGCATCATTACCAACCTGTTGACCAAGTTTAATGTCAGCCACAGAGTTGCAACCGCCTATCACCCACAAACCAATGGGCAGGCAGAAATTTCTAACAGAGAGATCAAGACCATCTTAGAGAAGGTAGTCAGTACCTCTAGGAAGGATTGGTCACCCAAGCTTGATGAAGCATTCTGGGCATATAGGACTGCCTTCAAAACTCCAATAGGCATGTCCCCATATGTTATGGTCTTTGAAAAAGCTTGTCATCTACCTCTCGAGTTGGAACACAAGGCAATGTAGGCAAGCAAAAAGCTGAACTTTCATCTAGCAAGCGCGGGGAAAGTCCAGAAATTGCAGTTGAATAAGCTGGTCGAGTGGCGAATGAATGCCTACGAAAATGCCAAGCTCTATAAGAAGAGAACCAAAAAGTGGCATGATGACCGCGTAAGCAACCAGACATTCTTCGAAGGTCAATAGGTACTTCTGTTTAACGCGCGTTTGCGATTGTTTCCAGGGAAGTTGAAGTCCCGCTGATCTGGGCCATTCCGCATCAAGACTATCTTTCCCCATGTGTAGTGGAGCTAACAACTGAAGATGGGAGCAACGCATTGAAAGTCAATGGTCAACGAATTAAGCCCTACTATGGGGGTGATGTGGAACGACGCATGGAGACCATTGACTTAGGCAAGCAAGATTGACCACTTGCGTGTGTATGCCGTAACTCCAAAAATTCTTTCAATTAGCATCCCTATATCTATGTTTAAGTGCTTTCTTTACAGCTTTCATTTACTGATTTTTTTTTAATTGTGTTATTTACTGCTTATTAGAATTAGCCTTTACTGCTTTACGTGTTTACTTTCAATTTAATTCAATTGTGTATTTCCATGTCGTGTTTAATTTCTTTACTTTTATGCATTAGTAGCGCTGTTCTTAAAATTTCTGTGAATGACTGAATAAATCGATGAACACCGCAAAGTCTTATCGATTGCGTTTTTGATGAATTAAAAAGAAAAATAAAGATTGGTATGCATTGCGATGATGGGTGCATCTTGTGATAACAAGATACACTTTGCGTCCGTCCAACCCAAATGCATTGTGTTGAGGGGTGTGTTGCGCTCGTATGTATTTTTCGCCCGTCCTTAGCGAAAACGCACTATGTTGAGGTAGTGTTACGCCAGTAGAAATACCGTGCACCCATCCTCCAGAAATGCACTAAGTTGAGGGGTGTGTTGCGATGATACATGCATTGTTGCCCGTCCTCTACAAATATGCATTTGCGTTAATGGAGGCGTAGTGTTAATCTTTAATTTTGCATTCCTCTGAATCAAATACAAAGGATAAATTTCATTCGTTACTTCGATGTATAGAAACAATTACTTGATTCTTTGTACATGCTCAAATTTTGTATTGCGTTATTTGTAATTCTTTGTATACTTGGGTAATTTTTAATACAACTAAGTAACAATTCTTTCCGTATGCGTTAGCCTCTTATTTATCATCCTTTTTCAATTATCGTTCAGTTCTTTATCTTTTATTTTGCGTTATTCAGTGTGCTGCCATGATGAGTTATGTGCATACCCTCAGCAACATTTCCCACACTTTGTATTTTCTGATTAACACTTAGATAATTTGTAACAACAGCACTACTTTACCTTTTATCCTTCAAGACTCTACTCAAACCTTCTTTTCAAAATTTTGACTAAGTGTTTGTCTATTCTATCCAAAACAACGTAATGAGGACCTTGCGCATCTCTAAATTTGGGGGTGGGAAAGGTCTGAGCAGATGTGATCAAGTGGATGCAGTCATTAAGACAATGCGTTCATTGTCAAAAAAAAATCATACAAACTCCAATGTCAGCGCAAGGGAAATTCCAAAACAATCCCAATCTGAGTCATGAAAGGAATCTGCTCGTAGTTGGATGTTCGCATGACACCCGTGGGAGCAAGCCAAAACGAAGGTGGTTTTCCAAGATCGACGCAATATGAAAGAAAAAAATGAGAAGAAAAAAATAAGAATATAAGGGACAACTCCTCTGACCAGCAACAGTTAAACTTAGTTGAAAATCAAGAGTTGAAGTTGAGATTGGCACATAACCATAGTTGGATGTTCGCATGACACCCATGGGAGCAAGCCAAAATGAAGGGTGTAACCATAATCAACAATCTCTAATAGAACGACACAAACTAGACCACTGCATACAAACGCACCAAGTTGTTTTTTGCATGAAGAGGTAAACATTCTTTCCAAAACAAGAAGGGAATTTTTGAATAGAGATTTGTTGTATAAAAGAATAAAGTATGGCCTGTCTACGAATTATTAAGGATAGAAGAAAATTGCGTTGTTAAGTAATGTTGCCTAGGTGGAGCATTCGGAGCAACCAATCAACGCAGAATAAGGATAAGAACTGAATGATATTGCCTTAGTTGAAGATATGCTTGAGGACAAGCATAGATCTAAATTTGGGGGTGTGATAACTTGTAAAAATACAAGTTATTTATGTTGTTTTATTTAGATATTGCGGCACAAAGAAAGAAAAGTTGCATCAATAGTATAGAAATTGGCTAAGAAATGCAAAAATTATAAATTATCATCAATACACCCACTAACACCATTGCGATGGTAGAATAGAATGTTTCAATTTCTGTTTGCAGGAAATCAGTCACCGCATGCGTTCATGGCTCAAAGATAAAATAAACAACGCATCTACGTCGCATTGCGTCCATCAATCGAGAATGAAGAGATGATCAATGCAATGACGGCGCATGCGACAATCGATCAAGAGCTCTAGCGATCAACGCAATTTCAACCGCATGCGGTAATAAAAAATAACACCGCATGCGACGATAGATCGAAGATGTAAAGAGCAACGCATTTGCGGAGGATTCTGACAAGTGTACAGCTTTCAGTTGTGCATTTCTGACTGGTTGATTGCATAACAGAAGGAATATTCACTCCACCATTTCAGGAACTACCATAATCATACAGTGGGGACCACAAAGTCAAAGAGCCAAGCTTCGCCTATAAATAGCTTATGCAAATTCACTAAAAGATATACATGTATACATAGAGACGTTCATATACTGATTCTAAGAGAGAGACTGGTCTGAAGCGACTTATAGAGTAGATCCGAGTGAACCACGAGACAAGGCCGAGAGGTGAGTCTCCGAGCAGAGAATCCTTCCAATCCCTGTAGCTGAAGCTCTGTGCGAAGGTCAATTCTACCAGGAAAGCAAGCCTGAGAGGGAAGCTTTCCTTTCCTCTACTTCCACACGTCGGCAAGCACAACCTCCATTCAGGATCTGTGTCAAGACGTTGACACTCTTTCTATATTTGTTTCTAATCTCTATTTCATCATCTGTATTCATCTTCTTTACTCTTCCATTCACAATATGTATCAGACGCTTAATTTTATATTAAATGTTATGATAATTTCCATTGTCATCTCACTGTCTCTTTCCGTACATCCATAATCCATTTTCTCCATGATGTATTCTTAATCCCATGGGTAAATAGCAAGAATTAAGTGAGTAAGTTAATTTGTGTTAAGGAAATAATTAAGTTTAGCTAAAGCATGCTCGACGACATCTTCACCTGTGAGAGCATAAGTGAAGATGTTATTCCGCCTATCAAGAGAGGGTTGGAAGAATGCGTTAACTAAAGCAAGAAGTATTTTCAGAGATGGAAACAACCTTGCATTCATCACGTTCATCCCTGTTTCACCATAGAGATAGGGGAACGCGGCCAATCACTGAGAGGTGTATACCAAGGGAAAGCAGAACCTTAGTTATATCTTTAACGCAATTGGCAAACTTGCGTTGTTTTTACTATTTGCTCTTCCTCTTTCTGCTTCATTCATAAAGACTTGCCATCGCATACATCGAATCTTTGTACAACTTTGCAGTCAGTTCTCGACCTCAGTATCGTGTATCATGTATCTTGTATCTTGTATCATATTAGTTTAGGATTTTATTTTATCAACGCAACTTTATTTTATCAACACAATTTTATTTCATCGCAATTTATATTCTTGTATAAACCCAATTCTTTATTCATTGTTAAACTGGTCGCATGTATCACAAAAGTAACGCATTAACGAAAACAATCCCTGTGTTTAACCTTGGATTATTCTGAGAAACTTGCGTTGGAATTATACTTGGTTTCAGCGCAAGGAAACTTGTGACATGCACAACTACATCGCATACTACGAGCATATCATTAACAACGTATATATTTAGACGTAGTATCGCATAAAATTGTCTTTATTGCAAAAGAATTATTCATTCATCACATTCATATTTGTCCACATGCTTAAAGATAAAGACTAAAATTATGTCATCAAGTTTATGGCACCGTTGTCGGGGACATGAACTTGTAGCACATTATCTATCATCACAGTGCATGCATAATAAGGAATTAATTTTTACCGTTACATTGAGTAATCAGTGTGAATGAATACCTTGGTTCTCAACAGATATGCCCTGAATTTCTCCAACGCAAAAATCACAGCCAGGAGTTCTTTCTCAGTGGTGGTATAATTTATTTAAGCAGGGTTTAGAGTTTTACTCGCATATGCGATGGGGCGCAAAATAGTTTTCCTCTTTTGCGCTAATGCAGCCCCCATCGCATACCTTTTTGCGTCGCACATGATTTCAAATGGCATTGTCCAATCCGGCGCAATTAGTACGGGCACGATAATCAGCGCATCTTTTAATACTCTGAATGCGTTGAGGCAGTTGTTGTCAAACTCAAATTTCCTGTCCGCCTCTAACAATGCACTCAGTGGTCGTGCAATTTTAGAAAAGTCCTTGACGAATCGTCTGTAAAATCCAGTGTGTCCCAAGAAGCTTCGCACAGCCTTCACGCTGGTTGGAGGTGGGAGTTTTTTAATTGCTTCAATCTTTGCTTTGTCCACCTCCAACCCTTCCTGGGAGATTTTATGTCCCAACACTATACCCTCCTTAACCATGAAATGGCTAAGCAAACTTCATAAGTGTTCCCATAAACGGAGAAGTCATCCATAAATATTTCCACAGAGTCCTCGAGATAATCTGAAAAGATCGCCATCATGCACCTTTGGAACGTGTTGGTGCATTGCAGAGGCCAAACAGCATACGACGAAAAACGAATGTCCCATATGGGCAGGTGAATGTGGTCTTGTCTTGATCTTCAGGAGCTATCATGATTTGATTATATCCGGCATACCCATCCAAGAAGCAGTAAAAATCATTCACTTATGGGAAATGATGTAGTCTGTCTAGCATTTGATCAATGAATGGTAAAGGGAAGTGATCTTTCTTTGTGGCCGCATTCAATTTGTGGTAGTCAATAAATATGCGCCATCTAGTGATGGTTCTTTTGCGATATTAATTCATTGTTTTCATTTGGGACTACCGTCATTCCGCCCTTCTTCGCACACATTGCAAGGGGCTAACCCAACGTGCTATCTGCAATGGGATAAGATAATGCCGCATCTAGCCATTTGATAATCTTCTTCTTGACGACCTCCTTCATCGCAGGGTTGAGTCTGCGTTGATTTTCAATTGTTTGCTTTGTGGTCTTCCTCAAGACGAATTTGGTGCATGCAGTACGCGAGGCTAATTCCTTGGATGTCAGCGAGCATCCAGCCAATGGCTCGCATATGTTTTTTGAAAATTGTCTCATCAATGCATTCTCTTGCTCTTCGTTGAGCGCAGAGGAAATTATCACTGGCAGCTTTTATTCTGCCCCAGAAATGCCTACTTCAAATGGGTTGGTAGGGTCTTTAGTTCAAGTTTGGTGGCTCCACTAAGGAAGGTTGCGTTGTTTTCTTCTATTCGTCGGCTCTTCTTCTTGCGTTGCGATCATTTCTTCTTCTTTGTTTGTTTTTGTTGCAATCGCATTGCAAGGCAACAACGGATGCATTGACATTCTCTTCTTCACACTCTTCATCATAACTTTTCTTCTTCAATCAAATTCAGGTCTTCGTCAGAATCTTGTAGGTCTTCCTCATCCAGGAATTTCATGGCACGAATTATGTTAAATTTGAGCTTCTGTCCATTTATGTTCAAAGTGATTTCTCCCTTGTGCACATAAATTTTGAGGCACGACTCGTTGATAGGAAAGGTCGCCCCCAAAATGATGGGCACATCTTTGTCGGCCTCATAATCTAGGATGATGAAGTCAGCTGGCAAAATAAATTTATCAATCGTGATCAGCATATCCTTCACCTTACCTTCTGGATGAACCAGAGACCTGTCAGCCAATTGGAGAGTCACTGATGTGGGCACGAGTTTCCCCACATTTAATTGTCTAAAAATTGACAGCGACATCAAATTTATGCTAGCCCCCAAGTCATACAAGACTTGCCCAATATAGAGTCCTCCTATGGAGCAAGGAATAGTGAAGCTCCTAGGATCGCTCATCTTCGGTGGGATAATGGATTTGGAACTTTGCGTTAATGCCACCATGGAAAATTTTTCAGTGCCTCTTTTCTTAGTTACCATGTCCGTCAAAAACTTGGCATAGGCAGGCATTTCCTTAATCGCTTCACTGAAAGGAATGTTAACATGTAATTGCTTTAACATAGATAAGAAGCATTCGAACTGCACCTCTTCGTTTTTATTCTTTCTTAGCCTCTGAGGGAAAGGTTGTAACTGGACATTTACGGTTCCCGTTTCATTTGACTTTGAGGTCGACGCAACCTCAGGTTTCACTACGTCAATTTCTCTTTCTTCTTCTTGCGTTACCGCAATCTCAGAGGGAAAGGTGGTAATTGGACTTCCACGGTTCCCATTTCATTTGACTTTGAGGTCGACGCAACCTCAGGTTTCACTACGTCAATTTCTCTTTCTTCTTCTTGCGTTACCGCAATCTCAGGCTCAGTTGTGATGGAAGTTATTCTACTATGCTCCTTCTTTTCTCCCTCCACAGTCTTCCCAGTGCGCAATGTCACAACCTGACATTGCTCCTTACCTGATCCCCCTAGATTGCGTGGAAGTTTGGTAGAGCTTGGCAACGCCCCTTGCGGTCTACTTTTCAGCTCACTCGCAATCTGGCCCATTTGCAATTCAAGGTTGTGGATGGACGTAGCCAGACTTTGAAGCATTGTCTCGTTTTTCTCTATATATTGCTTCAACAGGCTCTCCAGAGAAGAGGATTGTGGTGGTTGTTGTGAGCTACTTGCTTGATTGCTCTATTGACCGTTGTTGCGTTGGAAGAATCTTGGTGGCCTTTCTTTTTGCGCCACAGGTTGAAAATTTTGTTGTTGATTCTTCCAAGAAAAATTGGGGTAGTTTCTCCACCCAGGGTTGTAAGTGTTTGAAAAGGGGTTATTCTTTACAAAATATACAGACTGTGGATTTTTCGGGCAATCTTCCATCGCATGCCCATCACTGCAAGTCATACATCTTGCGGTGTTTTGACTGATTGCATTGATTTGCCCACCTTGCGGTGTTGGGCTGCTGATCACCATTCCTTGAATCAAATTCATCATTGCGGTCATTTGTTTTTGTAATGAAACAATAGCACCATTATTTGCGTTAGAATCTTTAAGTCTTAATCTCTTGTCACTCTCCTTCCAGTCTTCATGGTTCTTGGAGATGCGGTCTAGGATATTCTTCGCCTCATCGTAAGTTTTTTCAAGCAGACCACCAGCGACTGCCGTATTGGCAGCAGTCTTCGAAGCGGGATTCAAACCGTGATAGAAAATTTCCATTTGATGACAGTCTGGTAGCCCATTATGTGGACAATCTCAGACCAACCTTTTAAACCTCGCCTAAGCATTGCTGAGCGATTCGTCCATATCTTGTTCAAAATTTGTAATAAGCTTTTTTCGTCTTGCGTTCTTCGTAGGTGGAAAAATACTGTTTTCATGAATTTCTCCACTACCTGCTTCCAAGAAGTAATCTCTCCTAGTTCGAGCGAATAAGCCCATTTCCTAGCCTGATCACAGAGAGAAAATGGGAACAACTTAGTCAAACTTCTTCAGTAGAGATGTTCAGGAACATAAAAGTATTGCAGATTTCAATAAAACTTCGGAGGTGGCCATGCGAGTCCTCGCCACGCCTTCCTCCGAATTGACCTGCAGTCTGGATCATCTGCAGCATCACCGGTTTCATCTCAAATCTGCTTCCGTCGAGGGCAGGTCTCATGATTCTTGGAGAGAAATCATAGAGGTTTGGTGATGCATAGTCCCTAATGGGCCTATTGCGATCGTTTACCAACATAATCGGATTCGCCATGACATTATTATCATTTGGTGCTCCTCCTTCAGGCTGCTCCGCCATCTTTTCTTTATCAGATTGTGGTTGTTGTTGGCGGTCTCTCAATCTTCGTCTAAAAGTCTTCTCAATCTCTGGGTTGTAATTGACCAGAGATTGAGATTCCTGCAAAGAAATCAAAAAAAAAAATTACCGTTAACAAACTATTTTGCCGAAGTCCCCAGCAACGACGCCAAAAACTTGATGTGTTATTTTATTAAATGGGAATATGGATGATATGCATTGATGGATTGCGTTGTGCACTCAAGTTTCCCCAGCGGAATTCAAGTGTAAATTCCTCTGAGTTTCCTAGTAAGTCCAGGGTCGAACACAGGGACTTGTGAAAATAGATTGCATTGATGATTTTTTTATATGAAAACTTTGCGGTAACCGAGAAAATAAATAAAGTGTTTGGTTGTTGATTGCATTGATTAAAAAGAAATGAATAAATGTGGCGGATTTGAGAAACGAAAGTTGCGTTGATAGATGCAATGAGTATGCGATGAAGGGGTTGAGAAGATCTTTAGCTAGCGTTACTTGGGAATGCGTCTGACCATGCGATCATATTACTACCATGCACAGTAAGTCATTTTCCAATGTAAATGCGATGCTCCTAAGTCTAGGATGCATGTGTTGAATGCAAAATGTCCATAGAGCTTATCCTTAATTCTTTACTCTTGTCCTATGCGTTGATGCAAAATGCATGAAAGCAAGGTGACCGCATACAATCATATCTTATGGCTAAGATGCATGCGATGCGTTAATAACAAATAGTATTCATTCCTAAGCACCTATCTCTCGTTTATGCATTCTAATCTGGTTCTTCCAAACCTAGATTCTGACCTGACCTTCCCAAGTCTAGATCCTGTCCTTAGACTACCCTCCCGAGTATCCCTAAAGGACGAATGAAGCATACAGAAACAAGATAACCGTAAAGAATGAAGATTCCCTAGTTGTGCTAGCTAAATGCTTCTCAACCCATTCAACTAATTTAGCTACTCATGTGTGAATCACAGAGTGGATAGATATAGAGAAAGAAATTTCATTCTTATAAATACGTTAAGTACAAAATTCCAATGGAGGTTTAGGGTACAGAGCCTGGTAGCAATTCCTTGCTGACCGAGGCTTTTTTTACACTGGAATCTCCATTCTAGCCTAAAGATATTCCTGCTTCTGCAGGCGTCGACCCTCTCCCTGTCTTTGAAGCTTCCGACGCTCTCCCAAGCTTACAGAACGATCTACCAGCAAACTTTCTTCCTCACATCCGCCTTAAAATGAAAGAAACTATGGACAGAGGCGTGAACTTGTAAAGTGATGAAGTAATCGACTACTTGACCCCTTTTCTGAAGAATGCACTTGGTATTTATAGAGTTTCCATGGTGAAAGGCGGTTTCTCTCTCTCGGTTGTACAGATGGGACAGCTTTAATTCCTTACTGATGCGCCAGATAATTGTCACCGATAAAGTTGAATGTACTTCGTGACCGTTATCGGCTGTCAACTTAATTTGGATCCGACTACTGTCAGCTTTCTATCCCATCGCTCTTAATTATCCTTTCACCCGGATGCGCCCGCCATGTTGCGCTGACCAAGTTGCGGTGATTCTTCTTGGGAGAATGTTTGCGAGCACGATCATCACAAAGTCCTGCGATGAGGTTGCGCTCAACCAATGTATTCCTATGATTGCAATCTCTACATTGCGTTAATGCATATTCTACACAAAAATGTAAAGATCAACTGCTCTAATGCGTTGGACGCATACAACTGCAATATTATAGAATTTATGCTTAATGGACGCAATTTAACATATTTCATCAACACAATCCAACATTGTTTAAGAACTTAGTACTATGATAACGTGCATTTCTGCCCGTTATCAATGACCATAGATAACATGACCTTAATCCTAAGTGAGTTAGGAACTCTTACCTTTGAGGGCGATCCTTTGATTTGCATGGGTGCGAGTGGCTAGATTGCCGACTCAAACCTACCACTTTGGGGATTCGTCTGATTAGGGAGCTGGGAACTCAACTACACAAGATGGAATTCCCTTCTTCCCCGAAGCAAGGGTAAGTAGATAGATTGCTCCATTAAAGGCTGATTTCGGGGCTTGAACAATGTGGCGCCACACATCTTCTCATGGTCGAGAGGTGTCCACTCATAATGGGAATATGATGTATTGTTTATTAAAGGGATTGATGGTACTTAAAAAGTTGGATGTAACTATAGAGGCAAAACGGTAAATTGGCCCAGCTGTACTTACGAGCATCTGTGAAGGGTTATCGTACTGTTTATTGGTTATCTCCGATGGACACAGAAATATATTTGTATTGAGAAGAGTGCAGCTGTCGACCTTTATTGGAGTGCCCGACAGTTAACGGGTGGTGGATCTCATGGCTAAAGAGTTTAGTCAGATATTCACATATCGTTGGAGCTTCAAGCTATTGGTCCATAAGGTCCCCTTGGTAGCTCAATGAATTCAAGCTGAGAATAAGTTTTTGGTTTAGTTTGAAGTGTTCAAATTGACAAGAAGGAGTTAGTTATTGATTAAATAGGTTCAATTATATGTGATATAGTTGACATGATATATGAGATACATTAATTGGAGGAAAATGATACATATATGATTTATATCAAGTAAAGGAAAAAAGGATTGTGGTTTCAAACTATAGGTTATAAATATAATATGATAAGCTAGTTATTCTATTTATTTATAATTAAAACAATTATGAGATAATTGTTGGTAGTTTCTCCTTAACCGTGCGTAATTTAGGAGGTTTTATTCAGTATTCATGACTAAAGGATAAAATGAAAATGTTTTCATTTTTGGATGAGAATCGCATAATCGTATAATCACTTCATTTGAGTACACTGCCTATCGTTTAGCTCACGAGAGACTACACGATAGCTTTAAGTGTTTGTCTAAACGATCATGTACATGCGCCATTATCTAAACGATTGTAGCTTTTTACTAAGCGATCATGTGGCAAGCGAGCTTCACTAAACGATCGTGTAAATGATCATACCTGATTTCCTAAACGATCGTGTACCTTTACTAAACAATCAAGCACCAAAGTCTATACGATAGACATTATACTCTCCCACTTGCTTGGTTGTTGAGTTCGATCATAATTTCCTCCTTCCCTCTACCAAATCCAACAGAGCCCACACCTCATGGATTCTCACTCTGAGAATACCAAGATTACTGAGTGGTGGTGTCCGAGAGGTTACTTGTTCGTGGAGAAGTTTTTTCGTGAACAGACGATTGGGTAGACGATCGTAGAGACAGCGAAAGGTGCTGGTCCAAGTCTTCACGAGAGCGAGAAACCTGTGAAAGAAGAGTTCTTCAAAGGTAAGTATCTCACTCCCTTTTGTATTTAATTTCTAAAGCATGTCATAATTTGTTCTAAGATGCATAACTAGTTTGTTTGTTTGTGAATGCTTTGTAATTCTGTCACGATGAATTCGGAACGATCTTGGTTCCGCTCATAGGTTCTCTTTGATATGAGTTCCTTCATTAGCTACATCTAACTTCTTAAGTACCACTTATCCCTCTAATGAATAATAAATCATAGTCCAACTATGACTAAACCCCTGTCGAGCCAGGAGAGGGTGTGATGCCACATTGTTCAAGCCCTGGAATCAGCCTTAAGAGAACAATTTATCTACTAACCCCGACCTCGGGAAGGAGTGAATTCCTTCTTTTGTAGTTGTGTTCTCGGCTCCCCAATTGATAACGGGCAGAAATGCACGTTATCATAGTGCTCAATCCTTAAACAATGTTGGATTGCATTACTGAAATATGTTAAATTGCGTCCATTAAGCATAAATTCTATAATATTGCGGTCGCATGCGTCCAACGCATTAGAGCAGTTGATCTTTATATTTTTGTGCAGAATAATGCGTTAACGCAATGCAAAGAATGTGATCATAGGAATACATTGGTCGAGCGCAACTTCGCCACAAGACTTTGCGTTGATCGTGCTCGTAAACATTCAACCAAGAAGAATCACCGCAACATGGTGGACGCATCTGGACAAAAGGACAATTAAGATCGATGGGACAGAAAGCTGACGGTAGTCAAATCCAAATTAAGTTGACAGCCGATAACGGTCATAAAGTACATCCAGCTTTATCGGTGATAATTATCCGGCACATCAGTCAGGAATTAAAGTCATCCCATCTGTATAGCCGGAGAGAGAAGCCACCTTTCATCTTTAATGCCCTATAAATACCAAGTGCATTCTTCAGAGGAGGGGTTAAGCAATCGATTATTTTCATTATTTTACAAGTTCGCATCTCTGTCCATGGTCTTCTTTCATTTTAAGGCGAACACGAGGAAGAAGGTGTGCCAGTAGATCGTTCTGGTGAGCTTGGGAAAGCACCGAAAGCTCCAAGACAGAGAAAGGGCCGACTCCTGCGGAAGCGAGAATATCTTTAGTTCAGAATAGAGATCCCAGTGTAAAAAGCCTTGGTCAGCAAGGAATTGCTACCAGGCTCTCTACCTTAACTTCCATTAGCATTTTGTACCTAACTTATTTATAAGAATGGAATTTCTTTCTCTATATCTGTTCACTCTCTGTGATTCACACATGAGTAGCTAAATTAGTTGAATGGGTTGAGAAGCATTTAGCTAGCACAACGAGAGAATCTTCATTCTTTGTGGTTATCTTGTTTATGTATGCTTCATTCATCTATTAGAGATACTTGGGAGGGTAGTCTAAGGACAGGATCTAGACTTGGGAAG
Source organism: Benincasa hispida (assembly GCF_009727055.1). Classification (NCBI taxonomy): domain Eukaryota; kingdom Viridiplantae; phylum Streptophyta; class Magnoliopsida; order Cucurbitales; family Cucurbitaceae; genus Benincasa; species Benincasa hispida. Next base: position 49,484,329 of record NC_052353.1, on the reverse strand, counting down.
GTCAGGTCAGAATCTAGGTTTGGAAAAACCAGATTAGAACACATAAACAAGAGATAGGCACTTAGGGATGAGCACTATTTGTTATCAACGCATTGCATGCATCTTAGCAATAAGATATGATTGTATGTGGTCACCTTGTTTTCATGCATTTTGCATCAACGCATAGGACAAGAGTAGAGACTTAGGAATAAGCTCTATGGACATTTTGCATGCAACACTTGTGTCCTAGATTTAGGAGCATCACATTTACATTGGAAAATGACTTGTTGTACATGGTAGTAACATGATCGCATAGTCTGATACATTCCCAAGTAACGCTAGCTAAAGATCTTCTCAACCCGTTCATCGCATACTCATTGCATCTATCAATGTAACTTTCGTTTCTCAAATCCGCCGCATTTATTTCATTTATTTTCAATCAATGCAACCAACAAACCAACCACCTTATTTATTTTACCGGATACCGCAAAGTTTTCATATGAAAATTATCAACGCAAACTATTTTCACAAGTCCCTGTGATCGACCCTAGACTTACCAGGAAACTCAAAGGAATTTACACTTGAATTCTGCTAGGAAATCTTGAATGCACAACGTAATTCCATCAACGCATATCATCCATATTCCACACTTAATAAAATAACGCATCACCAATCAGACGAATCCCTAAAATGGTAGGCTTATTGAGTCGGCGATCTAGCCACTCTCATCCATACAAATCAGAAGACCGCCTTCATAAGCGTGAGTTCACAACTCACTCAGGATTCAGGTTATGTTACCTATGGTTATCCTGATGAAATGTAAGTCTCTATTATGAATGACATTATGTAATGAGACTAAATATTTTGTGGTCCAATCTTATACAAACTCCTTTGTATAGAATATCCCCGCTCACATATCTCCACATGAATGATCAGGATAAGATCATTTGTAGCACTTTACAATAATTGTAACACCTACAAAGCTGGTGATATTCATAGTGTCACCAGGATAAGGTATCTAGCCTTATCCATATACTACAAACCATTTGGGTTATCACTTAAACATGATCCACCCGTATGTCTCCACATACATGTTTAAGCTACAAGATAACCCTGGATGTTAGTTTATTGGTTTGTGGTTAATACAACTAATTTTGAAATAAAACATCATATATTTTATTAAATAAATAATAAGTTTATACAGTACAATTACAAACTATAGGACCCTACAAGATTTAGGGCATCAACCCCAACAAAAGATATTTTTGCGACAAAACTGATAAGAAAATTCTAGCATTTTTCGGTAAAAGATACGTGTGGAATGCAATGGATATAAAGTAAAGGAATTAGGAACATAAGACAAAACACAAGTACCCTCTTTATAATTATAAAGAATAAATAATTAATAAAACAGAGAGGGTTTGCTCATTAATAAAGGATTTGAGGCGAGTGAGTATTAGGATTTGCTCATTAATAAAGGAGCTGGGACAAGTGGGTATATGATATATGATGGGCAATCCCATATTAGATTTTATTCTTCACATACACAATATTTTTACATCCCAAATAAGATATACTTCTTTTAACACAATTTTTAAAACTTTTACAATATCTACAATTCTGTGTTAGGTGTTATATTTTTTAATTTGTTGTTAATAACAATATTTTTGCTTATTTTTAGGAGTTGTTTTTAGGATTTGTTTTCAAAAGTTAGTTCATTAAAATAAATTACCTAATATTCCTTCATTTGAGGGATTAGTTTGTTTATTTGAATTTTAAATTTGTTAGTATTTTAGTTAGATAAAGGGTATTTTTTATATTCGATAAATCCGATTAAAAATTCTAAAATAATCATTTGGCCATTTATTCAAAAGAAAAAAGCTTAATGGTCATTATATAAAAAGTCTATTAGGTTTTGGCCATTTGTTCAAATAACTCGAAAATGTTTGTCAACAACAACAATGGGTGGATGGAGATTGTTTCATCGACCTTGAGAGATATTGTACTATGACCTCAAAGGAGAAAGTGTGTGTCAATTACTATTGAGTCAAACTCATTTTTTCGGGAAAAAAAAAAAAGAAAGAAAGTTATCAATTTGAATTTATGAAAAATTTTCGATATTGACCTACTAACAAATATTAAAGAAATAATATCATGTCGATGTACCTCATTCTTAATCATGACTAATGATATATGAGAGTAGTATAAAAATCTTTTTATGAGCATCAAACACGTGGCTCATCAAACATGAGGATCAAGTATGTGGTCCATGATTAAACAACTCCAATTTTATAAATACTTTTTCCTTGACCCTATTTTTGTCATTATTTACTAAAATAACATTATTTAAAAAAATCGGGCGACAAATCACCTTCTTTTAAATTCAACATGTGGAAAGTGAGGAATCAAAACTTTAAGAGGTCGTTGGTTTAAGGATTTCTAGATGTCTGGGAATAAGATGTCTAAAAATATGATGTCTGTAAATATGATGTCTGAAATTAAAGATGACTATGTTTGGTTGTACACGACAATGCTATTAGAATTTTGTGAACAAAAATTGTGTTTGTGTTTAATTTATGAAATTAAGCATGAAAATATTATTATAATTGTAATAGATTAATAATTTAAAAAATAAATAATACTCAATATATCAATAAAAAATTAATTAATTATGAATCAATAATAATTTTAATTATAAATATTTGAAGATTATAATTATAATTATAATTATTCAATATTTTAATTATAACTATAAATATTTTGATCATTTTATAATTAAAATTAACTTGCTAATGCATTTAATGAATGTCATACTAATTATAATCTAACACTTAATCATTTTTATTATTAATTAAACTCAACATTAGTAATTTTACTTTTAATTAAATAATATAAGAAAATATATTTAAATGGACAATATATTATATAAAAGGTGAAGAAAATGAGATAAAAATATGATATATTAATAAAAAATACTAAAAAGTACTTTGTAAATATGATATGTTAATAATGAATGGAGTAATAAAAAATAATCACAATAAATAATTTACTTCTTATAAATAATCAGTGATGATTATATGTTCATAATGAATGATCAAATTAAATCTAACCTTCATAAATTATTTGATTATTAAAAAACAATAAATTAATAAATTATTATTATTGAAAATGAAATTTAATACTAACTAAATTTAACTAATCCTAGTTTACTAATTAAATATATTTAAGTCAAGTAAATATTTTAATATATTATTATTTATTTATTAAAATAAATATTTATATGATTTTTAGATTAATATTAATTAATTAACTATATTTAAAGTTAAATTATATGTAAAATGAAAAACAAATAGGGAAAAAGAGAAAACTCATAGTTTTGGAAGGAATAGAAAACTCTTATATGTGGGAAATGAGAATGCATGGGAATAGTTTATTTCTAGGCAAATAGGTGAAAACTGTGAAATAAACATGGAAATTGAATGCATAAAAAACCTGCCAACAAAATGACCCCTAAAACCTTTTGGTTGACATATGTTTGAACCCACTAAAGCTATGTTTAATTTGGTAGTCCTCCTGGTTATTGTAACTGATCAAATTGTAGATGGACATAACCATATGTATAAAATAAACTTGAATTTTATGCATAAAGAAATTCTAAGGCATCGTTTGGTAGGACCTTTAATATTAATATTGTTGTTTTCAAAACTTATTAGAGAAATATTGTTGTTTTGAAACTTATTAGAGAAATATTGTTGTTTTGGGATTTCGAGACTAGAAGTCGAGGGTTGAGGATTCGACTAATGTAGAGGTCGAACGTTGAGAACTTGACAGACAAAGAAAAACTTGGGAACAATACGTAAATTAGGGTTGTCGAGGGTTGAAGTTTCGACATACATAAGTCGAAACTTCAACCCTCGATAAGGAAAAGGAAATCTCGCTAATTTTGTGATGAGGATCTAACTCTAGAAGGGAATCTCGCTAATTTTGTATATTAAGTTGTCGAAGGTTGAAGTTCTGGCATACATAAGTCGAAACTTCAACCCTTGACAAGGAAGATAAGTAGGTGAAGCGGATTGTAAGAGAGAGCGAGATTGTAGGAGAGAGTGAGATTGAAAGCGAGATTGTAGAAGAGAGCGAGATGGAAAGCGAGATTGTAGGAGAAAGCGAGATTGAGAGAGCGAGATTAAAAGCGAGATTGTAAAAGAGAACGAGATTGAGAGAGCGAGATTGAAAGTGAGATTATAGGAGAGAGCGAGATTGAAAGTGAGATTATAGGAGAGAGCGAGATTGTAGGAGAGAGCGAGATTGAGAGAGCGAGATTAAGAGAGCGAGATTGTAGGAGAGAGCGAGATTGTGAGCGAGAGCAAGATTGAGTCTGCCACATGGATTAAACGGCCAACCAGTCAGCTGACGTGGTCTGCCATATAGAAATCGTCTTCACTTTATTTACTTTTCATAAGTCTGAAAAAGTGCATATATATCACCAAGCTACCCCTGTGCTGATTCCCCTGCACGATTCCCTACATGCATTGACGTTATCCGATTCTTCTGCTCCGATTCTATGCATTCATTAACGCTGCCCCTCTACCATAGCCTTAATGCCTTTTCAACCACCCTAAACCCGTGGATCGAGTGTTCAACACTCGACCTACATCCTTTTAAACCACCATCCTCTTCATTTTTCCTCAATCACTCCCTCGATAATTTTTGAAGACTCACTGCCCTTGATTTTGCTCACTCCTCTCCCCTTGATTTGCTAACTGCCCCTTTATAGCTCACTGTCCCCTCACTGCCTTCGAAAAATAAGCCTGCAAATCTATCTTCCTCTCCTCCCATTTCCATTTTCCATTTCTCTTCTGAGTATTTCGTTAATAAAATTATTCTTCATACAACTATACTGGTTCGTTACTCTACTAAATTTTTATTTTTTAAGAAATATTATAAATTTTATTTTTGTTTTTATATTATTTTTTTTATAGATTCTAGTTTTTTTTATTTTTTTGTAATTATTGTCAGATAAAAATAACAGGAAAAAAGGCGAACGTTGTCACTTTTGAAGAAAAAAGAGAGACACCGTCGAATCTGTGAGTTGAACTTATGATATTGAAAAGTTTAGTTTATTCTATGATATTTGATTATTTAGTATTAACTTTGATGTTATAGTGTTAAAATGTTTAGTTTATTGTTATGTTTAAGAAGTGAATTTATAGTTTAAAACAAATTATTGTGATAGTTAACAAGTTTAGTATAGTTTCAAAAGTTAATATAGTTTGAAAATTTTAGTTTATTCATATGAAAAATTATTGTGTTATGTTTATTGTGACCAAGTTGATATTTTCAGTATTAACTTGAAAATATAGTTTAAAAATATGTTTGAAAAAGTTTAATTTAATTTAATTTTTATTTTGTATTAAATTTGAAAAAAATAGTTTTAAAAAATTTACCTCATTTAATTTGAAAAGTTTAATTTGTTGTTATTTTTTAAAAATAGTTATAAAAAAGTTTAATTTATTGTTATGTTTAAAATAGTTATAAAAAGTTTAATTATTGTATTTATAAAAGTTGATGTTCATCAAACTTAAAAAGTTTATGTTTATAAACTTAAAAAATTTATATATTTTTTAATATACTCTCCTATAAAAGTATAATAATAAAAATTGATGTTTGTCTTTTTTTTTTTTTTTTTTTTTTTGAAATGGCAGGCAAATGCTTGGGATTTTTTGTTGGTTTACAAATGTAATATGATTGATGGTTTGATGGAGTTGAGTATGACCAAACCACCAAGTGGGAATTTTACCATAAATGTGAACAGTGGAATTATATTAAACAATTCATTCAAATGTTTGGGGATGTTAGTAGATATGGGAGCAAAATCAGATAGAAATAATAATATAGACATCCCAATCTAGAACCATCAGGATCATTAAGATATATGTCATTCCCTATTTCGAATGCACAAGCTATGAACTTGAGTTCTCAATGGCAATGCCCCACCCCCCGCTGTGCCAAATGAGTGGCAATTTGTATGTAAATGTAATTTATGATAGGGGTGGATCCTAATACATCATTTAACCAGTTTGAAGATCCAACTCAATGTATCGATCCTGATCCGGAGTCAGTTGCATCGCCATGTGATAATGAAGATATGGCGGCTAACAACCTGTACAGAGACTTCAGAACAGAAACGGATGACGAATTTGAAGAGTTGAATTTCGATGGTCATGAACATGAGATGCTTTCAGATACATTCAATGATTTGGATATGAATGTATTAGATAGCATTCGGGAACATGACCCAATTGTAGCTCCTATGGACGTTGACAATATGCAATTGTATAAAGGAATGATTTGTCAAGACAAGGAAATGCTACAACACGCGGTCAAAAGTTTTGTTATAAAGTGTCACGCACCATACAAGGTTGTTGAATCTACACCGATGATTTGGACAATTCGGTGTAAGAAGTGGGAGGAAGGTTGCAAGTGGAGACTTTGTGCAATAAAAAAAATCGCATGGCTTGTTCGAGATCACTAAGTATGATGAGCAGCATACATGTTTTTATTCAGAACTAAGTCAAAGTCATGTGCAATTGGATTCATCAATGATTGCACTGGAACTCTGTGACGCCGTAAGAGAAAAACCATCTATCAGTGTGGCACAATTGTAGTCCGACATCAAATTAAAGTTTGGATATCATGTTCCTTACCATAGGGTATGGGAGGGAAAAAGAAAAGCGTTGGCTAAAATGTTCGGTAATTGGGATGAGTCTTACAAATTGTTGCCTAGGTGGTTATATATGGTTAAGCAGACCAATCCCGGAACACGAGTAGAGTGGTGAGTTAAAGAAATGCTTACTGAAGGCCATGTTATCCTAACTTCTGTATTTTGGGCATTTGGTCCTTGTATAGAAGCTTTTAATAAATGTCGGCCGATCATTCAGATAGATGGTACACACTTGTACGACAAATATAGAGGAAAATTGTTGATTGCTACATCAGTTGACTCGAATGGCCATCTACTTCCACTTGCGTTTGCCATTGCTAATGAAGAGTCCGCAGACTCATGGGGATGGTTCCTGAAACACATGAGAGAAATTGTAACACATAAAGAGGTGTGTTTAATTTCATATCGACATGCTGGTATAATTGCAGCAGTGAACAACCCAGGAAATGGTTGGACGGGATCAAAATGTCGCAATCGTTTCTACTTACGACATATAATTAGCAACTTCAATAAAAAGTATAAATTTAATTTATTGAAAAATTATGTTTATCGTGCCGATTGTCAGTTTCAAATTCGAAAGTTCAACAAAGCAATTGAAGATATCAAAGGAATAAATCGGAGCTGTCTGAGTTTTTTTTGACAACATTAGTTTAGAGCAATGGACTCAAGCACATGATGGAGGATTCAGATATAGGTGGATGACTACAAATCTATCCGAGTGCATAAATGGAGTCCTCAAAGGAGCTCGAATGTTGCCTATAAATACTCTTGCTCAGATAACATTCTTCAAATGCGTGAACTATTTCGAGAAAAGAAGAGAAGAAATAAGGGATGCATTGGAGCGTCAAGATAAATACATCTGGTAATATTATTTTATATATATATATATTATTAATAATTTATTTCAAACATATTTTATAATACTAAGTGGAGTAATTTTCAACCCTCGACTTATTTAAAAAAAAAAAAACAACAATATTTTTACAAATAGTTTGAAAACAACAATATTTTTCTAAATAGTTTCTAAAAGGACAATATCCTTTTAATTTCCCCAAGTTTGGTAACTATTTGATTTTTTATTTTTAGTTTTTGAAAATTAAGCTTTTAAACACTTATTCCACCTATAAATTTTTTACTTTATTATCTACTTTTTACCAATATTTTAAAAAACTAAGCTAAATTTTTAAAATAAAAAATAAAAAAATTATTTATTTATTTATTTTTAGAATTTGGCTAATAATTCAACTCTTGTATTAAGAAAAATGCAAAATATTATAAGAAATTGAGAGTAAATAGACTTGATTTAAAAAAAAAAAAAAAAAAAGTCACCAAATGGAGTTTAAAGTTTTAATTTCATATCAAGTACTCCATAAAGAATATCGAATATATTAACGACTTAACAGATACAAAATTAAAATTGGATGATCTACGTACACATAATTAAAAGTTGAATAACTCATTTGATAGAAAATTAAAAGTTACGGTAAAAGATCATGGTAGCTTCAAAGTTTAGGAAACTTGTAATCTAACGTTCTTGTTTCTATGGAGATTTAGAAGCCCAAAACCCAAAAGCCCATAACCAAGCCCAATTCAGTGGCACAAAAAAGAGCCCATATTCTAAAACCCAATCTGAAAGAATCCCAAATGTGAGTTCAACGCGAAATTAAATTCTTAGGGTTAGGGTTTTGACCCTCAGGTTCGATTTCATTCTCCATTTTCACGTTGCACTTTCGTCGGCAACAGAGTTACGATTCCGATTGTTGGGATTTCCATGGCGACGCCAGCAGTGAATGCTCCAGCAAAGAGGAAGCCCGTGTTCGTAAAAGTAGAAGAGCTTAAGCCTGGTACCAGCGGCCACACTCTCACGGTCAAGGTGGTGAGTTCCAAAAATGTGAAGGTTGTCAATAAAGGTGGGCGATCCACCATGCTTACTGCTCGCCCTCAGCAATTAACTCGAATTTCTGAATGTCTTGTTGGTGATGAGACTGGTTCCATCGTCTTCACAGCTCGAAACGACCAAGGTGCGTTTCTCTGCTGCCTGAAAATGTTTGAAAGCCCAATTTTTCTCATCTTTTGGATGTATCCTTGTACTTGCTGAGATGATTTTGTGTATGGTTATGATAAACGTTGAATATAATAGATGGATTTTAGTTTCCATTTCCTTGATGTTTTGCTGGGATTGAGAATTCGTTTGGAACAGTCACTGTCTTCTTTTTTGTCTGTGAATTTCGTATTTGTTCTGCGTGAATTAAGGATTTTAACCAGTAGTCGAAACGTTTACTTGATAATTGAGAAGTTGCAATTTAGACTACCAAAAAAAAAAAAAAAAACTAGCTTTCAAGGGTATTATATAATTACAAAACAGGGCTCCCCAACAATAAATTATTTGAAACCCCATGGATAGTTTGTTCCGTTAATTAGTTTTTCAATGGTTATTTTCTTATATAGATAGAATTTGGATGTTGAGATAATTGTATAACAAGGAGGGTTTTCACGGTCAAGTCATTGTGATTCTAGAAAACTTGAAATGCTTTTAACGAGGTCTGAATTAGAAATGCTTTTTGGCAGAAGAGATAGGGTCTTTTTGGATTGACTTTCTAAATGTTTGGAAAGACTCATTTCAAACAGACTCATATTAAGGGTGCAATGGGAACTACATTGTTGATAACAGAATACAAAGAATTAGTTTAGGGTAGGATATCTTTTGTTCTAGCACTTGAAAAGATCATCAAGGACAGTTAGTGGGTGACTTATTTTTTTTAATCTGTGGAAGGGATGTTGCTGGTCAGGATATAGCTTCTTTATGTTCATCTCCTTTAAATCAGAACTGTTGAGATGGCCGATTGAGGTTCAGGGGTGTAGCCATACATTAGTTTCTTTGTTTCTTTTTTTTTTTTTAATATATCTGTGAGTGTCAGGACCAACTTACGTACATCTCAACTAATCTCACGGGACAAACTGCCTGTGACTGAAACATTTGGGTGTCAAGAAAACTCCTAGGATATTGAATTCTAGATAAGTGACCACCAATGGATTGAAACTGACCAGTTAGCCCTTTATCAAGGTCATGTCCCCCTCCCCCCATTGACCACTAGGCCACCCCGTGATGCCTTACATTAGTCTCCTTGTTAATATTGCTTTTTTTATTTGAATCCTACTGTCAGTTTAATTCCATAGCTGGCTGTTTATCTTTTGCCTTGAACCTATCGGTTGATATGTTTTTTCTGTCTCTGCTTGGTATTAAGAATCTATTGTTGTGTATTGTGTATATTATAGGCGAGGGCAAATTCCCCCCACCATCAAAAGAAAAATACACACACGCATAGATAGATAGATAGTGAATGATTATGGTGGTCTATTACCTGAACAAATGGCTGTAATTTTTGCAGTTGATATCATGAAGCCAGGAAACACTGTGACCCTGCGGAATGCAAAGATTGACATGTTCAAAGGTTCTATGAGGTTAGCAGTAGATAAATGGGGACGAGTTGAAGTTGCCGAACCAGCCAACTTTGAGGTTAAAGAGGACAACAATCTCTCACTGGTTGAATATGAATTGGTTAACGTTGAAGAATGACTTCGAAATATGCAATGTTAATTATGATGGATTTACTTTCCTATTGTGTGGTGAACTGCTATTTAACTGGTATACAGTTTCTATATGGCAACACAAATCTTGCTGAAGGTAATATAAGTTGATTATTGCTGTGCCTACTATGCTTAATTTGGATCTGATGTGATAAAGATCTTGAAAGGCAAATTGCAAATGTTGCTTTCTGATCATATTATTTGGAAAAGTAAATAGAAGGTTTTTGCCAATGTACCTTCGTTTTGGTGTCTTATTTATATAACTATTGTGATATTATTCAGCTAACTTGCTCTGTTATGTAGGGCCTGTTTGGCTTGCTTTTCAAAGTGTTTAAATAAGTGTTAAAAGTGATTATAAACACCAATCGAAACGGGCTCTTTAACCTTTGAATTTATGGAAATCGAACTCTTATCGATATGCTTTAGCAGATTTGCTTGACTTTTCATACTGGATAATTTTGGCATGGTTTCGGGCAGGTTGTAAGTCTCAGTGTGTATGCATTATAAATTGTTATCAGTTAGTTAAGAAAATCTTGGAACATAAATAAAAGGTTAAGTGAAAGATTATAAATTTAATCTATGAACTGAAGATTTGTGTTCATCTGACTCATGAACACTTTAGGTGTGTAATCCGATAGGTTGTGTTTATTAAGTTGGACGATCAAGGGTTGATTTTGTAATTTTCTAAGTTGAAGTAGATAGACGTAATCTTATAATTAAATGACTAAATTTTGTAATTTAACTGAGATTAAAATTTTGTCTATATATGGGTCTCACTTTATGTTAGTCGTGCTTTAATTCGATCTTAAAATCAGTTCATATTGTTTGTTTACATTGTAAGCATTTAAGGAAAAATGTTCAGTATTGTTCAGTATTGTCTTTTTTTTGCATGAAAAGTTATCTAATCGATTCGGAGAAAAATAATTAAAAAAATTCAAACTAAGATTTATTGGATGGAAAACTATAATTTAGCACATAAGCAAATCAAAACAAAATTCATTCATTATTATTTAACTAGAAGCTCTTACTTCCATGGTCGATTAGGGGAAAAATCAATAAATAAACTTCCAATCAGTGTTTTTTTCATTTTTAAAAACTAACTACCTAAAAAAATTAAAATATAAGGTTGATAACCATTTAGTTTTTGAAAAACTGTTTTTAGTTTTTAATCAAAAATCATGCATGTTTAGTAATCGTTTTTGGTTTTTTGTTTTTAAAAAGCAAAAAATTCCGTCTAGTAACTATTTCGTTTTTTATTTTTGGTTTTTGAAAATTAGTCCACTTACTCTTCATTTCTTACAATAATTTACATATTTCTTAAGTATAATGGTTGAATTTTTAAAAACAAAAATAATTTTTTAAAAGCTATTTTTTAGTTTTTCAATGTTGGCTTTATTTTTTAAATCATTGGTAGAAAATAGATAACCAAGGAAGAAATTTGGAGGGCAAGTAGTGTCTATAGTCTTAATTTTAAAAAATAAAAAACCAAATGATTATCGAAAGAGGCCTAAAAATAATTGTTTTTTGTTTTTTAAAATTCGAACAATTAAAAACAAGTCTGGTAATTGTGTTTTTTCTTTTCCTTTTTTAAAAATTCAAGATAGGTTTTGATTACTTTTTTAGCTGTATCTTATTTTTTATAAAAACAAAATCAATTTTTTAAATATTTTTCCATATGGTATATGTAACTACAAAATTATATATCTGTTTTTAACTTTATTAAAAATTTCATATTTGATAAAACAATATCAATAATTTTAAATGTACTGATTAATCCCAAATAAAATGAAGATGGATAAAAATAATATTACAACTCATAAAGAAACAATTAAGACAATTAATCTGACTTAACAAATTTAGAATGTTACTTGTGACAATTTTGCTCACTCTATAATGTGTGAATACCATAAAAAATTATATATATATGGATAGAATACAAGAAAATAATTTCATTTTATAAGAGCAAATTATAGGAGAATAAGAAATATTTAAGACAATTTATATAAACTCAATAATTTACGTTATTTCCTTAAGATTATTATCTATATTATCTAAAAGGGGTTATGAGGAGAAACATTCGATTTCTCCATTTATCCCTTTTAGTGATTGCTTATAAGGTTATATAGTATAATTTCACATCTAAATCGTAAAATTAAAAGAGAATCCTATTTTTAATCTTCATGTTGAAATGATTTTAAAAAAAATATAATCACCATTCTTTGATTTTAAGATTTTTAGTTTTTATTATATTTGTTTCTTTTCATGTTAAATGATTCCTCTTTGAATCCCCTATTTTAATCTTCACGTTAAAAGATATTTTTTTTTAAAAAAAACATCCGTTCATTCAAAATAAATTATGTATCTTTCATTTTAAGAGTTTTTCTTTTAAATATTCAACCAATTCAAAAGATTTGAAAATATTTTAAGATTTTGATTTTGATTAACTTTCTTTCTTTCTTTCTTTTTTTTTTTTTTTTTTTTTTTTAACTTTTCACGTAAAATGATTTTTTTTTTTTTAAATATACACCATCACATAAATCAATTTAAAAGATTTGATTCAAAATAAATTATTCTTTGATCTTAAGATTTTAGTTTTTTTTTCTTTTCACGATGAATGAGAATATCGAAATTTCTTTTAAATAGAAAAATCTTAAAATTATATTTTTCTTTATATTCAAAAAGGCCCGTGAATTATTCCTCTTTAAATCCCCTATTTTAATCTTCATGTTAAAAAGGATTTTTCTTAAACATCCATTGATTCAAAATAAATTATTCATCTTGATTCCTCTTTAAATCCTCTATTTTAATCTTCAGGTTAAAATGGTCCTTTTTTTATATATAAATATCTATGGATTAAAAATAAATTATTCATCTTTGATTTAAAATTGTGATTTTTAATTTATTGTGATTTTTAATTTTTTTACTTTTTACTTTAAATGATCCCTCTTCAAATCCCCTATTCCAATCTTCACGTTAAAATCATTTTTTTTAAATATTCATCATCATATTAACATATTCGAAATATTTGATTCAAAATAAATTATTTATTTTTTATTTTGATTTTTTTTTTTTTTATTTTTCACAATAAATGATCTCTCTTTATGTCTATATAAGCCCATCTTTTTTTCAATCTACAAATTCACAAATCTTCCTCTTAGATCATTTTCTTTCTCTTCTCAAATCTTTAGCAATAAATGTATTCAAAGTCTACAAGCAAAATATAGGACCTACTTAACATGGATTAAGCTCACTACTGTTTATCACATATTGAAGAAGGTGGTGAAAATACTACTATTGATTATTGATTCTCGCATATTAAAGAGGATGTAGAGACATTGCTCTTGAGGTTCAAGCAATTTTAGTAGATAAGTTTATAAGTTTATCAGATTTATTTAAATTTTATAAGTTTATAAGTTTATCAGATTTATTTAAATTTTATAAGTTTTATTTTTTATTTTTTTTACTTTTAAATTTTGTAAATATAGATGTACACCAATGAATTTAGTTTAGTGGTTGTACTTTTTTTTTCTTTCGATTTTGTTGTAAATACACACCATTGATTCAAATATTTAAGGAAAATAATAACATTTAGATATTTGAAACATAGTAGTTGACTGCAATAAAGTTTGAAATTAAGAAAATACAATTGCAAATCTACACATCAAAATAAGATCGTTTCTCAAATAGAAAACAGTATTTTGGTTTAAATTAAAAGAAATAATAATAGAGTAAGATAGGATAAACTAAGAGAGTATAATATATAAGAAAAAAGATTAGAAAGATCACATAATTTTGAAGAAAATAGAATTTTTTTTAATGATATTAAAGATTCAAACTAAGAAAAACAATAGAAAATCAAAATAATCTGTTTCTTCCCTCAATTTGATTTTCTTAATTTGATCTATTTTAATTTTTTTTAATTTAGATTTAGTTTGGATTATCATGTTATAAATGTGTTATTAAATTCTAAATTTTTATAATTATTTATTGTTTTAAATCTTAAAGAAAATCATTAGTTTTATTTTAATCATATAATGATCTATCTCTGATTTAGAATTAAATATATTTTAATCTAATTTTTCTCTTCAAATTTGTTGAATTGAACTCTTACATTCACGTACCTTTTCATTTTTTTAATTTATATATTTTTAGACTGTTTCAATTTTTTTATATCTATATCTATCTATACTATCTAAAAGAAAGAAACAATCTATTTCTCTTTTATCCTTTTTAGTGATTCAATTAAAAAATAAAAATTTATAGTATGCAATTTGACATTAAAATCATTAAAAAAATAATTTATAATTATCGTTTAATTTAAATGTGTAGATTCTCAATTGTCATTCATGTGTAAATTAATTTAAATTAGGTTATTTTGATTATAATATTTGATATTCAAAATTTATGATTTAAAATAATTACACATAAATTAAATTGGTTTAAATTTAGTTCAGTTATCTCTCCTATTTGATTTTGATACACCCTAATTCAAGTTTAAGTTACTAAATAATTAGTAGAAAACTAACAAAAATTATACTGCGATAGCCAAAACTTATGATTAAAAAAATTAATCATACATATTATACTTGATATTCATATTGTCTTCTTACGATAAAAAAGGGCTATGATATCCATCCCATCTTCTTACTATCTAAAAAAGGGCTACCATGTATTTAAACCATTAAATAAAAATCCCCTCTTTTAAACTTCATGTCAAAATGTTTTTTTTTTTTAAATAATATATTCACCATCACATTAACAATTCAAAAGATTTGGTTCAAGATAAATATTTTAATTAACATAAAAATAGTTTTTTTTTTTTTTTTTTTTTTTTTTTAACTTTCACCATCACATTAACCAATTCAAAATAAATTATTTGGGTTAAATTTTAAGATTTTGATTTTATTATTATTTTTTTAATTTTCACGTTAAATGATCATATGTCTATATAAGTCCACCATTTTTCTATCTTTCACTTTTCAAATCTTCCTATTGATCATTCTCGAGGGTAAATGATGATCGAAGAGTCGAAGAAAAGATGGTCGAAGAGTCGAAGAAAAGATCACTATTGATTCTCACATATTGAAGAGGGTGAAGTTCTGAAGACTACTGCTCTCAAAATTCAACCAATTTAGTGGTTTTATAAGTTTTGTTTTGTTTTTTTGTTTTGTTTTGTTTTTTTTTTTCTTTTTTTTACTTTTCAATTTTGTAAATACAAATGCACACCAATGAATTTAGTTTAGTGATGGTACTTTTTTTTGTATTTTCAATTTTTATTGTAAATACACACAATTGATTCATATATTTAAGAAAAATAATAATATTTTAGGGTTTCTCATCATTCATAATTTTTTTTTTGTTGTAATAAAGTTTGAAATTAAGAGAGTACAATTGTAAGTTTCTCAAATAGAAAAACAATATTTTGATTTAAATTTAAAAATAATAAAATAAAATAAAACAAGAGAGAATTATATATAAAAATATTTAGAAAGTTCACGAAGTTTTTAAAATACTCTTTTTTCCCCCTCAATTTAATTTTCTTAATTTGATGTATTTCAAAATTTTAATTTAGAGTTAGTTTCGATTATCATGTTATAGATTTATTATTAAACTTTAATTTTTTTTTATAATCATTTGTTGTTTTTATTTTTATTTTTTAAAGTCATTAGTTTACTTTAATCCTATTATGATTATATTTGATTCAAAATAAATCTACTTTAATTTAAATTTTCTCTAGATTGTTTATTTCTAGACTGCGTTGATTTTTTTTCCTATTTAATACTCACTCTAAAATTAGTAACTATTCATATATTATTATACATAAAAATACAAATATTTTATCATAAAATCTCAATTTTGTTGTAGTGTTTTATTTCAGAGACTATTGATTTATAGAAGGTTTATATAAATAAAAATTAGATTACAAATTAACATTTTCAATTTTTGTAAAATAAAATATATTATAATTTTATAGTACTTTGTTTAAATTATATTTAACGTGCATTACACTGTTTGATTACTAGTATTATAAAATGGAAAGAAATCAAAACAAAAAAAATATATTGGATTTGTGAGATTCGAATTCAAAACCTCTATGGTAATCGACAACTATTGGACCAAAATATATATTTAGGACGAAATATAATAAATTTTTACAAGTAGCAAAAGGTTGAAAATGCATCTAAAGTACATAATTAACCACGAATTAGTTAGAAGTACATAATTAACAATGGAGACAAAAGCCAATTGAGGTCCCTTATCTCTTGACCAATTAGACTCCTAATTTCTAATTTGGTTTAAACAAAAAAAAAAAAAAAAAATTGAACTCACAATTTTTTATGATTAAAAAAAGGCTAAAATAAATTAATTCAAAATACAAAGATCATTATAAAAATAATAATAAAAAAGATTTAAATTACTTAGCATTAAAACGATATTAAAATTCGATCCAATTAAAATAATTTTAAATTATTATAATTATGCCAAAATTTGCTAAATGTAAGTGTAAACAATGAGAGTTATTTTAAGAGTAAACATAAAAGTTAATATAAATAGGGTTAACATTTGCTATTTCTCTATACCTTATGGTCCGTTGATTCATGGGAATAAGAGGTGACACTAGAAAATGATATTCTATCATCATATTTGGTACAAGTTTTTAATCTTAGGAATGAGAATATCTTATTCTAAGGTATTTTATATTCCTATCCATTGAGGTTTTTCATGATCACCAAAATTGATGGGTTTTCTCAACTTCTAATGATTTTTCTCTCTTACTTTTTATCTTTTCATTTTATTTATTTTTCTTCTTTATTGATATTGATTAATTTATTTAATTTTTTATAAATATGTTTAAATTAAATTTATAATTGACATAGATAATTAATTTTATCAATAATAATGCTAATATAATAATTTATTCTATTATTTTGAATTAATATGAAAAACTATACACTACAATAATTTGGTCTTTGATGTCGGTTGGAAAATACCAAACACGGATGTAGAAAGCAAATCTTCAATGTCAGTTTAAAGCCGACATTATAAGTATATTTTGATGAGGCTACAATGTCGGTCTAAAACTGATATTGTAGGTGAATCCTGTTTTTAACCTTCTCATTTTTTGTTTGAAGTAAAACAACACCAAATTTCGTTCTCTCCCCCCTTACATTTCCCTCCAATCATCTATTAAAAAGAAAAAAAGGAAAATAAAAATCCAAAAGCCCTAAATTTGTGTAACCTCTAACATCTCTCTCTTTGAGTTTGCCTCTCATAGTTAGGGGTGAGCAACGGTGAGGTAGGGTCGGTTTTCCATAAAAACTATTGCCAAAATTTCCATATTCGATTTGAAAAGTCCCAAAACCGCACACTTTATTTTTGGTTCTATAAACCTACCAGTCGGGTTCGATTTAACCGACCAATCCTTTTTTTCTTTTTTCTTTTTAATTTTTAACAACACGTTTTCTATTTATTTTTTTCCGTTTTCTGATTTTTTTTTTCCCATTTTCTGTTTCATTATCCTTTTTCCCATTTTCTATTTATTTATTATTATTGTTATTATTTTTTGCACTCTACTTATAATTTTCATGTTCTAATTATTTTAATATATACAAATATTCATTAAATAATACCTAATAAATTAATCATGCAAATTACAAAATCCCAACATAATTTTAAGATATTTGAATTTTATTATTGATAAGAAAAGTATATTATTATTAATAAATTATAAATGTTATAAGAGAAATTATAATAATTATATAGTATTTAATTAATTCGATTGGGGTCGGACGGTTCGATCAAATTTTCGGTCAGGGTCGTTTAAATTAAAATTTAAATAAATCACCCGATCAGTTTTTGTGAAATACCGCGCCTCCAATCCTCAATTGACCGGTTTCGGTCTTTCGATTCGATTTTTCGGCCATGCTCACCCCTACTAACGGTATCTCTCTGTTAGATTTAGAAAACACGCAACGGAAGTAAAACGGATCATTAAGCATTCTAATTAATTAATTTTGACTTTAAATTAAGCATGCTCATAAACTAATAATAGGTTTCATGACATACCTTTGAAGAAACACTTGAAACTCGAATCTAGTTGCAAATCTTCCCAAATCCTCTTGGTGCCTTAGATTGAGTTGTGGGACTCAAAATAAACTAGCATTGAGGAAAAAATGGAGAAGAGGTTCTGGTTTATCAGCTGAAGACTCTTCTTCAACCTTTGAAGTTTCTTCAGCTTAATCTACTCAAATGCATACCCAATTTCTATTGAGATTCTTCAGTATTTATTGGCATGACTTTCATGCAAAGGAATTGTCGAATGAATTATAGCTCATGCTTGGTTTAATGACTGAAAAAATATGGTGGAGAGTGCATGAGCTAGTTGAATGAAAGTGGAGAAATCCCACTTTGGGATTTTCCATTTTCTATTCATTTCAATTTTGATTTTTTAATTAATTTCTAAAATAAATTTTAAAAATTAAATCTTTATTAATTTTACAAAATTAATTCAATAATTAATTTTTAAATAAAATTAATAATAATAATAATGTAATTAATTCTAATCAATTCAATATAAATATTAAATTAAATTAACAATAATTCCACCATCATGAATCCCTATTCATGAATTTAAATTTAAAATCATATTTAAATATTAATTTATTCTCCAATTTCGTTTAATTCCAAAATTAAACACGTAATTATATCACATATAATCACCAATTTCCTTAATTCTAATTTGAATGTTTCAAATTAACTTATCATACTACTCTAAGGCTAATTCATTTGTGAGCTAGTAGGGGGACCTCGTGGACCTACAGATCATGGGCTCCAGCAATCCGAGATTAATTGGCTAAACTTTTTACACCGAATTAACCCCCATTCGTTAACTACTGGTCACTCCACTGAAGCCTAGGGTTGCACTCCCCTCACTATATATATATTATGTCCACTCTGTAGGATTGTATCAACAGCAGCAGAAGTACAAGGATCATCTAAGCATTCAAATTCACTAATTTTGGCATAATATAAAGCATGCTTCTGCAGAAAAATGGGTTTCAAGACATACCTGTTGTAGAACTTCTTCAAAGCTTATTCTTTAGCTGCAATCTTCTCCATATCTTGTTGTAGACCATCTCAAGATCTTCCCCACTATTCTCTTAGTGCTCTAGATTGAGTTGTGGGACTCAAAACAAGCTTGAATCAAGGGATGAAGGAGAAAAGCTCACTGCACAACCTATGTTGAAGAACCTTTCTTCAAACCGAATTTTCTCTCAAAATTCTGTAGATTGCATGCCCAATTTTCACTCCAATCTTCTCATTATATTGTAGATCAACATACAAAGAGAAGAGCTGCATGAGTTGCAGCTCATACTTGGAGAAGACAAGGTCAAGACAATGCAATATGTGTGAGTTACTTGGTGATGGATAATGGAAAAATCCATTTTTCCATTTTGTGTTTTTGTTTTCTAATGAAAAATTCATTAATTTCATAAGTTAATTATTAAATAAAACTTAATTAATTTAATATCAAATATTAAATTAATTTTAGTACATATCCATTTTTATATATTTAAATCATATTTAAATATATAAATTCTCCTATTCCGTTTAATTCTAAAATTAAACATAATTATATCTCATATAAATACTAATTTCCTTAATTCTAATTTGAACGTTTCAAATTAACTTATCATGTTTTTCTAGAGCTAGTTCGTTACGAGCTAGTAGGGGGACCTCGTGTACCTACAGATCATGGGCTCCAACGATCCGAGATTAATTGGCTAAACTCATTAGACCAAATTAATCTCCATTCGTTAACTAATGGGTCACTCCACTAAAGCCCATAGTTGCACTCCCCTCACTGTAGATATATTATGTCCACATGATTTAACCATAATCAGGAAGTCGACCCTTCAGAGTTGTTCGTAATAACGGTTGGGTCAAATATCTGTTTTACCCCCGAGATTACGTCTTATTCCTCAAGTCTCTACTGATCCTCTAATGAACAACTGATTTGTGATCCAATCACCAAACCAAACTCTCTCAGCCTAGTGAGAGGGTGGCCTCCTGTTTAATACCGGATTCAGTACTTGAGAAAACAACCTTTCTTCTATCCCTAAATCGGGTAGGCGTGAACTCCGTCTTGCACCCTATGTCCCCAGCTATCTATTCGGTCTTACCCCTGAAATGGGAGTCTTATTGAGCCGGCGCTGTTGAGCCAACCCTCAACTATGCAAATCTAAGGGCAATCCCGAAAAAACAGGAGTTCATAGTTAGCTCAGGATTAAGATCGAGTTACCTAGGTCATCTAAGTGAAATAGTCAGTCTTAAACAGTAAACAACGTTATAAAATAAGAGTGACTTATTTCTTGATCTTGATCTTATGCAAACTCATTACATAGGACACCCCCACTCCTCATGTCATAACATGTACGAATTAGGATCACATTGTATGTAGCACTTTACAACTCTTTGTAACAACTACAGAATATGCTACATCCAATAGTGTTACCAGAATAAGGCCCTGGCAGTCCCTCCTTTTGCGCCACTGGTTGAAAGCTTTGTTGTTGATTTTTCCACGTGAAATTGGGGTGGTTTCTCCACCCGGGGTTGTATGTATCGGAATAAGGGTTGTTCTTTATGAAGCATACTGATTGCAGATTTCCTGGGCATTCGGCCATCGGATGTGCTTCTCCACAGATGACACAACTTGTGGTCGTTTGGACAATTGCGTTAACCTACCCTTTTTGTGCTTTCGTACTATTAATTGCGATGCCTTTATCAAATTTATCATCGCAGTCATTTGGTTCTGAAGGGATGCAATGGCCCCATTGTTCGCGTCACTGTCTTTAATTCTTAATCTTTGATCGCTTTCTCTCCAGTCCTCATGATTTTTAGAAATGCGATCAAGGATATTCTTGGCCTTCTCATAAGTTTTGTCCAGCAGACCTCCAGCTGCTGTCGCATTGGCAACCGTTTGCGATGCTGGGTTCAATCCTTGGTAAAAAATCTCCATCTGTAAGCAGCCTAGTAAGCCGTTATACAGGCAATTTCTTACTAGCCTCTTAAACCTCGCCCAAGCGTCGCTGAGCGATTCGTCAACATCCTGTTCAAAATTTGTAATTAACTTCCTCCTTCTGGCATTCTCCATTGGAGGGAAGTATTTCTTCATAAACTTCTCTACTACTTGCTCCCATGAAGTAATCTCCCCTGATTTGAGAGAGTACGCCCATTTTTGTGCCTGGTCACACAACAAAAATGGAAACAAAGTTGGTCGAACTTCCTCGGTGGAGATGTTCGAGAATAAAAAAGTGTTGCAGATCTCTATGAACCTCCGGAGATGGGCATGCAGGTCCTCGCCATGCCTTCCACCAAACTGTCTGGCAATCTTCGGGTCGTAGTGCACCAGAGATTGAGAGTTCTGCAAAGAATTCAGAAAATTACCATTAGCACACTGTATTGTCGAAGTCCCCGGCAACGACGTCAAAAACTTGATGCGTTATTTTATGCGATGAAATAATGGAAGGATTGCATTGGTGGAAAATGCATTGTGCAAACAAATTTTCTCAACGGGACCCAAGTATAAATCCTACTGAGTTTTCTGGTAAGCCAGGATCGAACTCAGGGACTAAGGAAAACAATATGCGGTGATAATTTTGAGATCACTTTGTGGTAACAAATAAATCAAAGAGTTTGTTGGTTTGTTGTTTACAGTATAAAATGTATGCGACGGAGTCTAGAAAAGAGTTAATAACACGGAAGATGCGATGAATATGCAGGGGAACGGGTTGAGAAGGGGTTTAGCTAACACTTCCTAGGATTGCGTTCATGTTATGCGATCATGCTACACACATACAATAGCAAATCATCTCTCAATGCAAATGCTACAACTTCTAGTTCTAGAATGCATGCGATATATGCGATGATGTCTATAGGACCTACACATAAGCCTCTATTATTGTCTATGTGATGACGATTGAGACACATGCATACAAGGCGACCACATAATACCATAACCTATCTCTAAGGTGCATGCGATGCATGTTGGCAAACAGAGCTTATCTCTAAGTCTCTATCTCTTGCCTATGCAGATCTAATCTTGCTCTCTCGAGTCTAGATTCTAACCTAGCTCTCTCAAGTCTTAGGTTCTTTCTTTAGACTCTCTCTTGAGTAGCTCTAAAGGTGTGATGGGTGTAACATAAGACAAGATGATCGCATGTAATGAAGATCCTAAGTCATGTTAGCTAAGTTTTTCTCAACCCATTCGATAGATTTAGCTACTCATGCGTGCTTTACAGAGAGTGAACAGATGTAGATAAGCAAGTTCCATTTTATAGATATATAATCGAAATATAGAATGATAATGTGGAATAAGAATAAAGAGCCTGGTAGCAATTTCTTGCTTTCCAAGGCTTTTACACTGTTCTTCTCTACTCTGCTTAAAAGATAATCTTGCTCTCGCAAGCGTCGATCCTTTATCTGTTTTTCCACACCTCCTGGGTTCTTTTTCGAGTTGACCAGGGCGATCTTCTGGCGTCTCTTCCCTTCTCTTGCTCCGCCCTCTAAGTATAAGAAAACTATGAACAAGGCTACTCTATCTATGGAGAGAATTATCGAACTGAACGAACTCTTTTACTGAAGGTGGCCTTCGGTATTTATAGAGCTTCGGGGTGAAAGACTTCTTCTCTCTTATGATTGTACTGATGGGATGGCATTAATTCTCTGTCTGATGTGCCAATTGAGTGTACTTGCTACAGTAGGTCGTTAACAGTTTGTCAACTTAATTCAGAATCGACAATCATCAGCTTTCTGTCCCATCGTGATTTATTACGCTTTTCACCTAGATGCGTCCACCATGATGCGCTGGCTCTATGCGGCAACCTTCTTGAGAAGATATTCGTGAGCGCAAATGATCGCATAGCCTCGCATCAATGCAATCTTTTAATGCGCTCGGCCATTGATTTCTTTCGATCGCATTTTCTGCCTTGCGTCAACGCATATTCTGCACAAAAATACATAAGTTAACTGTTTTAATGCGATGGACGCATGAGATCGCAATATTGTGAACTTAATGCTTTTGGACGCAAGATTTTATCTTTTTATCATCGCAATCCTGCATTGTTTTATAACTTTGCACTGTAATAACGTGCATTTCTGCCCATTATCAGGGTCTTCGTAAATGGATCAGCTAAGTTGTCTTGGAAAGGAATCTGAGTGACACTGACATCTCCTTTGTGTACAATCTCCCTGATGAGATGGTACTTTTGTTCGATATGCTTTCCCCTTTTATGGCTTTGTGGTTCCTTTGAATTTGCAACTGCTCCACTGTTGTCATAATAGAGAGTGATAGACAGGTGCATGTTAGGAACTAGTTCCAAATCTGTCAGGAACTTTCTGAGCCATACTGCTTCTTTTGTTGCTTCGCTTGCAGCTACATACTTAGCTTCCATTGTGGAGTCCGCAATACAACTCTGCTTGATGCTCCTTCACACAACTGCTCCTCTGTTATGAGTGAATATTGACCCCAAAGTTGATTTCCTCGAATCAGTATCGGTCTGAAAGTCAAAATCAGTGTATCCAGTAAGGATCAGATCCTTAGGACCATACACGAGCATATAATCTCTCGTTCTTCGAAGATACATGAGAATGTTTTTAACAGCAGTCCAATGGTCATGACCAGGATTGGACTGAAATCTGCTGACAATTCGTACGACATAACATATATCGAGACAAGTACATGATGACATGCAGAAATACATGACATCTTAGGCTTTTTACTTAGAATTATGAAGGTTGTTAGGTAGAATATGCGTCGATCATGATAGGAATTCACGAGAATATGAGTTTGCATCAATCAGCATGTCGAATCTCAGCTAACCCGTTATTTTGCGTTACTTATGCGTTCAATGTTCTATCTTTGTAGCTAATGCAAGAAATGAACGCAAACATGGAAACCGGACCACCGCATAGATGACCGCATGCGGAGAAACACTCCATCGCAAAGGCAAACGCATCGATCAACACATGGATGTTACGTTAATCATCTGTATACGTCCATTGCATGGGAGTTGCGCTCGTCAAGTGATTGCCGTCATCGTGTAGAGTTGCGATGTTAAGAGAATACAGTCATTGAATGATTGTGGCTGCGCGACAATGCAAACAAATGGGATCAACGCAAGGTAGGTGGAATGAATATATCAACGCAACTACCTCGAAAAAAACAAAAGCTGATGTTGACATTTCACCTACCATGTCGTTAGTGGCAGAGGTTCAAAAAGGACGAATGCACCGAACGTCAGACTCACAGTAGTCCAATTAATGCTGTCGGCGATACAAACTCTATAAATAAAGGCTGATGAGCTAAAATTCAAATCATCCGGGGAGGATCCTTGTGATTTGGAGATTATCCCTTATTTCGGGGATTTTCCCCGCGATCCAAACAAAATGCGTGAGAAGACGATGAGAGTTTTTCACCTCCTTCATCCATTTCGAGTGACGACCGGAGCCTTCAATCAGAGCTAGATGTCGAGAGAGTCAGCTTCTTCGCCCATCCATGGCACCACCGACAGCCTTGATGCACATCCGCTGGAAGCAAAGCTTTGCTTCCAGCCAGTCATTTCCTTTTCCTTTCTTTTCCTATATTGTATTGTATGACAGTTTGTGATTAAGGAATTAATACAACTTGTTTTCAATGCATTTCTCTATTTCCTTCAACTCCATCTCCATCTTCTTTGCTTAGCATCTTTACTTTCATTGCAACACTTAGTGAGATTGCTTGGGTATTGCATACTTAGTCATATGGATTAGGGATATGAAGCATGTAGCAACACATCGAGAGGTGTGCATTGCGTGAGTGTGTGAGTAACCTTATTTTCTTAGTGTGAAGCTACTGCAAAACCTGTCTATAGGCTAATGCATTGCTTGTCTATGAGTCAAGTCAACAACAATCAACTGCCCGAGAGGGTAAGTGATTGGTTGAATTGAGCAAGGTATGAATTGTTCACTAAGGATAGTAACAATCTTGTGTCAACCAATTTCATTCGTTTGTCTTGTATTATGTATGCTTCATTTGTCCATTAGGGATACTCGGGAAGGTAGTCTAAGGACAGGATCTAAGCTTGGGAAGGTCAGGTTAGAATCTAGGCTCGGGAGAGTTAGATTAGAACATATAATACCAGAGATAGGAGCTTAGGAATAAGCACTATTTGCTATTAACCCATCGCATGCATCCTAAAAATAGGATAAGATTGAGTGCGGTCACCGTAGCATTGTGTGCATTTTACATCATCGCATAGGAAAAGAGTAGAGACTTAGGAATAAGCTCTATGGACACTTTTGCATTCAACACATGCGTCCTAGATTTAGGAGCACCGCATCTCCATTGGAAAATGATTTGCTGTGCATGAGTGTAGCATGAACGTATTGGCTTGCGTTGACTAGAGTTGCCCTCGTAGTCACTCTTGAGGGTTGCAAAGAGATCATCTCCGTATTTTATCTATTTTCTCGTACATTTATTTCCTGCCAAGGTTTGTCGTATCTCTACCTTTCATGTATACTCTCATTGCGTTGTCTGTTAGATAGGAGTAGGAGTAGGGTTAATTTAACAACATCCCCTCCATTCTTTTATTTAAACCGCCGCATGCTCATCACCACAAACGTATAGCTACAAGTCCCTAAGTTCAACCTCGGATTACCCGAGAAACTTGCATTCATGTTATACTTGGCGTGAATGCAAGAAAACTTGTGGCAGGACACATGGTCATCGCATACATCCGTTAACGCATTATCATTTCAACGCATGACCATCGACGCATGACTATCAACGCATATCTTAGGAACATGCATCACATATCGCGTCTTCGTGAATTTAATTGTCGAGTAAAATGGACTTCATAATTTCTGTCATCAAGTTTTTGGTGCTGTTGTCGGGGTGGCAGCTAAATGTTTGTTAAGTTTTGTGTCTTTACGAGCAAACTTTTTATCTTGGGATAATTGCAGCTTGTGCGACCAGGTTGCAAACAATATTGAAGTGTAGGCGATGCACTGAAAACCAATGTTGACCCCAAGGTAGAAGGGCAATCAGTCGCAAAAGAGCTGAAGGTAGTTCTAAGCTCATGGTGGCCAACATGCGCCCAACAATTGCCAGAAGTTCCAATGGTCAGGGAAACTTGACCCAAGCAGTTGAGAACCATCTCCTGCATAGAGGATTTCTTGTGGTGACAACACTCTTATTTTTCCAGGGACGTCTTCTGCTCTATCTTTACTTTTCTTTCTTAGTATAGGTTATTTTTATTTTCATGGTTATTTTGGATATATGGCTGCTTCCTTGGTTATGGTACGTTTGCTCTTGTAGGTGCAACTATAAGTCTCCTTGGTTCGTAGTTCAACGGAAGAATTCCTTTCACCCTACAATGCAAGGCTTTGATCGCGTGGATTCCAACGCATGAGCGTATGCATTGTTCCGCCTAAGGTCTTTTCTTGTTATCTTGTATGCCTTATCCTTTTGAAATTCTCTTTTTCTCGATTGCGTTGTTTTGCGATGTTTCTATGATGGTACGTATAGTTCACCGCATCTTCTAACTAATCAACGAAAGACATTCTTTACTTTTATTAGCTTCTTCAAATTTTGAAAGTCTTAAGTTTTATTTTGTGCAAACCTTTATTCAAACATTTATTATCACATTCTTGTAATTTTGTTTCTAGCTTTGTGGTGAGAATGCGACCAACCTCTAAGTTTGGGGGTGGCAGCGGTCTCGGAGAATTGCATTCATTGCATTGCGATCATTTGAAAAAAAAAAAAATTGAAGTGAGATTTTGAGAATAATAACTCCACTGTCAATGCAATGGGGAAACCCATGTTGATAAGAGTTAAGTTGTTAAAGACACTTGCTCGTAGTTAGATGTCCGCATGACACACGTGGTGGCAAGCCAAAATGAAGGCAAGTTGCCAGGAGCAACGCATTAGCACAACTCCTCTGTCTGGCGCAAGCCAAATCAAAAGAGACAAGAGTTGAAGTCGAATATGGAACGCAACCGAAGTTGGATGCCCGCATGACACATGTGGGGGTAAGCCAAAACGAAGGGCGTAACCAGGTTCAACGCCGCATTTGAATAAGCCATCGCAAAGTTTTGAAGTATTTTGAATGAACGCATTCTCAAAAGCTAAACACAAAGTTGCAGTGAATGAGGAAAAAAGTTTGTGAGCAAAGGCTTGCCAGATCTAAACTTAGAAAAGATCTTTTTGAAGAAGCAACCAAAGTAGAGGAGAACATTGCGATGATGGTCAAAGGTGTGTGTAAATTATACTCTGAGAAGCTTGTCATCACAAAGGAAAGCATGAAGGTGAGTTAGAATTTCTTGAGTATAATGCATGCTTAAGGACAAGCATGATTTTAAGTTTGGGGGTGTGATGACATGCAGAAATGCATGACATCTTACACCTTTTACTTAGAATTATGAAGGTTGTTAGGCAGAATATGCGTCGATCATGATAGGAATTCACGAGAATATAAGTTTGTGTCGATCAGCATGTCGAATCTCAGCTAACTCGTTATTTTGCGTTAATTATGCATTCAATGTTCTATCTTTATAGCTAATGCAGGAAATGAATGCAAATGTAGAAACCGGACCACCGCATAGACGACCGCATGTGGAGAAACACTCCATCGCAAAGGCAAACACATCGATCAATGCATGGATGTTGCGGTAATTAGCCATATGCGTCCATCGCATGGGAGTTTACACTCGTCAAGCGTTTGCGATCATCGTGTAGAGTTGCAATATTAAGCGAATGCGATCATTGAATGATTGCGGTTGCGCGACAATGCAAACTAATGGGATCAACGCAAGGTAAGTGGAATGAACGCATCAACACATCTACCTCGAGAAAATCCAAAGCTGATGTTGGCATTTCACCTACAACATCGTTAGTGGCAGAGGTTCAGAAAGGGCGAACGCGCCGAACGTCAAACTCAGAGCAGTCCAATTAATGCTATCACCGATCCAAGCTCTATAAATTGAGGCCGATGAGCTGAAATTCAAATCATTCGAGGAGGATCCTTGTGATCCGGAGATTATCCCTCATTCCGGGGATTTTCCTCATGATCCAGAAAAAATGCATGAGAAGACGCTGAGAGTTCTTCACCTCCTTCATCCATTCTGAGTGACAACCGGAGCCTTCAATTGGAGCTAGATCTCGAGAGAGTCAGCTCCTCTGCCAATCCATGGCACCATCGGCAGCTTTGACGCACATCCGCTGGAAGCAAAGCTTTGCTTCCAGTCGGTCATTTCCTTTTCCTTTCTTTTCCTATATTGTATTGTATGACAGTTTGTGATTAAGGAATTAATACAACTTGTTTTCAATGCATTTCTCTGTTTCCTTCAACTCCATCTCCATCTTCTTTGCTTAGCATCTTTACTTTCATTGCAACACTTAGTGAGATTGCTTGGGTATTGCATACTTAGTCATGTGGATTAGGGATATGAAGCATGTAGCAACCCATCGAGAGGTGTGCATTGTGTGAGTGTGTGAGTAACCTTAGTGTGAAGCTGTTGCAACGCCTGTCTATAGGCTAACGCATTGCTTGTCTATGAGTGAAGTCAGCAACAATCAACTGCTCGGGAGGGTAAGTGATTAGTCGCATTGAGCAAGGTACACGTTGTTCACTAGGGATAGTAACAATCTTGCGTCAACCAAGTTCATGCATTTGTCTTGTATTGTGTATGCTTCATTCGTCCATTAGGGATACTCGGGAGGGTAGTCTAAGGATAGGATCTAGGTTTGGGAAGGTCAGGTCAGAATCTAGGCTCGGGAGAGTCAGATTAGAACACATAATACCAAAGATAGGAGCTTAGGAATAAGCACTGTTTGCTATTAACCCATCGCATGCATCCTAGAAATAGGATACGATTGAGTGCAGTCATCGTAGCATTGTGTGCATTTTGCATCATCGCATAGGAAAAGAGTAGAGACTTAGGAATAAGCTCTATGGACACTTTTGCATTCAACACATTCGTCCTAGATTTAGGAGCACCGCATCTCCATTGGAAAATGATTTGTTGTGCATGAGTGTAGCATGGACGCATTGGCTTGCGTTGACTAGGGTTTCCCTCGCAGTCACTCTTGAGGGTTGCAAATAAATCATCTCTGCATTTTATCTATTTTCTCGTACATTTATTTCCTAACAAGGTTTTTCGTATCTCTACCTTTCATGCATACTCTCATTGCGTTGTCTGTTAGATAGGAATAGAAGTAGGGTTAACTTAGCAACATCCCCTCCATTCTTTTATTTAAACTGCCTCATGCACATGGCCGCAAACATATAGCTACAAGTCCCTGAGTTCGACCTCAGATTACCCGAGAAATTTATGTTCATGTTATACTTTGCGTGAACGCAAGAAAACTTGTGGCTGGACAAATGGTCATCGCATACATCCGTTAACGCATTATCATTTCAACGCATGACCATCGACGCATGACTATCAATGCATATCTTAGGAACATGCATCGCATACCGCGTCCTCGGGAATTTAGTTGTCGAGTAAAATGGACTTTCTAATTCCCGTCATCAGTACACAACATTGCATACATTAAACTCCCAACAGCAGATGCATATGGAATTCGATTCATCTCTTCAACTTCTTGAGGTGTCCTAGGACTTTGCTCCTTAGACAAGTGAATTCCATGCCTGAAAGGTAAAGATCCTTTCTTGGAATTTTGCATTTTATACCTAGACAACATCTTGTCTATATAAGATGCTTGAGATAATGCCAATGTTCTATTCTTGCAACTCTGAACTATTTGGATTCCAAGAACATACTGTGCTTCTTCCAAATCTTTCATTTGGAATTGTGAAGCTAGCCATCTCTTAACGTCAGCTATATATTCTACCTCATTCCTGATGAGTAGAATATCATCAACATACAACACCAGAAAAGTGAGAGTTTTGTTGACGATTTTCTTGTAGACACAGGGTTCGTCAATATTTTTTTCAAAGCCATAAGATTTGATCACAACGTAAATATCATATTATAGGATCTAGAAGCTTGTTTTAATCCATAAATGGATTGACTAAGCTTGCAAACTTTTTGCTCTTGACCCTACTGTATAAACCCTTCTGGTTGAGACATATAGATACTCTCTTCAAGATAACCATTCAGAAAAGCTGTCTTGACATCCATTTGCCATATTTCATAATCATAAAATGTGGCTATGGACAAGAGTATTCTAATAGACTTTATCATGGTAACTGGAGAGAAGGTTTCTTCAAAATCTAACCCCTCTTTTTGGGTAAACCCTTTTGCCGTAAGTCTAACTTTGTAGGTCTGTACCTTACCAACTTGGTCTCGTTTTCTCTTGTAGATCCATTTGCAACCGATGGGTTTTACCCCTTTCGGTTAATCTACAAGATCCTAGACATAATTGAAATACATAGATTCCATTTCAAGGTCCATGGCTTTAATCCATTGGTCTTTGTCCACATCGTTCATTACTTGATTAAAAGACAATGGATCCTCTAAACCATCATCTAGTATGATGACTTGAGTTTCAGTTAAACCCATGTACCATTCAGGCTGTTGCACAACCCTCCCACTACGACAAGGCATTCTCAACTCTTGAGAAGGATGTGAAGTATCAGTTTCATCAACAACTCTTGTTGACGGACCCGCTCTATCAACAACTCTTGTTGAAGGACTTGCTCGATCAATAACTCTTGTTGATACGTTTGTTGTTTCTCTGGACATTTCTTCTATTACTAGCTTACTGCGAGGTTGATGGTTCTTTATATAATCTTCCTCTAGGAAGGTTGCATTTGTCGATACAAATAATTTATCTTCCTGAGGATCATAAAAGAGACCACCTCTTGTTTCCTTTAGGTAGCCTACAAATAGGCACACTTTTGAACAGTGTTCCAACATTTTAGGATTTCGCACCAACACATGTGCTGGACAACCCCAAATCCTGAAGTAATATAGATTTCCTCTACGTCCTCTCCAGAGCTCGTAAGGTGTTTCAGAAACAATTTTCGAGGGTACCATGTTCAAAATATACACTGCAATCTC
Organism: Benincasa hispida; assembly: GCF_009727055.1. Taxonomy (NCBI): domain Eukaryota; kingdom Viridiplantae; phylum Streptophyta; class Magnoliopsida; order Cucurbitales; family Cucurbitaceae; genus Benincasa; species Benincasa hispida. The sequence goes on along the minus strand of NC_052353.1, from coordinate 49,452,975 downwards.
AACTGCGTGTCCCCAAAAAGAATTTGGTAACTGAGCGTAAGTCATCATGGAATGAACCATGTCCAACAAGGTTCTATTTCTCTTCTCTGCCACACCGTTCTGCTGAGGTGTGCTAGGGGCTGTGAGTTGAGACTGAAGTCCATGCTCTATTAAATAGTTCTGGAGTTCTATGTCCAAATACTCACCACCTCGATTCGATCGAAGTGTTTGAATCTATTTACCTAATTGATTCTCAACCTCGACCTTATACTCTTTGAACTTTTCAAAAGTTTCAAACTTTTGGCGCATTAGGTAAACATGCCCATACCTAGAACAATCATCTATAAAACTGATAAAATATTCATACCCTCTTCTTGCTCTAACATTTAAAGGCCCACAAAGGTCTAAGTGAATCAGCTCTAGGGTTTCTTTGGCTCTAAGACCTTTTTCAGAAAAAGATCTTTTTGTCATTTTACCCTCAAGACAAAACTCACATGGTGGTAATGAACTGTCTACCAACTTATTTAGATGACCATTCTTAACCAATCTCTCAATCCTATTGAGATTTATGTGACTTAGTCTCAAGTGCCAAAGATAGACATTTGGAGAAATCTTCCTCTTCTTATGAGTCCTAATAGTTTTAAACATCTCTATGTTTAAAACAGTTTTGACCTCAGTTGGTTTTAACATGTACAAGTTATTTCCTAATTTTGCAAAGCAAATCTGTTTATTACACATTTTGATGAACACTTCACCATTTTCGAAATAAACTTTATAATTTTATTCTAGCAAACAGGAGACAGATATTAGATTCCTTTTCATAGAAGGAATATAATATACATTTTTCAAATAAATGTACTTATCTCCTATAAATAACTTCATATCTCCCACTGCTTTGGCCGAAACAATCTCCCCAGTCCCTACCTTAAAGATTGTTTCACCTTCTGTCAAACTTCTCCAGGAACTTGTTTCCTGTGAGATAGTACATACATGATTAGCGGCACCTGAATCATTATCCAGATTTTATCGTTTTCCACTAAACATGCTTCGATAACAAGTAAATCATATTTATCTTGTTGTTTGAATTTAGCATTCTCATCTATATAATTCATAATTTTAGATGAGTTGGGAGATAGAGAACAATCCTCTGTTAAAACTTTGCTGGTATAATCAACCGCTAGTAATTTGTTTGTCGATTTGATTTTACTGTTATGTACATTGGAAGTGAGTATACTAGAATTCGACATGCTGATAAAATTCAAACAAATTCTAATTAGCAAATTGTAACTAAATCAAAAATCAAGTTTTAGCAAAAAGTAATAATGTACCCATTACCATTATTTATTTGTAACGATATTTTAGTGAGTCAGAATATGTGCTACAGAGGGGCAGTCAGATACTCTTTCACTAAAACAAACAATTTTGACCAAACACTATCCTCAGAATAACTCTTATTCCTATAGTCGTTTAGTTATCGTTTTCGGTCAAGATCTTTAATAACAACTTAGTAATTCTTGTATGTGTGATCCACCATTTTCAGATCCTATAGGACGGTATGAATTTGCCTCCGAAATAAAAGACAACATCCAAAATAGAACTATAAGACCCTATTCATTTAACTGAAGCCTGTGTTTTTCCGAATCCTATGTTACAACCCTCCGAGGGGATAGCCATCGCTAAACGACTAGCAAAGGGCTACCTAAGGAAAACCAACAGGCACAACATAGGAATCTCATGGTTCAGACTAATGGAGGAGACCGTAGGATATATTGACACATATCCTTCACCCACTTACTATGAACTACTTCCTCCGTTTACCTTGATATTGACTCATACAAAATACTCTCCAAAGGGAGGTCACTCCCAGGGTGACATGAAGCGTCATATGAATCTCACGGTGTAAACTATGTGGAGACGTGGTAGTTGAAATCTGTTTATCATATAATAGACTTATATTTGAACAACTTCCTTTTATTCACCGTAATCTAGATTTAAGCTAAAAAATACTTTTCGAAGGGAGGTCACTCCCAGGGTGACACGAAGTACCGCTTAAATTTGGATTGTGAACTCTTAGAGACGTGAGAGCTAAAAATAACGTATCATATATGTTATTAATCTCCCACTAAAGTTTTCTAATAACTATATCATATAGAAGTCATTAAACTACCACTGAAGTGTTCTATTTTGGGTAGATTTATATTTAGGTTATTTTCGGCTAATAAAACAACCCTAAGTCTATGTGGTTTATCCAAGTATAACTCTTATAATTGGATTTTAACCTATGATGTCTAGGTGATAAACCATTTTATTACCTCACATCACTCATGTATGCTCATAAAAACCGATTACCAACACTCAATAATTCGGCCATAATCCCCAGGTAGGAGGTGTTCCGTAACCCGTCAACTTAAGTACCTCAGCCTTAGACAGGATTATATACCTGTTGAGTTTGTAACCTAGGTTTTATAAGTTTTAACAATTAAAATAGGTGGTCAACCTACGTGAGCATGCAACTATTGTTTATGGATTTTAAATGTCTAACCCAATTTTATAACAACTTATAAAACTTTAGACATGCTAAACATTCATAACATACATGAGGCATTCAACATTTAATATAACATTTATATTAAATACAAGAAACCCTAACATGCATACTATATATTATAACAATTATAACATACTTTCAATGCATGTAACATCTGTCTCTTATACACATCTAGATGTGTATAAGAGACAGGTCAAGAACCATTCGAAGCTAAACCAGACAAGACCACAAGAGAACCGGACCAGCCAAGTCTAAACTGGACCAGCCAAGAACCATTCGAAGTTGAACCGAACCAGACCACAAGAGAATCAGTCGAACCAGCAGCCCTTGAACATGTTCAACATCTCGCTAAGTCTCATCGTTTAGCAATGACGACCATCGTCTAGCATTTTGCCAGATCTTTTAGTAAATGCTTGATCGTTTAGCGCGTGCAAAAAGGTAAACGATCGTTTAATGGCATCGTATAGCATTCAACGCATCACCCAACTGCCGCACGAAGGTATGCGATCGCGTAGTGTTATCACATAGCATCTTAACACATCGCTTAGCTACAGCATAGAGGTAAACGATCAAGTAGTACTATCGCATAGCAATTCAACGCATCATTTAGCTCCCAATCAAAGATAAACGATCGTAGTAAGTGATTGCTCAGGGCTATCGTATAACTCTTCATAACTATCGTTTAATTCTATCGTATAGAACCAAACGATCGCTTAACACCATCGTCTAGCAATGCATGTCATCGCTCAGTATCCGTCGTGTAGCTAAACGATTGCTTAGCTCCATTATATAGAACATCATCATGTCATTTAGCATAATAGATAAGCGATTTGTTTAGTGCCATCACATAGAAACTTCAACGCATCACTTAACACTTCGTCTACACGATCGCTTAATGCTATCGCGTAACACTTCATCACATCACTTAGCGCGCATCGTTGCTAAACGATCGTATAGTACCATCATATAGTAATTGCAGTGTATCGTTTAGTTCCCATGCCAAAGCTAAACGATTACTTAATGCTATCGTATAGAAATTGAACGCATTGTTTAGCTTCCGCAGGTACACGATCGTCTGGCATTCAACATCACAATGACTAGCACCCATTGCTATACAATCGTCTAGCTTTTCTTCACATCGTGTAGTGTCTGGAGCTAGATGATCGTTTAGCAACTGGAACCTCAGCGACGATAAGAACATAGGCTGATTTTTTAGAACTGCAACTCGGCCCCTTCGCTTGTTTCTTCCATTTACAGCTTAATTTCAACTCTAATGACTCCAAATAAATTACAAACTCTTGAGAACACATTAAAGCTCATCAAGCAAGAGCCAATTACAAATTTAAATGAGAAATTAAAGAGATTTAAACAGCCAAAACTCATAAAACCATATCAGTACATTAGTTTCATATTTCTCATATAAAACACCCACCAAACCAAAATTAAACTAAATTGAATGCTTATTTGATGCTCTGATACCAATTGTAGGATTGTATCAACAACAGTGGAAGCTCAAGGATCATCTAAGCATTCAAATTCACTAATTTTGGCATAATATAAAGCATGCTTCTGCAAAAAAAATGGGTTTCAAGACATACCTCTTATAGAACTTCTTCAAAGCTTCTTCTCTAGCTACAATCTTCTCCATATCTTGCTGTAGACCACCTCAAGATCTTCCCACTATTCTCTTGATGCTCTAGATTGAGTTGTGGGACTCAAAACATGCTTGAATCAAGGGATGAACGAGAAAAGCTCACTGCAGCAACCTATGTTAAAGAACCTTTATTCAAGCCGAATTTTCTCTCAAAATTCTGTAGATTGCATGCCCGATTTTCACTCCAATCTTCTCATTATATTGTAGATCAACATGCAAAGAGAAGAGCTGCATGAGTTGCAGCTCATGCTTGGAGAAGACAAGGCCAAGAAAATGCAATATGTGTGAGCTACTACTGATTGATGGATAATGGAAAAATCCATTTTTCCATTTTGTGTTTTTGTTTTCCAATTTTTTCAATTTTATCTAAAAATAAAATTTTGATTTAAAAAATCAATTTGATTTTAAAAATGAAAAAATAATTAATTTCATAAATTAATTATTTAATTAATTTAATATCAAATATTAAATTAATTTTAACACTTATCCATCTTTATATATTTAAATCATATTTAAATATATAAATTCTCCTATTTCGTTTAATTCTAAAATTAAACATAATTATATCTCATATAATTACTAATTTCCTTAATTCTAATTTGAATATTTCAAATTAACTTATCACACTATTCTAGAGCTAGTCCGTTACGAGCTAGTAGGGGGACCTTGCGGACCTACAGATCATGGGCTCCAACGATCCGAGATTAATTGGCTAAACTCATTGGACCAAATTAATCTCCATTCATTAACTAATGGGTCACTCCTCTAAAGCTCATAGTTGCACTCCCCTCATTGTAGATATATTATGTCCACATGATTTAACCATAATCAGCAAGTCGACCCTTCAAAGGTTGTTCATAATAACGGCTGGGTCAAATATCTGTTTTACCCCCGAAATTACGTCTTATTCTTCAAGTCCCTACTGATCCTCTAATGAACAACTGGTTTGTGATCCAATCACTAAACCAAACTCTCTCAGCCTAGTGAGAGGGTGGGGCCCTTTGTTCAAGACCTGGATTCAATACTTGAGAGAACAACCTTTCTCCTACCCTTAAATCGGGTAGGCATGAACTCCGGTCTTGCACCTCTTATGGTCCCCAGCTATCTATCCAGTCTTACCCCTGAAATGGGGTCTTATTGAGCCGGGGCTGTTGAGCCAACCCTTAACTATGCAAATCTAAGGGCAATCCCGAATAAACAGGAGTTCATATTTAACTCAAGATTAAGATCGAGTTACCTAGGTCATCTAGGTGAAATAGTCAGTCTTAAACAGTAAACAACGTTATAAAGTAAGAGTGACTTATTTCTTGGTCCTGATCTTATGCAAACTCATTGCTTAGGACACCCCCACTCCTCATGTCATAACATGTACAAATTAGAATCACATCGTATGTAGCACTTTACAACTCTTTGTAATAACTACAGAATAGGCCACATCTAATGGTATTACCAGAATAAGGTACCCAACCTTATTCATGTACCATAGATCATTTTGACTATTTACTCGAACCTGATCCATTCTTATGTCTCCACATAAATTTCAAGTACTCATACAATAGTCATGGGCCTTAGTTTATTGGATTTAGACTTTCATACAATTTATGAGATCAATAACAAATATATTGATAATAGAAAATGTTTATCATTTTACAAACTACAAGTTTTAGGACATAAAATCCAACACACTCGATGTAACCATGATTAGTAAGTTAACCCTTCAAAGATTGTTCGTAATAACGGCTGGGTCAAATGGCTATTTTACCCCCGAGATTACCTCTTGTTCCTTAAGTCCTATTGATCCTCTAATGAATAATTGGTTTGTGTCCAATCATCAAACCGAGTCCTTCTCGGGCCAATGAGAGGGTGAGCCCTTTTTTCAAGACCCGTAGTCAGCATTTAAGGGAACAACCTCTTTACTATCCCTGAAAGCGGGTGGGTGTGAATTCTATTTTACACTTTATGTCATCAACTATCTACTAAGTCTTACCCTTGAAATGGAGGTTTATTGAGCCGATGCTGTTGAGTCAACTCTCACCTATGCAAATCTAAGGATAATCCCGAATAAACAGGAGTTCATAGTTAGCTCAGGATTAAGGTCAAGTTACCTAGGTTATCACTTTGAGATAGTCAGTCTTAAATAGTAAACAACGTTATAAAGTAAAAGTGACTTATTTGATGGTCCGATCTTGTACAAACTCATTACACGGGACGCCCACACAACTCATGTCATGACATTACGAATTAGGATCACTTCGTCTGTAGCACTTTACAACTTCTTGTAACAACTATAGAGTGGGTCGCATCCAATAGTGTTATTTGAATATATAATACTGAGTTTTTGAGTTTTTACTAAGAAATACAATAAACTAGGGCATCACATACCCGTGGTTTACTTTTTGGTATCACATACATGTTTTTCTCCCATTTACCCTAGGTTATATACCTAGTAGTCCTAGTCTTACTAGGAGATTCTCAAACACTTTAGTCGAGAGAATCATTGTAAACATGTTAATGTACAATAAAATTATTATTAAACTATATGGAGAATGCATCTTATTTCCACAACACTTGTTTCTTAATAATGGCTAAGAAGTCATACATTCCTCCCACTACATCGAGGTATTCTCAACTCTTTGAGTAAGATGCATCTTACCTGTCTAAACAACTTTTTGTTTACAGTGTCAGTTTTAACCAATCACTCTTTATTGATATATGCAAGCTTTTATGGAAACAAATAATACATGATGATCTCAAACAATATTCCAACACTTAAGGGTTCGATATTAACAGTTATATTGATCTTTTCAGATTTTCTGAACTATGTAAACAACTTTTACATATCATAAACAACTTTTATGAGTTCTTCCATATCTTATATAGAATTTCATAAATACCTTAAAATTGGAATGATGTTAGAAAAAATAATTAAGACAACTAGGTGTAGAAAGTTTTCACTGGATTTCATGTTCTATAAAATAGTCCTAGAAATCTTAAAACTTTCTATCACTTTGATCCAATCGAAGTATTTCGATTTTATTTTACCTAACAAGTTTTGTACACTTTGAACTTTTCAAGTGTTCTAAACTTATCACTGAGGTTAAATAACTACTTTCTTTTATTGATTTCTAGCCATTTTAAATATCTAAATATTTGGAAAAGGCTTTTAACTAGGTTGGTTCTAACAGAAGTTGATTTGCAATAAAACAAACATAACTTTTGCTAATGAAAATTTCATTTACAACAAAAATTTATACAATTTGTTCTTTATAACAATACAAAATAAATTTTATTACAATAACAAAAGTAGATAAGATCATCTTTAGATAGCAACAACAACATCTCCCACTGGTCAACTTGAGTACAGTAAGCAATCTTCAAGAACTAGTTTGTCTGTTTTGCTTTTTCTACTCTCTTCTCTGCAAGGTACTGAGCGCACTTTCTCTTCCAGTGCCCTTCTTCGTTGCAATGGAAGTATTTTCTTTATCTTCAGTATTAGCCTTGCCTCTTCTACCAGCAGGTTTTTTTCTTCCCTTTCCCTTTGTTCTTCTTAATTGGAATACTATTACTCTGTGAAGAAGAAGCAATATTAGGTTTTCTAGAGGACGTTCCTCTCTTTTCAGGGATAGTAACATTTACTTTTGGTTCTAGACCTTTAGCTCTCATCATGGTCTGGTAAGCCTGTAGCTCATTTAGAAGAGTAGTCAAGTTATATTCTATTTTATTCATAAGTGTGTTCGTGCAGAACTGCAGAAAAATATTTGGAAGAGATTCTAGAATAAAGCCAACTTGACTCTTCTCGTCAACGAAAACTCCATTTACTTCTTCCACGTTGAAATGGACCATCATGTGCAGGACATGTTCTCTAACAGAGGCCCCTTTTTTCGTACGACAGTTGTAAACGTATTTGATAGAATCATGCCTTAGGAAAAATGATAGTTGTCTAAATATCCCACGGAGAGATTCCATAATCACTTTGGCAGTACACATACTCTCGTGTTTCTTTACTGAGACATCATATATGTTGGCAAGGATATAGGCACAGACTTTTTTCTTTGCCCTGATGCATTTATCATATGCATCCCAAACATTTCGGTTTGCATTTGAGCCAGGAATAGGAGGACACATGTTGAATGAAATTTTGATTGCGGCGGACGGAACGTAATTTAATGCAATGCAATGTAATGTAGCCGCAAAGATGGGAAAAATGGGATGGATTAATGGTGATGATGATGTGTATGCGGTGATGAATCACGCTTCTCGATAATAAATGTGATACTACATTCTAAAATAATGTATGCGATGCTGCTAATATGCATTCGTAGTATGCGTTCATGTAGTACGCGCGTGTCACAAGTTTTCTTGCGTTGGAACCAAGTATAATTCCAACACAAGTTTCTCAGAGTGATCTGAGGTCGAACACAGGGATTGCGATGATCAATGCGATATTTATGGGATATATGCGACCGAAAACAAAATAATAATGAATTGTATTGGAAAAATAAAATGCGATGACAAAGTAAAATGCAATGATAAAGTAAAATGCGATGATAAAATAAAATGCAGTGAAAAAATAAAATGCGATGATAAATAAATAAATAAACAAATAAACGACTGTCTGTGAAGATGTGCAAATATCTGATGGAATGTGATGGCAAGTCTTGTGAAATGTGTCAAAAAGAGAATGGATCGGGGGAAAGGACATCACAAGTTCGTCAATCATGTTGAGGACGAAACTAAGGTTCCGCTTTCCCTTGGCTTACACCTCTCAGTGATCGGCCGCATTCCCATATCTCTATGGTGAATCAGGGATGAACATTTCGAACGCAAGGTTGTTTCCATCTCTGGAAGTACTTCTTGCTTTAGTTAATGCATTCTTCCAACCTTCTTTCGAGAGGTGGACTAACATCTTCACTTCTGCTTTCACAGGTGAAGATGCCGTTGAGCATGCGTTAGCTAAACTTAGCTAATTTCTTCAACAAGGATTAACTTACTCGCTTAATCCTTCCCCCTTACCCTGTGGGATTAGTTACGCATAGTGGAAGAAACGGACGATGAATGTATGGTGAAGAACAGAGAGATGACGATGAATATGATAATGATATTAGAAGATAATGATAAAGCGTTTGTTACAGATGGATGAATGAAAGATTAGAAATGAACACAGTTGATGAATAGAAAGTGAGAACAAATAAGGAAAGCGTGTCAAAGTGTTGACACGGATCCCGATCGGAGACGATTTGCTTGTCGGCGTGTAGGAGGAGTATGGTGGAAAACTTCCTTCTCAGGCTGGTTTCCCATGTAGAATTGATCTTTACACAGACCTTCTCTTCGGGAATGTGAATGAATTTCTTGCTCCCGAGACTTCCCTTTCGGTCTTTCCTCGTCTTTCTCTCGGATTTTCTTTAACTGTCTCTTCAGACCAGCATCCTTTCTTTGGAATTGATATAGCTATTTATAGACCTTAGCACCTCCTTCATCAGTGGTCCCGTTCTAAAATGCTGCTTTTTCTGCCATGCCTTGGTGGAAACGTCCTCTCTGCTCCATATTCAATTTGTCAGATTGTACAACAGAAAAGCTGTACAATTTCAGAAATCCCTATGAATGCGTCGCTCTTTTCATCTACGATCGATCACCGCATGCGGTGCAAATGTGTTGATCTTTTTGTCTAGGATCAATCGTCGCATGTGTTGTAAATGCGTTGCTCTTTTTCGTTCTCGATTGACCATGGCATGCAGTGCGAATGCGTTGCTCTTTTTGTCCTCAAGCGATCGTCGCATGCAGTGACCTATTTCCTGCAAAACAAAGACTTGGACATCCCTTTTTGCCATCGCAATGGGGTTAGCGGGTGTGCTTACGACACCTTACAACTTTTGCGTTTCTAAGCCAATTTCTATACGTTCGACACAACTTTTTCCTTAGTTTTGCCGCATATTCTAAATTAGATGGTATAAATAACTTGTATTCTATAAGTTATCAACACACCTATGTTAAAACGAACCGTAGATCATCTATCACCAGTATAGTATTTAGGTTTGTTTTTCAGGTGGCATAATTATCCTCAATAAGTTTATCATACGCGAACAATTGTACTAATGAACTCGTCATTATGAAAAATATAAACAAATTTTATCAGTGAATTGCTTTTCAAACCCAGTCAAGTTTTAGCAAAGTAATAATGTACCTAAGATTATTTTTGCAACGATACTACAGTAAGTCATTCTTGACTAAATACTATCCCTAGAATAACTCATATTCCTATAGTCATTTAGCTACTATTTTTTTTGTCAGAAATTACTAACTTTTAGTAATTCTATAAGTATAACCCTCTATTTTCAGACCTAAAAAGTTGACCCCAACGATGCTCCCAAATTAGAAAGTCAAAGTTGAAAACGACTTTAGAAATCCTATCCATTTCTAGAGTTTGAGTTGTTCAGAATCCTATGTTAAAATCTGCCCAGGGGATAGCCATCGTTAAACAACTAGCGAGGCTGACTTAAAGATGAAAAGCAGGTGCAACATAGGAATCTCATGGTCCAAATCAATAGAAGAGACTGAAGGATATTTTGACACATATCCTTCACCCACTTACTATGAACTACTTCCCCATTCACTTTAATCTTGACCTCATGACAAACACTTTCTGAATGAAGGTCATTCCCAGGGTGATACGAAGTGCTACACGGATCTCACGGTGGGAATTTTCTAGGGACGTGAGAATTGAAATCAATATATCGTATATTTGATTTTCCATTGAACAACTTCCCCTCATTCACCTTGACCTTGATTCACGCAAAATCTTTCCAAATAGAGGTTACTCCTAGGGTGACATGAAGTGCTGCATGAACCTCACAGTGTGAACATCTTGGGACGTGAAAATTAAAATCAAAACATCACATTTGATTTTATGGTGAACAACTTCCCCTATTCACCAAAATCTCGATCCATGACCTTTCGAATGGAGGTCACTCCCAGGATGACACGAAGTGAAACATGAATTTTGATCATGAACTCTTAATAACGTGAGAGCAAAAAATAATAATATCATATATGTTTATTATGAACTCTTAATTACAATCATGAATGAACATATATATACAGTCGAATACAAACAAACGGTTATGCGATTCATACAGAAATTACAGCATGTAAAATACAAAGGAACAGAGAGTAAAACTCTAAGTACATAGGCAGAATCGTCTCCACGCTCCGTTGCATACTCTGATCACTCGAACAATAGCAACCAAGCGACCACGAACACTCGATCTACATGACCGCAACATAGCATGAACACTGGACGAACACTTCGCGCTTATCCTTAACGATCTTTTTGGTCACGAACTCCTTCGCAACACGAACAAACACCACACTTGTCCTCAGTGACACAAACGGCCTCCACAGCACCACGAACGGCCTCTAGAAAACCTCGACGGTGTTGAATTGAGTCTGACACCACCAACAAGGCGACCTTGGTGTTCTCGATGTGAGAATCTAGAGGGTGGGCTCTATTCAGACTTGGTATGAGGCAGACGAATGAAGGAAACAACAATCGCGTACACGACTGGGCAAGTGGGAGATGGCAGAGACCTATCGTATAGGTCGATGCCCAATAGTTTAGATAAAGTTATGTGATCGTCTAGTAAAAGCTATGAGACCGTTTAGCTCATCGTCTAGCTTGGTCTGTCGCCTACAGACTCTACACGATCGTTTATCTTGGGCTAGCGATCGTCTAGCAAAGCTATGTGATTGTTTAGTAAATACTGCATGATCGTTTAGCTTGCACCTGCACGATCATTTAGCTCGCCCAGCCATCATTTAGTTACTTGACGACCACCATGAGTTTCTATACGCCGAGAGAAAACTTAAAATCGTTTTCAAATGTTTGTAAAACTCCTTTTTCAAAATAGGAAACTACTTTTCTTTTAAACTCACGGTTACCATGATCCAATAACCACCCACTACTTTAGTTATTTAAAAGAAAAAGTATTAATTATCCAATAATTAATATTATTATAAATATAAATGATAACCAATTTATCATACTATATTTATAACCTATAGTTTTAATATTTCATCTCATGAAACATATAAACCATAGTTCCTTTTCTATTCCATGGTACTTAATGTAAATCTCATTTACATCAATCCTCTACTAGATGTATCTTATAAATCATACCGATTATATCATATATAATCAAAATACCTCTTGTCAATTTGAACATTTCAAATCAAAACCAAGAATTGATTCTCAACAGAATCCAAGCTACCAAAGGGACCTCATGGACCTGTAGCTTCGAAGCTCAACGGTACGTAAATAACTGACTAAACTCTTTAGTCACGGGATCTACCATCCGTTAACTTCTAGGCACTCCACTAAAGACCAACAACTGAACTCTCCTTACTACAGATATATTATGTGTCCATCTTAACCAATCAACAGTGCGACAACCCTTCACAAATAGCTCGTAAGTACAGCTGGGCTAATAACCGTTATGCCTCTGTAGTTACATCTGTCTTCTTAAGTACCACTGATCCCTCTGATGAACATAAGTCATAGTCCTACTATGACTGAGTCTTGTCTTCCAAAGAGAAGCTGTGAACATTATGTTCAAGCCCCAGAATCAGCCCTTAAGGGAGCAATCTCTTTACTTATCCCTGCCTCGAGAAAGAAGTGAATTCCATCTTGTGGATTGAGTTCCCAGCTCTCAAATCACACAAGTCCCCAAAAAGGTAGCCATATTGAGTTAGCAATCTGGCCACTCTCACCTGTACTAATCAAAGGACTGCCCTCAAAGGCAGGAGTTCCCAAAACATTCAGGATTGAGGTCGTGTCACCTATGGTCGTTTAGGTGAGATGCAAGTCTCTAGTATCAACGACGTTATATACAGAGTCTAGTCATCTCGTGGTCTAGGTATTATACAAACTCTTTGTGTAGGACATGCCCGCTCCACGTCTCTACACGAATGGTCAGGATCTACCATCTGTAGTAGTTTACAACACTTGCAAACCTCTATAAAGCAGGCCGTATCCGTAGTGTCACCAGGATCAGGTATCTCACCTTAATCCTTATACTACAGACCGATTTAGGTTATCACTTAAGGCATGATCCATTTGTATATCACATATACATGCTTAAGTTCACATAAGATAACCAAGGAGCTTTGTTTATTGGATATAAGTAAATGCCATAATTAAATAACACTTATTTTATTCATTGAACAATGTGTATCTTTACAAAACAATGAGACTCCGGGAGAATTAGGACACCAATCCCAACAATCTCCCACTTGTCTTAATGACTCGGGAGACTAATGTACAATACAATGTAAAACTGTACAATATACAATAAACTAGGGCATACCCCAGTATCATCTNCACTTGTCTTAATGACTCGGGAGACTAATGTACAATACAATGTAAAACTGTACAATATACAATAAACTAGGGCATACCCCAGTATCATCTCCCACTTGTCCTAGACAAGATGCCGCATGTCCCGCAGACCTAGAATTTCCAGGTGACCCTCAAACAGGTTAGCCGTGAGGGCCTTTGTAAAGGAATTAGCAATGTTGTATCCCATAAGGATCAGATCCTTAGCTCTATACACAAGCATGTAGTCCCTCGTTCTCTAAAGATACTTGAGGAACCTCTTGATCGTTGTCAAGTGATCAAATCCTCCATTGCTTTCTTAAAAGACAACGGATCCTCGACCCCATCATTCACAATGACATTTTAGGCTTCAGTCAAACCCATGTAGTGATCTGGTGGGTTCATAACCCTCCCACTACGTCGAGGCAGCCTCAACTCTTGAGCTGGTTGACTAGATATTCCGACTTCAACAACTCTTGTTGATCTATCGGTCTATTCAACTACTCTTGTTGAACTCTCAGCAGTCTTAGTCTCACTTGAGATCTCACGTAAAACGAGTTTACTTCATGGCTTATGATCCCTCATGTGATCTTCTTTCAAGAAGATTGCATTAGTGGAAACAAACACTTTGTTCTCACTTGGATCATAGAAGTATCCTCCTCTCGTTTCCTTGGAGTAGCCCACAAAGAGGCAAACCTTCGAACGCGGTTCCAACTTCTTTGGGTTAGTCGCTAGCACATGTGCTGGATGATGTGTTGTTTTATGCGATGAAATAATGGAATAGAATGCGATGGTGGAATATGCGTTGTGCAAACAAGTTTTCTCAGTAGGACCCAAGTATAAATCCTACTGAGTTTCCTGGTAAGCCTAGGGTCGAACTCAAGGACTAAAGAAAACAATATGCGACGGTAAATTTTGGATCACTTTGCGGTAACAAATAAATTAATGGTTTGGTTGGTTTGTTGTTTAAAGTATAAAAAGTATGCGGCGAATTTGAGATAAGAATAATTATGCAACAGATACACTAAGTATGCGGTGGAACGGGTTGAGAAGGTCTTTAGCTAGCATTTCCCGAGAATGCGTTCAAGCTATACATGCGATCACGCTACACTCATGCGACAAAAAATCATTTTCCAATGCAAATGCGATGGCTCCTAATTTTAGGATGCATGCGATGAATGTGTGATACCATAGAATTTATCTTATCTTATGTCACACAACGCATGGATGATTATAACGCAAGTTTATGATATATGTTACTACTTCTCGATGTATGCGTTATTAATGGAATGTTTGTAGTATGTTATGCGTTGTCACAAGTTTCCTTGCATTGAAACCAAGTATAATTCCACCGCAAGTTTCTCGGAGTGATCCAAGGTCGAACACAGGGATTGTGTAGTCAATGCATTACGTTCGTGATATATGCGACCGGGGATTTTTCAATTAATAAAAAGAGTGTGTGTGTACAAGTATTTAAAATTGTGGTAAAATAAAATTATCCGGTAAAGTAAAGTTGCGGTAATAAAATAAAGTGCAATAAAAGTAAACCTAAGCTATCATGATACAAGATACAGGATACTGATACATGATACAGAGTTTGAGACTGACTGTGAAGATTATATAGAGGGTCGTGTTATGCGGTGGAAAGTCTTTATATATGAAACATAAATAGAAAAGGTAATTAATATAAACATCGCAAGTTATTAATTGCGTTAAAGACATAATGGTTCCGCTTTCTCTTGGCGTACACCTCTCGGTGATCGGCCGTGTTCCCACATCTCTGTGGTGAACAGGGATGAACGTAATGAATGCAAGATTGCTTCCATCTCTGGAAGTACTTCTCGCTTTAGTTAATGCATTCTTCCAACCTTCTCTCGACAGGAGGAACGACATCTTCACTTCTGCTCTCACAGGTGAAGATGTCGTCTAGCATGCTTTAGCTAAACATATTCATTTCTTTAGCACAGATTAATTTACTTGTTAGATTCATGCCAATTACCAAGGGATTAAGAAAACATCATGGAGAAAGCGATTAATGGAGGAAAAGGAATAGACAGAAAGATGGAGATGAAAATGATCATGACATTCAATACTAATATTTAGCGTCTGATACATGGTGCAAATGATAGACTAAGAAGATGAATACAATTGATGATAAAGATAGAAACAAATACAGAAAAGTGCCAATGTCTTGACATAGATCTGGACGGTGGATGTGCTTGCCAGCGGATTGAGTGAATGTAGAGAAGAGCTTCCCTCTCAAGCTTGCTCATCCGGTAGAAGCGACCTTGGTACAGAGCTTCAACAGTGGGGATTGAAAGGATTTGCCCTAAGACTCACCTCTCGACTTTGTCTCTTAGATCTTCCCAGATCTTTTCCGATCAGGCTCTTCAGACCAGTCTCTCTCTCAATATGCAAAGATAAAAAAATGCCCGTATCAAGTATATTTTCCAATAGAATTTCAGAGGCTATTTATAGGCTCAGTTTCGACTCTCTGACTTGTGGACCTTACTTTATTGTTATGGAAATTTCGGAAATGGTGGAGTGAATATTCCTTCTGTTACACGATCAATCCCGTCAGAAATGCACAACGGTCAGCTGTACACGTGTCAGGATCCTTCGCAATTGTGTTGCTCTTTTGCATCTTCGATCATTTGCCCGCATATGGTGTTGTTTTTTATTACTACATGCAGTTGAAGTCGCATTGATCGCACTCTTGATCGATTTTCGAATGCGCCGTCATTGCGTTGATCGTCTATTCATTTCTAAATGGTTGGCGCAATGCGACGTAGATGCGTTGTTCTTTTTCTCTTGAGCCATGAACGCATGCAGTGACTTGATTTCCTGCAAAACAGACTTGAAATATTCTTTTCTACCATCGCAATGGTGTCAGTGGGTGTATTGGCAACAATTTATAACTCTTGCATTTCTTAGCTAATTTCTATACAATTGACACAACTTTCCTTTCTTTTGGCCGCAATATCTAAATAAAGCAGTATAAATAACTTGTATTTCTACAAGTTATCAATGCGATAATGTCTATAGAGCTTATTCCTAAGTCTCTACTTCTTGCCTATGCGATGATGCAAGATGCACACAAGAACAAGATGACCGCAAACAATCATAACATATCTCTAGGTGCATGTGATGCGTTAATAGCAAACAGAGCTTATTCCTAAGCTTCTATCTCTTGATTATGCGTTTTTAATCTGACTCTTCTGAGCCTAGATTCTAATCTGACTTTTCCAAGCCTAGATTCTATCCTTAGACTACCCTTCTGAGTATCTCTAATGGATGAATGACGCATACATAATACAAGATAATCGTATAGAAAGAAGATCCCAGGTTATGCTAGCTAAGTGCTTCTCATCCCATTCGACAAATTTAGCTACTCATGCGTAATGTACAGAGAGTGAACAGATATAAAGATGCAATTTCCATTTCTACAAATAAGTTCAGAGTACAAAATGACAATAGAAATAAGGGTAGAGAGCCTGGTAGCAATTCCTTGCTTCCCAAGGCTTTTACATTATGTTATCTCTATTCCGCCCAAAAGATGTTCTGGCTTCCGTAAGAGTCGGCCCTCTATCTGGTTTCGATGCTTCCGACACTCTTCTAAGTTCACCAGAATGATCTCTCGGTATAATTTCCCTTCACTCGCTTTCGCCTTTTAAGAAAAAGAAAACTATGAACAAGGCTACTTCTATCTATAGGGAAAATTATCTAACTGAGCGAACTTCTTCACTGAAGGTGGCCTCCGGTATTTATAGAGCTTCGGGGTGAAAGGCTTCTTCTCTCTTATGATTGCACTAATGGGATGGCATTAATTCTCTGTCTGATGCGCCAAATATTTGTGACCGAAAAGTTGAGTGTACTTGCTACAGTAGGTCGTTAACAGCTTGTCAACTTAATTCGGAATCGACCGTCATTAGCTTTCTGTCCCATCGTGATTTATTACGCTTTTCACCCAGATGCGCCCACCATGATGCGCCGACTCTATGCGGCCACCTTCTTAAGTAGATATTCACGAGCGCAAATGATCGCACAGCCTTGCGTCAATGCAATCTCTTAATGCGCTCGGACTTTAATTTCTTTGGATCGCATTTCTGCCTTGCGTCAATGCATTTTCTGCACAAAATACATAAGTTAGTTGTTTTAATGCGATGGACGCATGCGATCGCAATGTTGTGAACTTAATGCTTTTGGACGCAATATTGTATATTTTTATCAATGCAATCCTGCATTGTTTTATAGCTTTGTGCTGTAATAACGTGCATTTCTGCTCATTACACCCCCAAATTTAAACAATGCTTGTCCTCAAGTATAAACTAAAGATTTTCTTTAGAAAGTCAACCACCTTCTCTTTCCTAGATTTCTCAAGGATGCCTTATTCAAATCCTATGCACCAAAATCTCCTTAATTTTTATCCAGGTCTCTTCTTAAAATATTTCTAAAATTTAGGGACCATAAGTTTAACCTTCAAAAAGACTTTACCAAATTCCAGGGCATCGCATGATTTATTTCATAAAAACTTTTTCCCTGGGGTATTTCCAAATGATTTTTATCCTTGTATATTTTAGACATATATTTATTTTTTTTCTAAGACTTGCACTGATCCAAGTGCCTAGTCTTCGTTTTGACTTGCCTCCACATGTGTCATGCAGACATCCAACTACGAGCAAGGCGCTCTTTCTTAGTCTAAACTTATGCCTATTTGGCAGCGGAGTTGCAATCATTTATTTATGCGTTGATCACGATTCCTACCTTTGTTTTGGCTTGCCCCTACGAGTGTCATGCGGATATCCAACTACAAGTAGGATCTGATCGCAACGTTATGATTTTTTTTATATAAAAATAGCAAGGTTGAAAAATCTAGCAAGGTCGAAAAATGAATACTACACCCCAAATTTAAAATATGGAAATGTCCTCATTGCTAAAAGATTGAAAGAAGTCATGTGATGCTCTTAGGAGTTTCGTAAAAAGTCAATTTGAAAGAAAGCTATCAGACCACTAACTTCTAGAAATATTTCATGAGGTGACTGTCTTAAAATTAAGTTGACTCTAGAATATATGAAAAAATAGAGGCATGTGTTTCATCATTGAAATCATAATTGGCAAAGAGAAATAATGCGGTGACTTACTAAATTAATCAATATCAAATGATTGCGCCGACCAAAGAGGATGCAATGATAAAATCTTTAGAATTAAAATGCGATGCGATAGTGCAAAATTTGGAATAAATAAAGTCAAGGAAAGATACAACCCCCAAATTTGCGCTGTCACCCGCATTATTTGTGAACGTATCCTGCCTTGCGGCGAACTTCTTTCTTTGCTTGCGGTGATGAAATAAAGTAGTTGCGTCTTTCGTGTAGCGCCTCCGCAATTGTTCACCTCAATCGTTTGCAAATAAAACATTGAGAGGGTCAAATAAAAAAACAAAGTTAACAAAATTTTTCTCTCTTTTTTTTTTTATATAAAGATGATAAATAAACGATAATTGAAGTATCATAAGACTAGTGAGAGTTCATGAATCATTGGTAAGAAAAGGATATTCCAAAGGACTTACGCCCCTGATGAATATCTGTCGCATGCCATTGCAGGGGCAACTCGATTGTTCTTCATTCTGGATTTCTCAGATCTACAGAGGTCTTTTCCCGATGGAGATCTCCTCCACAATATAACTTGACTTTTTGCCCGTTAACCTTAAACGTGCAGGTCCCTTCCTCATTAATCAGCTCTACCGTGCCATGCGAGAATACTTCTTTGATTATAAAGGGTCCGGACTAGCGTGACTTTAATTTGCCGGGAAAGAGCCATAGCCTTGAACTGAAAAGTAAGACCTTTTGTCTGATGTTGAGATTTTTCCCGTATAGCTGTTTGTCATGCCAACGTTTTGCTCGTTCTTTGTAAATTTTGGCATTTTCATAAGCTTTGCATTCTCCACTCATCAAGCTCGACCAATTGGAGTTTTTTTGCTTCCCCTACTGCCTTTAAGTCGAAGTTAAGCTTTTTCACCGCCCACAGCACTTTGTGCTCCAGCTCTAGTGGTAAATGACATGCTTTACCAAACACCAACGTATACGGAGACATACCTATAGGTGTTTTTAGGCGGTCCTATATGCCCACAGCGCATCGTCCAGCTTTATTGCCCAATATTTTCGTGAAGGCTTTACCATCTTCTCTAGTATCAGCTTGATTTCTCGGTTGGACACTTCAGCTTGACCATTCGTCTGTGGATGGTTGCGGTGGCCACTTTATGGAGGATATTATATTTGAGCAGTAGATTTTTGACGATGTAATTGACAAAGTGGGAGCCTTCGTCACTTATTATGGCACGTGGAGTGCCAAAACGAGTGAAAATATTTTTCTTCAGAAATTTGGAGACTACCGCTGCATCAACTTGCGGCGCATGCTACTGCTTCTACCCACTTAAAAACGTAGTCGATGGCTAACAGAATATCTTGGACCATTCGATGGTGGGAATGGTCCCATGAAATCAATTGCCCCAGACGTGAACAATTCCAGTTCTAAAATGATGTTCATGGGCATCGAATGTTTCGATGAAATATTACCTGTGCATTGGCACTGGCCACACTTCATCACGCAGTCTCTTGCATCCTTGAATAGTGTTAGCCAATAATACCCACTTTGTAATACTTTCACTTCTGTGCGCTGGCCTCTAAAGTGCCCTCCATAAGGTGAGTCATGACATTGTGATAATATGCATTGGTGAGCAGCATCCGGTACACATAGTCGCAGAATCTGGTCTGACCCCCTCTTATACAGATTTGGCTCATCCCAATAATAAGATCTGCATTCATGTTTGAGCCGCCTCTTTTGGTGGTTGGTATAATCTTCGGGAAATTGCTCGCAAACCAGATAATTTACCACATCTGCGTACCATGGAAATTTTTCAATCTGAAATAGCTGCTCGTCTGGGAACGTTGCGCTCACTTCTGACTAATTGTGGTCAACCTCTAAATTTTCTAATCTGGAAAAATGATCCGCAACTTGGTTCTCCGTCCCCTTGCGATCAATAATTTCCATATCAAATTCCTAGAGGAGGAGAACTCATCTAATCAACCTTGGCTTTGCATCTTTCTTTGTCATCAAATATTTTATCGCCGAGTGGTCAATGTGGATGAATACTTTCATTCCCATAAAATCTGCTCTAAATTTCTCCAATGCAAATACCACCGCAAGTAGTTCTTTTTCTGTGGTGGTGTAGTTTGTTTGAGCAGGATTCAAAGTGTTACTCGCATATATGATGAGATGTAGCATTGTTTTTCTCTTCTGCACCAGAACTGCTCCCATCGTATAACCGCTTGCGTCGCACATTAATTCAAAGGGCAGTGTCCAATCTGGTGCGATCAACACAGGCGCGGTCGTTAATGCGTGCTTCAAAATCTTGAATGCGTTGAGGCATTGGTCATCGAAGTCAAACTTTCTATCTGCCTCCAACAATGCACTCAGTGGTCCTGCAATCTTTGAAAAGTGTTTGACAAAATGTTTATAAAATCCAGCTACACTCATTGGAGGTGGGAGCTTTTCAATCGCTTCAATCTTTGCCTTGTTCACCTCCAACCCATCCTTAGAGATCTTGTGCCTAAGCACAATGCCTTCCTTCACCATAAAATGGTATTTCTCCCAATTAAGCACGAGGTTCGTCTCCTCACATTTTTTCAATATCTTCTCCAAGTTGTTAAGACAGACTTCGTATATTTGCCCATACATAGAAAAGTCATCCATGAATATTTCTACAGAGTCTTTGAGATATTCCGAAAAGATGGCCATCATACACCTTTGGAAAGTGCTCGGCGCATTTCAGAGGTCGAACGGCATGCATTGAAACGAAAATGTCCCATACGGGCAGGTGAATGTGGTTTTTTCTTGATCTTTAGGAGCGATCATGATTTGGTTATAACTAGCATACCCATCCAAGAAGCAGTAGAAGTCATTTCCAGCTAGACGATCCAGCATTTGGTCAATAAAAGGTAAAGGGAAATGATCCTTCTTTGTTGCCGCATTTAGTTTGCGGTAGTTCATGCAAATCCGCCATCCGGTGACGGTTCTTTGCGGTATCAGCTCGTTATTTGCGTTAGGGACTACCGTCATCCCTTCTNCATGCAAATCCGCCATCCGGTGACGGTTCTTTGCGGTATCAGCTCGTTATTTGCGTTAGGGACTACCGTCATCCCTTCTCTCTTCGGCATGCATTGCAGGGGGCTGACCAATGTGTTGTCTGCTATTAGATAGATGATGCCCGCGTCTAACCACTTGATTATATCCTTCTTTACGACCTCCTTCATCACATGGTTGAGTCTGCGCTGATGTTCGATCGATCCTTTGTGATTCTCTTCGAGACGAATCCTATGCATACAGTATGTGAGGCTGATTCCTCTGATGTCTGAGAGCGTCCAACCAATTGCTTTTACATACTTTCTTTGAATGCTCAGCAGCACATTTTCTTGGTCTTCATTAAGTGTAGAGGAAATGATTACCGGTAGCTTTTCATTCTGCCCCGAAGGGTCTTCAACACTTGTGAAACCTGGATTTCCATTTTTCCTACTTAAGCAGGTGATAAAGGGATTAACTAGGTGAAAGTTAAATCCTATGTTGAAGAAAAAGGAAATTTCTAAGTGTTGAATAGATTTTCCTTGAGTAACTTTGCGTTAAGCTTAAATCCCTGAAAATTGACTAAGTGTTGGACTAGGCATTGCTATGTGAGTAGCTTTGAGTTAAGCTTAAATCCCTGAAAATTGACTAAGTGTTGGACTAGGCATTGCTATGTGAGTAGCTTTGAATTAAGCTTAAATCTCTAAAAATTGACTAAGTGTTGGACTAGGCATTGGTCATAAGATCTTGGAAAGAGTACTTGGGCAAAGGGAAAATTTGGAAATTTGGCTAAGTATAGAAAGTTGTGTTGATGCGTTGGAAGGGACCAATGCGTTGGAAGAAGTTGTGTTGATGCATTAGAAGGGACCAATGCGTTGGAAGAAGTTGTGTTGATGCATTGGAAGGGTTTTTGGTGATGGCATGTGGTTGAAGGAAGGAAAATGGAAGTGATGCGTTGAACATCCAAGAGTTTGTGGACGCATATGAAGGATGAACTCATGGAGGATGTCATCCAGACATGTAGCTTGTTAGGAAGAATTCTTAAGCCTTAAGTAAAAGAGATGGCAGCATAAGAAGACATAAAAAGTTAAGGGCCATTTTTTGGTGAAAGGAGAAGAAGACACATTGGGTTGTGCTGATGCAAAGATTACGTTGATGCTGTAAGGAAGAGACACTTGGTCATGCGGCCAAGTAGGAGGTGTCGGCCATGGAGCAATCTTGGACGCCTATAAATAGGACCAACGACTTCATTCTTTAGATCACAACTCAAAATAAATTTAAGAAGAGTGGGGAAATTGAGGAAACCTTGCATTAGAGCAAAATCCATGCGTTGGACATAGAAGTTCAAAGAGGATGCATTGGACAGTGAAGTCTGGAAAGTAGCATCAAATTTGAATGAGGAGTTCTCCCAGATTAATCATGCGTTTGATGTGATTTCAAAGACATATGAGAGCTAAAAGAGTCTAGTTTTCATCGTGGGGCTGCCGGAGAAGAAGCTCTAAGGAATCGGTCTGGAGAATGAGGAAAATACAGAAGGGTCGAGCTATCAGGTAAGCTGGGCCAGTCTTAATATTTTGATGATTCCGGACAAAACACGAAGAGTTATGAGCTAAAATTTTATGGTAAGCTTCCTGAGACATTTTTGAACATGTTTTCAGAAGGAAGTATCTTAAAATAAAGTCTGGAACTATGAGTAATCTAAGCTGATATTTGAATCTAGAATTTAGGATTCAAAAGGGAAACCAAGGAAACCTAAGGAACTTCGAAAAGGAAAGTTCCTAACCAATCAAGGTGAGTGGTTATTGTGTGTTGTATTGTTGATATGAATTCTATATATAGGTAAATATATATAGGGGATAATGTTAAATTGGCATGATCAGGGATATGTGTTTATCTCATTACTATGCTTGTTAAGATATTGCTTGTATATTTGTGTTGGAAACTGGAATTGTAACCAGGATATATAGTTAGCATGCTTTAAAAGGTACTTGGTGGGAAAATATAGTCAGCTTCGGTCGGTGGAAAATTATAGTCGGTGACGACCGGCGGGAAATATAGTCAAGTTACCTAAGCATAGCTAGCGGGAAAATAGTCGATGTGCACATTGGTGGGATAATAGGGTACAGGAAAAGTTTCCACAGGAATTGTTGTTGTCTTAGTATACGTTTGAAAGCACTGGGGATGTTTATATTATGTGATAACCAGCAGTCAAGCTGGGGTTGGTTGTTTTAACCAACGGTCGAGCTGGGGATTGTCCAGCGGTTGGGCTGGAAAATAATAATGAACTTGTGGTAATGTTCTTGTTGACTATGCATTGCTTTCCCAAAAATATATTTCTGTTGACAAAGTTATTTGTTTATCTAAAGGCACCACTCACTGGGCTTTATAGCTCATGTTTTCCATGTTTTATGTTTTACCCCCCCGGTAACGGAAAGTGAGGAGTTCCAGGGTGCTGTTAAGGTCAAGGTTTGCCACACGCCACAGTTACACTTCCGGAGGGTTTTACAGTTGTTGTTGTAAACTTTGTTGTTAAGTCTTTGAGTTGTATAAATGTTACATTGTTGTAATATAATATGGGCCTACTTAATCAGTTGGTTGTTGAATTTATTCATTGGTATTAGAGTTATTTCCACAAGAGTTATTAGGCAGTAAGTGTCAACCAAAGGGTTGATAACTGTTGTCAGTCACGCCCTTTCCTAGGTGTGGAGCGTGGTCTGAGGCGGGGTGTGATAGCTCTATTGTTGGTGATCGTTCTAAGGATAGTTTTGTTGTTTTTCTTTCTTCATTCACTGTCAGATTGTCTTCTTGGGATGCGATCACCTCATCTTCCTTGTTTGTTTTTTCTGTGATCGTATTGCATGCTACAATGGATGCGATCGCATCCTCATCTTCGCTTTCATCTTTAGGCTTCTCTTCTTCATTCAAACTCTGTTCATCGTCAGATTCATTAAGGTATTCTTCATCAAGATATTTCATGGCTCGAATAATATCAAGCCGGAGCTTCTATCCGTTCACGCTTAAGGTGATTTCTCCTTTGTGCACATCAATCTGGGCACAATCGGTAGATAAAAATGGTCACCCTAGGATGATGGGCACATCTTTGTCTGCTTCGTAGTCCAGGATGATGAAGTTTGCTGGTAATATAAATTTGTTGATTGTAACCAGCACATCCTTCACCTTTCTCTCTGGATGCACAAGAGATCTATCCACTAATTGGAGAGTCACCTTCGTGGGCGCAAGTTCCCCACATTCAGCTACTTGAAAATTGACAGAGGCATCAAGTTAATGCTGGCCCCAAGATCGCATAGCGCTTGCCTGATATATAATCCTCCAATGGAGCAAGGTATAGTGAAACTCCTAGGGTCGCACATTTTCGGTGGGATTATAGATTTTGAACACTACGTCAAAGCCACTGTAGCGAACTTACCACTGCCTCTTTTTTTTGTCACCATATCCTTTAGAAACTTCGCATATATGGGCATCTTCTCAATTGTTTCAATGAACAGAATATTAATATGCAATTGCTTTAACATATTCTTGAAGCGTTGATAATGTACCTTATCATTTTTCTTCTTTCTGAGTCTCTGTGGGAATGGTGGCAGCTGTATTCTTACGGTCCCCTGTTCTTTTGGCTCCAAGGTGGACGCAATCTCAGGTTCTATTGCTTCTTTTTCTTCTATTTCTTTTTTAGTCAATGCAATTTCTGGTTCTAACGCAATTGGACAGTCTGGCTAGGCTTCTTCTTTTCCCCCGCCACAGTCTTTCCACTACGCAATGCCACCACTTGACATTGCTCTTTACCTGTTCCCCCTGGGTTGCGTGGGAGTTCTGTTGAACTTGGCAGGGCCCCTTGTGGTCTGTTCTTGAGTTCACCTGCAATTTGGCCTGTTTGTATTTCCAGGTTGCGGATAGATGTCACTTGTTTTTTAAGCACAAGTAAGGATGTCTTGTGAGGATGTCTTCACTGCACACTGAGCTCGACCGCAAGGGCAACCCCAGCCAGCGCAAAGCTATGCGATCATGCTACACACACTTATGCCTATTTCTAGGACGCATGCGATGTATATGCGACAGTGTTGAGAGGCCTTATTTCTAAGTCTCTATTTCTACTCATGTGCTCCCACACATAAACAAGATAACCGCATACCACTGTATCCTACTTCTGGACGCATGCAATATCCTATCCGTAGGATGCATACGCTGTGTAATAGCAAACAAAGCTTATCTCTAAGTTCCCCATTCTTGCTTATGCATTCCAATCCGCTCTCTCGAGTCTTAGATTTGGTTTTTAGACTACTCTCCCAAGTATGCCTAAATGATGAATGATGCGTTCATAAGACAAGGTAATCGCATAAACCTGGCTGACGTAAGATTATTCCTATCTCTAGTGAACACTTGCTTACATTGCTTAATGCGACCAACCACTTACCCTCCCAGGCAGTTGGTTGTTGATGACTTTACTCATAGACAAGCATTGCGTTTGCTTACAGACAAGCGTTGCTATAGCTTCACACTAAGCAGATAAGGTTTTCTCACAAGACTCACGCAACGCACACCTCCTGGTGGTTTTCTACATGCTTCATATTCCTATGCCGCATGATTAAGTATGCGATACTCTAACAATCTGACTAAGTGATGCAATGAAAGTTAAGGATGTTAAGTAAATGAAGATGGAGATAGAGTCGAAGGAAAATATAGAAATGCATTGATCACAAAAATGTATTAATTTCTTAAGCCAAAATGTAATACAATACAATATAAGGAAAGAAGGGAAAATGAAAGGACCAGCTGGAAGTAACGTCTTGCTTCCAGTAGATGTGTGTCAAGGCTACCGGTGGTGCAATGGAAGGGCGATGGAGCAGACTCTCTCGAGCTCTAACTCTGACGAAGGCTTCGGTCCTCACTCGGAATGGATGAAGGAGATGAAGAACTCTCAAGCTTTCTTCTCACGCTTTCGTCTGGATCAAAAGAATCCACCCGAAGGTAGAAACTTGGATGATTTGAAATTCTGCTCAATGGCTTCTATTTATAGAGCTTGATCGCTGACAGCATTAATGGACCTGCTCTGATTCTGACATTCGCAGCGTGATGGTTCTTTTTTGAATCTCTACAGCGTGGTAGGTGAAATGTCAACATCATCTTTTGATTCTCCCGAGATATGCGTTCATGTTTCCATTCTACCAACCTTGCATTCATCCTTCTATTATGGTTATCATCATGTAGCCGCAATCTTATGATGACCGCATTCGCTTGATGAACGCAACTTCTCAGTGATGACCGCAATCGCTTAACGACCGCAACTTCTATGCAATGGATGCATACGGTTGATGGCCACAACATCCATGCATCGAACGTATATGTTCGCCTTTGTGATGGAGAAATTCTCTACATGCAGTCGTCTTTGCGATAGCCTGGCTTCCGCGTATGCGACCGCTTCCTGTGTTAGCTATAAAGATAGACAATTGAACACATAATAACGCATAATAGTGGGTTAGCCTAGATTCTTAATGTCGAATGACGCAAACTCATTTTCTCATGAATTCCTAACATATTCGCCGCATATTTCACTTAACAATCCTCATAATTCTAAATAAAAGGCCTAAGATGACGTGCATTTCTGCCTGTCATCATTTACCTTGGGCCAGCGATCGTCTAGCAAAGCTATGCGATCGTTTAGTAAATATTGCACGATTGTTTAGCTTGCACCTGCACGATCGTTTAGCTCGCCTAGCCGTCATTTAGTAAATCTGTATTTACTTGACTACCACCGTGAGTTTCTATACACTGAGAGAAGACTCAAAATCCTTTTCAAATGTTTGTAAAACTCCTTTTTCAAAATAGGAAACCACTTTCCTTTTAAACTCACGGTTACCATGATCCAATAACCACCCACTATTTTCGTTATTTAAAAGAAAAAGTATTAATTATCCAATAATTAATATTATTATAAATATAAATGATAACCAACTTATCATACTATATTTATGACCTATAGTTTTAATATTTCATCTCATGAAACATATAAACCATAGTTCTTTTTCTATTGCATGGTACTTAATGTAAATCTCATTTACATCAATCCTCCACTAGATGTATCTTATACATCATACCGATTATATCATATATAATCAAAATACCTCTTGTCAATTTGAACATTTCAAATCAAAACCAAGAAATGATTCTCAACGAAATCCAAGCTACCAAGGGGACCTCATGGACTTGTAGCTCCGAAGCTCTAACGATACGTGAATAACTGACTTAACTCTTTAGTCAAGGGATCTACCATCCGTTAACTGTCAGGCACTCTACTAAAGACCAACAACTGAACTCTCCTTACTACAGATATATTATGTGTCCATCTTAACCAATTAGCAGTGCGACAACCCTTCACAGATCGTTCATAAGTACAACTGGGCCAATAATCGTTATGCCTCTGTAGTTACATCTGTCTCCTTAAGTACCACGGATCCCTCTAATGAACATAAGTCATAGTCCTACTATGACTGAGTCTTCTCTTCCAAAGAGAAGCTATGGCCACTATGTTCAAGCCCCGGAATCAGCCCTTAAAGGAGCAATCTCTCTCTTATCCCTGCTTCGGGAAAGGAGTGAATTCCATCTTGTGGATTGAGTTCCTAACTCCCAGATCAGGCAAGTCCCCAAAAAGGTAGGCATGTTGAATTGGCAATATGGCCACTCTCAACTATACTAATCAAAGGATTGCCCTCAAAGGCAGGAATTTCCAAAATACTCAGGATTGAGGTCATGTCACCTATGGTCGTTTAGGTGAGATGCAAGTCTCTAGTATCAACGGCGTTATATACAGAGTCTAGTCATCTCGTGGTCCAGGTCTTATACAAACTCTTTGTATAGGACACCCCCGCTCCAGTTTCCACGCGAATGGTCAGGATCTACCATCTGTAGTGGTTTACAACACTTGCAAACCTCTACAAAGCGGGCCGTATCCGTAGTGTGACCAGGATCAGGTATCCCACCTTAATCCTTATACTATAGACCGATTTAGGTTATCACTTAAGACATGATCCATTTTTATATCACATATACATGCTTAAGTTCACATAAGATAACCAAGGAGTTTTGTTTATTGGATATGAGTAAATGCCAGAATTAAATAACACTTATTTTATTCATTGAACAATGTGTATCTTTACAAAACGACGAGACTCCGGGAGAATTAGGACACAAATCCCAACATATTAATCTTCTACTGAAGCGTTTTAACATACCATATATGTTCTTTATTTTCACTAAAGTGTTCTAATAGCATATCATATATGTTATTAAACTCCCACTGAAGTGTTCTAACATTAAACTGGGTATACATTTTCTTAGGCTTGTTCCAACTAATTAAACAACCTAAGTCTAGGTGTTTATCCAAGTATAACATTTATATTTGGATTTATAGGTGATAAACCAGTTTTAAAACCTAACATTTCTCACGTATTGCTCATAAAATCGATTAACAAAGCTCAATTATTCGGCCATAATTCCTAGGTAGGAGGTGCTCTGTAGACCGTCAACTTAAATACCCCCCACCTTAGACAGGATTATATACCGATTGAGTTTGTAACACTAGTTTTACAAGTTTACGACCTATTTTAACTATTAAAACAAGTGGTTAACCTACGTGAGCAAGTAGTTGTTCTTTGTTATGGATTTTAAATGCCTAACCCAATTTTATAACAAATTACAAAATTTTAGATATGCTAAACATCCACAACATACATCGAAGGCATTCTATATTTAATATAACATTTATATTAAATAAAAGAAACCCTAAACATGCATACTATATATTATAACATTTTATAACATACTTTCAATACATGTAACATGCTTCCTATGGTGGGATTTTAAATCTACATGGCATACTTTATGCACATACAAGATTTATTTAATTATAACATACATCACATGTATAAATAATTAAATACATACTGATATGGTTTTTAGTTTTGACATTTTCAAGCAAACAAAGGCCTAATTATTACAAAATTCAGCAAAAATTAGCTCCAAAACGCTTCTGCTGCTCGAACTGTCCCAAAATGGACTTGAACAACTTGAACCGGATCTAAGCTGCCTGAACCAGACAAGAATTGCCTGAACCAAACCAGCCAAAAATCATTTGAGGCCAAATCAGACAAGACTTGAAGAAAACCGGTCGAACCGACTGCTCTCACTTCTCCTTGCTCGTCAAACCGGTTCAAAAACTCGTTGTTTGCTCATTGGTTGGTTCAAACTCACTGCTCAATAGAATTCTCGCTCGCACTCACTCAGCAATATGAGCAGCATTGCAACACTGCCTGGACAGAAGCTCAGCATCAGAATTCAGCAACTCGGCCTTCTTCACTTCTTTCTTCAATTACATCTTAATTTCAACTCTAATGACTCCAAATAAATTACAGACTTTTGAGCACACATATAAACTCATTAATCAAGAGCCAATTAAAAATTTAATAAAGGAATCAAAGAGAAATTTAATGGCAAAACTAAAAAAAAAAAAAAAAAACATATCAATGCACCATTTTCATATAACTCATGAAAAAACACCCACCAAGCCAAAATTTAACCAAATTGAATGCTTAAATGATGCTCTGATACCAATTGTTAGAGTTTGAAAACATGCAGTGGAAGTAAAACGGATTATTAAGCATTCTAATTCATTAATTTTGGCTTTAAATTAATCATGCTCATAAACTAATAATAGGATTTCATGACATACCTTTGAAGAAACACTTGAAACTCGAATCCAGTTGCAAATCTTCTCCAAATCAGCTTGTGAATCACCTCAAGGCCTTCCCCACTATCCTCGTGGTTCCTTAGATTGAGTTGTGGGACTCAAAATAAGCTAGAATTGAGGGAGAAATGGAGAAGAGGTTCTGGTTTATCAACTGAAGAATCTTCTTCAATCTTTGAAGTTTTTTCAGCTTAATCTACTCAAATGCATGCCCGATTTCCATTGAGATTCTTCAGCATTTATTGCATGACTTTCATGCAAAGGAATTTTTGCATGAATTGTAGCTCATGCTTGGTTTAATGATTGAAAAAATATGGTGGAGAGTGTGTGAGCTAGTTGAATAAAAAGTGGAGAAATCCCACTTTTGGGATTTTCCATTTTCTATTCATTTCAATTTTGATTTTGTAATTGCTTTCTAAAATTAATTTTCAAAAATGAAATCTTTATTAATTTAACAAAATTAATTCAATAACTAATTTTTAAATAAAATTAATAATAATTAATTAATTAAAAAAATTAATTAATTTTAATTAATTCAATATCAAATATTAAATTAATTTAACACTAATTCCACCAACATGAATTCCTATTCATGAATTTAATATTTAAATCATATTTAAATATTAATTGATTCTCCAATTTCGTTTAATTCCCAAATTAAATAACATATAATTACTTATTGATGACATGCAGAAATGCATGCCATCTTAGGCTTTATACTTAGAATTATGAACGTTGTTAGGCAGAATATGCGGCAATAGCAATAGGAATTCATGAGAATATGAGTTTGCGTCGATCAGTATGACGAATCTCAACTAACCCATTATTTTGTGTCAATTGTGCGTTCAATGTTCTATTTTTGTAGTTAATGCAGGAAATGAACACAAACGTGGAAAACGAACCACCACATAGACGACCGCATGCGGAAAAACACTCCATCGCAAAGGCAAACACATCGATCAATGCATGGATGTTGCGGTAATCAGCTGTATGCGTCCATCGCATGGGAGTTGCGCTATCATGTAAAGTTGCGGTATTAAGCGAATGCGGCCATTGAATGATTGCGGCTTGCGCGACAAATGCAAACTAATGGGATCAACGCAAGGTAGGTGGAATGAACGTATCAACGTATCTACCTCGAGAAAATCCAAAAGATGATGTCGACATTTCACTTACCACGCCGTTAATGGCAGAGGTTCAAAAAGGACGAACACGCCGAACGTCAGACTCAGAGCAGTCCAATTAATGCTGTCGGCGATCCAAGCTCTATAAATAGAAGCTGATGAGCTGAAATTCAAATCATCCAAGTTCGCCTGAGGTTCGCCTATGGCGGATCCTTGCGATCCAGACAAAGTGCGTGAGAAGATGGCTGAGAGTTCTTCACCTCCTTCATCCATTCCGAGTGACGATCGTAGCCTTCAACTGGAGCTAGATCTCGAGAGAGTCAGCTCTTTTGCCCATCCATGGCACCACTGATAGCCTTGACGCACATCCGTTGGAAGCAAAGCTTTGCTTCCAGCCGGTCATTTCTTTTTCCTTTCTTTTCCTATATTGTATTGTATGACATTTTGGAATTAAGGAATTAAAACAACTTGTTTTCAAAGCATTTCTCTGTTTCCTTCGACTCCATCTCCATTTTCTTGCTTATAATCTTTACTTTCATTGCAACACTTAGTGGGATTGCTTGGGTATTGCATACTTAATCATGTGGATTAGGGATATCAAGCATGTAACAACCGATCGAGAGGTGTGCGTCAAGTGAATGTGTGAGTAACCTTATTTGCTTAGTGTGAAGCTGTTGCAACGCCTGTCTATAGGCTAACGCATTACTTGTCTATGAGTAAAGTTAGCAACAATCAACTGCCTAAGAGGGTAAGTGGTTGGACGCATTAAGCAATATATGCGTTGTTCACTAGGGATAGTAACAATCTTGCGTCGACCAAGTTCACGCAATTGTTTTGTATTGTATATGCTTCATTCATCCATTAGGGATACTCGAGAGGATAGTCTAAGGATAGGATCGAGGCTTGGGAAGGTCAACTCAGAATCTAAGCTCGGGAGAGTCAGATTAGAACACACAATACAAGAGATAGAAGCTTAGGAATAAGCACTGTCTGCTATTAACCCATCACATGCATCTTAGAGATAGGATACGATTGTGTGCGGTCATCGCAGCGTTGTGTGCATTTTGCATCATTGCATAGGAAAAGAGTAGAGACTTAGAAATAAGCTCTATGGACACTTTTGCATTCAACACATGCGTCCTAGACTTAGGAGCACTGCATTTCCATTGGAAAATGATTTGCCGTGCATGAGTGTAGCATGATCGCATTGGCTTGCGTTGACTAGGGTTGCTCTTGTAGTCACTCTTAAGTATTGCAATGTAATCATCTCCACATTTTATCTATTTTCCCATACATTTATTTCATGTCAAGGTTTGTCATATCTCTACCTTTCATGCATATTCTCATTGCATTGTCTTTTAGATAGGAGTAGGAGTAGGATTAACTTAGCAACATCCCCTCCATTCTTTTATTCAAACCGCCGCATGCACATTACCGCAATCTTATAGCTACAAGTCCCTGTGTACGACCTCGGATTACCCGAGAAACTTTCGTCCATATTATACTTGGCGTGAAGCAACAAAACTTGTTGCAGGACGCCTGGTCATCGCATACATTCATTAACGCATTATCAGTCCAACGCATGACCATCGACGCATGACTATCAATGCATATCTTAAGAACATGCATCGCATACCGCATCCAAGGGAATTTGGTTGTCGAGTAAAAATCGACTTCCTAATTACTGTCACCAAGTTTTTGGCGCCATTTTCGGGGACTTGACAGCTAAATGTTTGTTAAGTTTTGTGTCTATGCGAGCAAACTTTTTATCTTGGGAGTATTGCAGCTTGTGCGACCAGGTTTCAAACAATATTGAAGTATAGGCGATGCGCTGAAAGCTAGTATTGACCCCAAGGTCGAAGCTGTCTCTTATACACATCTAGATGTGTATAAGAGACAGGGTTTCAAACAATATTGAAGTATAGGCGATGCGCTGAAAGCTAGTATTGACCCCAAGGTAGAAGGGCAATCAGTCGCATGAGCTGAAGGTAATTCTAAGCACATGGTGGCCAACATGCGCCCAACAATTGCCGGAAGTTCCAATGGTCAGGGCAACTTGACCCAAGCAGTTGAGAACCATCTCCTGCATGGAAGACTCCTTGCGATGACAACACTCCTATTTTTCCAAGGACGTCTTCTACTCTATCTTTACTTTGCTTTCTTAGTATAGGTTATTTATTTCATTTTCATTGTTATTTTGGATATATGGCTGCTTCCTTGGTTGTGGTACGTTCGCTCTTGTAGGTGCAACAATAAGTCTTCTCGGTACGTAGTTCAACGGAAGAATTGCTTTCATCCTCCAACACAAGGTTTCGATCGCATGGATTCCGACACATGATCGCATGTGTTATTCTGCCTAAGGTCTTTTCTTGTTATCTTGTATGCCTTATCCTTTTGAAATTCTCTTTTTCCCGATTGCGTTGTTTTGCGATGTTTCTATGATGGTACGTATAGTTCACCGCATCTTCTAATTAATCAACGCAAGACATTCTTTACTTTCATTAGCTTCTTCAAATTTTGAAAGTTTTAAGTTTTATTTTGTGCAAACCTTTGTTCAAACAATTATTATCGCATTCTTGTAATTTTTTTTTAGCTTTACGGTGAGAATGCTGCCAACCTCTAAGTTTGGGGGTGGCAGCGGTCTCGAAGAATTGCATTCATTGCATTGCGATCATTTGCAAAAAAAAAAAAAGAAGAAAAAAAAGAGAAAAAAGGAAAAATTTTAAGAATAACAACTCCACTGTTGATAAGACATACGTGGGGGCAAGCTAAAACGAAGGCAAGTCACCAGGATCAACACATTAGCGCAACTCCTCTATCTGGCGCAAGCCAAAAAAAAAGAGATAATAGTTGAGTTGAATATGGAACGCAACCGAAGTTGGATGCTCGCATGACACACATGGGGGTAAGCCAAAGCGAAGGGCATAACCAGGTTTAACACAGTATTTAAATAAGCCATCGCAAAGTTTTGAAGTATTTTGAATGAACGCATTCTCAAAAGCTAAACACAAAATTGCGGCGAATGAATAAAAAGTTTTTGAGCAAAGTCTTGCCGGATTTAAACTTAGAAAGATCTTTTTGAAGAAGCAGCCAAAGTGGAGGAGAGCATTGCGATGATGGTCAAAGGTGTGTGTAAATTATATTGTGAAAAGCTGGTCATCGCAAAGGAAAGCATGAAGGTGAGTTAGAATTTATTGAGTATAACGCATGCTCGAGGACAAACATGATTTTAAGTTTGGGGGTGTGATGACATGTAGAAATGCATTCCATCTTAGGCCTTTTACTTAGAATTATGAAGGTTGTTAGGCAGAATATGCGACAATTACGATAGGAATTCACGAGAATATGAGTTTGCGTCGATCAGTATGAGGAATCTCAGCTAACACATTATTTTGCGTCAATTGTGCGTTCAATGTTCTATTTTTGTAGCTAATGCAGGAAATGAACACAAATGCGGAAACCAGACCACCAAATAGACGACCACATGCGGAGAAACACTCCATCGCAAAGGCAAACGCATCGATCAATGCATGGATGTTGCTGTAATCAGCCGTATACGTCCATCACAGAGAGTTGCGCTCGTCAAGCGATTGCGGTCATCATGTGAGTTGCGGTATTAAGCAATTGCAGCCATTGAATGATTGCAGCTGCACGACAACGCAAACTAATGGAATCAACGCAAGGTAGGTGGAATGAACGCATCAACGCATCTACCTTGAGTAAATCCAAAAGATGATGTCGACATTTCACTTACCACGTCGTTAGTGGCAGAGGTTCGAAAAAGACGAACACGCCGAACGTCAGACTCAGAGCAGTCCAATTAATGCTGTCAACAATCCAAGCTCTATAATAAAAAGCCGATGAGCTTGAAATTCAGATCATCCAAGGTTTTTCACCTAAGGTTTTCCCATGGCGGATCCTTGCGATCCAGACAAACTGCATGAGAAATGGCTGAGAGTTCTTCACCTCCTTCATCCATTCGAGTGACAAACCAGAGCCTTCGACTGGAGCTAGATCTCGAGAGAGTCCCCCCCCCCCCCCCCCCCCCCTCCCCCCCCCCCCCCCCCCCCCCCCCCCCCTGCTTTTCTGCCATCCATGGTACCACCAGTAGCCTTAATGCACATTCGCTGGAAGCAAAGCTCGGAATAAGCACTGACAGAATCTAGGCTCGAGAGAGTCAGATTAGAACACACAATACAATAGATAGGAGCTTAGGAATAAGCACTGACTGCTATTAACCCATCCCATGCATCCTAGAGATAGAATACGATTGAGTGCAGTCACCGCAGCGTTGTGTGCATTTTGCATCATCGCATAGGAAAAGAGTAGAGACTTAGGAATAAGCTCTATGGACACTTTTGCATTCAACACATGCGTCCTAGACTTAGGAGCACCGCATTTCCATTGGAAAATGATTTGTCGTGCATGAGTGTAACTTGATCGCATTAGCTTGCGTTGACTAGGGTTTCCCTTGCGGTCACTCTTAAGTTTTGCAATGAAATCATCTCCGTATTTTATCTATTTTCCCACACATTTATTTCATGTCAAGGTTTGTCGTATCTCTACCCTTCATGCATATTCTCATTGCGTTGTCTGTTAGATAGGAGGAGGAGTAGGATTAACTTAGCAACATCCCCTCCATTCTTTTATTCAAACCGCTGCATGCACATTACCGCAATCTTATTACTACAAGTCCCTATGTTCGACCTCGGATTACCTGAGAAACTTGTGTCCATGTTATACTTGGCGTGAATGCAAGAAAATTGTGGCAGGACGCCTGATCATTGCATACATTCATTAACGCATTATCAGTCCAACGCATGACCATCGACGCATGACTATCAACGCATATCTTAGGAACATGCATCGCATACCACATCCAAAGGAATTTGGTTGTCGAGTAAAAATCAACTTCTGAATTACCGTCACCACTAATTCCCTTACTTCTAATTTGAACGTTTCAAATTAACTTATCACGCTACTTTAAGGCTAATTCATTTGTGAGCTAGTAGGGGGACCTCGTGGAGTTACAGATCATGGACTCCACCAATCCGAGATTAATTGGCTAAACTCTTTAGACCGAATTAACCCCCATTCGTTAACTACTTGGTCACTCCACTAAATCCTAGAGTTTCACTCCCCTCACTATAGATATATTATGCCCACTTGATATAACCATATTTAGTAGGTTAACCTTTCAGAGGTTGTTCGTAATAAAGGTTAGGTCAAATGACTATTTTACCCCTGAGATTACCTCTTGTTCCTTAAATCCCACTGATCCTCTAATAAATAATTAGTTTGTGATCCGATCATCAAATCGAGTCACTCTCGAGCTAATGAGAGGGTGGGGCCCCTTGTTCAAGACCCAGAGTCAGCACTTAAGGGAACAACCTCTCTACTATCCTTGAAAGAGAGTAGGAGTGAATTTCATTTTGCACCCTATGTCCCCAGCTATCTACTCGGTCTTACCCCTGAAATGGAGGTTTATTGAGCCGATATTGTTGAGCCAACCCCACCTATGAAAATCTAAGGATAATCTCGAATAAACAAGAGTTCATAGTTAGCTCAGGATTAAGGTCAAGTTACCTAGATCATCGCTTTGAAATAGTCAGTCTTAAACAGTAAATAACGTTATAAAGTAAGAGTGACTTATTTCTTGGTCCAATCTTGTACAAACTCATTGCACAAGACGCCCCCACGCCTCATGTCATGACATGTACGAATTGGGATCACTTCGTCTGTACAATTTACAACTCCTTGTAATAACTACAGAGTGGGTCGCATCCAAATGGTCCTTTTTAGAAAACAACTATTGCCGATAGTTTTGAGCATTAATGAGATATAGTTGCACAAGCCCTAAACCCTAATTTCATATCATTACGTCTATGTACGTTTTTTTAAAGGAAAATTAATAGAAGCCACTAAGCCCTTGAACAATTGAGAGAAGGAATTGTAGATTGGAATAAGAAAATGTATGTGGCTATTAATACACACTCAACTACTAACTACAACTTTGTTAAAATATTTAAGTCCTAAAATCTCTGGGTGCTTTCATTATTCTTTTTCTTCTTATTATAGTTCATACACCTTAATTAAAGTGGACAATTTTATTATTATTTTTTTTATTTTTTGGGATAAACAAATGTCAAATTGTCAACAAAAAGAGGAATAAGAGGGTACTGAGGAAGATAGGAGAGAAAAAAATAGATATTTGACCGTTTTTATTCATATACTAATAAAAGTATTCTTTTTAACTTTTATTTCAGTTTAAGAGTATTTTTTAACTTTTGAAAGTTCATTGGTATTTTTGAAACAGACATTAATGGTTTTCATCCAAAATTAATGATTATTTTTTTAACCCATTTGAAAAGTTAAAAGTTTCTTTAAAACTTTTGAAAGTTTAAAAGTATTTTTAACGCAAATTACAAAATTTGGGGTATTTTGTATGATCCATGATATAATCTTTCAACAACAAACAATAGAAATAGTGAGACATTTCCTTCCGATGGTCATTATTTCTCCCCAATTTCCGATTTAAGGGAAAAATACGAAAGTTGAATCTTTTTCAGTTGCAGGACATACAAGAAATTAAACCAAATGAAAAATTCAAACATATTTATAATATTGTATTTGTTATAATACGGTCAGTGATAAAAATTTTCAAAGAAATATATAGCTTATAATTTAAAGAGAGAATTTTAATTTATACATCTAAAAAACTAGTTTAGATGTATCAATTTCAAAAAAAAAAAAAAAAAAAAAAAAAAAAGAAAAAAATGTGACTTCATCTACTGATTCTAAATAAAGAAAATTTAGCTTTAGTGTCGTTTTTCTATGAAATTTACACATATATAATTTTAACTTAAGAGTTGAATTTAGTTCCACCATTGAATTTGGACTTTGTGTCAAACTTTAATTTGATAATGGAATTTGGGATGTGCCCAAAATTTCAATTTTGAGGTAAAATCCTACCAAAATTTGATTTTGGTTCTACCTTTTATCTGTTTCATTTTCTTGTTGGAGCTTTTCTTTTTTAAGCAAAATAATTTTTTTGATTCTTGAAGTTTTGAATCAGAGTCAACAAATTATTATATGCATACAATTTTAAATAAAACTTATTTTATTTTTAATATTTAACTAAAAATTCAAATTTTTATATAGGAATATAAAAATCTGTGAGTAAAATATATTGTCGTATAATTTAGACAAAAATACATTATTTTCTATCACTACAAGAATTTTGGTTATTCCTGACGATATTTCTCTGACAACAAAAAAAGCGTTAGCAGTTGTAACCTCTCCGACAGTGAAAATAAGGGGTCGGAATAAATGTTTATCCTGACGATCTAACATAAACTGTCGGGATTTCAATACTCCGAACGATAACCTAAGGAATCGTCCAGGCTTATTGCATCTTTTTCTGACGGTTACATTCGACCGTCCGACTTTTTAATTACTCCCGACGGTATGCAATAACCGTCGGAAGTTATTATTTAAGCCCGATGGTGGTCAATTATTCGTTGGACAAGGTGTGCCAGTATACAAAACTCATCAACTGGATTTTTTATGTTATCCCAACGGTACTCAACAACCGTCGGGAGCTTCTAATCAAGCCCGATGTTTTCGTGTAACCGTCGGATATTCTAAGAATCTTTTGGAATTTGTTGAATGTCGGTCGACGGTTGTGTGGTTGATAGTCGGTAGATATGAACTATATCCCGACGGTGTTGAGTCAACCGTCGGGCATTCGAACTTGGTTGACGGTTGTGTCAGAACACCGTCGGGCTTGCTAGTCTTTATAGAATTTAGTGAACTTTGGCTAATGGTCATGTCAAAACTGCCGTCAAAGTTCCGATGGTGGTTAGTCAACTGTCGGGGACTCAAAGAGTCTTTTTGAAATTTGGTGAACTTTGACCGACGGTTGTATCAGACCACAGTCGGGATTGCAAGTTCTTTTAGAATTGGTAAACTTCGGCCGACAGTTGTGTTAGACTACCATCGGGAGTTTCAACTATATTCTGATAGTGGTTAGTCAACCATCGCGGACTTGAAGATTCTTTTTGGAATTTGGTGAACTTTGGCCGACAGTTGTTTTAGACACCGTTGGGATGTCGAGTCTTTTGAGTGTGAACGATCGACGGATTGTGTGTAGACTACCGTCAGGAGTTCAAAGTTCCGTTGACGTGAGTTTGGTGACCGTTGGCACTTATCAACTATATCTCGACGGTCTGGTAGACAACCTTCGGGAAAAAGTTCAATATAATAGCGATCCTCGATTCTTCTTCTTCCCCTCTCGATTTTGTTCGTTCGTGTCACACCTCGCCCCAGACCACCCTCTTAGCCTAGAGAAGGGTGTGATTGCAGCAGTTATCAACCCTGTGGCTAACACTTACTGCCAAATAACTCTTGCGGATATACTCTAATATCAAAATATAATTCGTTAACACGCAGAATGCCTTTAGGCCCAAAATTTATTAATTTAGAAACATAACATATTTAGTGTCATTACAACATTAGATTCACAAGTCCCAAACCCACAACCCCTAGTCCTTATATGAACAACAGTAATATGTGTACTATATTAACAGTAAACCACCTAAACAAACGAGTTAAAAATCTTTTGATCCTTTAGTGGCAGAGCAGATGCAAAGCTATCTTCAGAGGATTTGACCTCTATCTGTGGGGGAGAAAAAAAAAAAAAGAAAACATTTGAAAATGGGGTGAGCTGCGCCCAGTGAATGACTTAATAAAGGTACTTGATTCTCATGCAAAATCTCAATAAAGAGTTTAACTAAATATAAAACTTCTACAGTACTTATATTGCAGTATAAACATTTTCCAAGCATAAAACATATAAAGTTGTTTTAATCATAAAATAGTAAAACTATTTCTCAGTTGAGAAATAACCCTTACTGTGGAGTAAAACAATCCCAATACCAAATGCTAGTCAAGAGAGAACCCTTTTACTCAATCTCTGACTGTAACTACCTACGTGCACGTGGTCATACTAAGTATCGTCATACCTTAGGTACTTCTGTTCAAATACCTTCTCAAACATCCTTCAGTATCTGGTTGGTTTGGTACCTTTCAAACGTCCTTCAATACCAATAGATACCTTCTCAAATGTCCTTCAGTATCTAGTTGGGCGGATACCTTCTCAAAATGTCCTTCGGTAATCTATAGCGTTTAAGTAAAACTAGTCATAAATGACTTTCTCTCTTTAAAGCATGTAAAGTATAACACATATAAAAACATGGATTTAAAGGTACTAATGCATGCTTGAGTATATTTAACACATATAAATCGCTTTTCAACAATTTCTCACACATGCATGCGCTTAAAACATAACTCATGGTTTGCTTG
The DNA here is from genome assembly GCF_009727055.1 of Benincasa hispida. Taxonomy (NCBI): domain Eukaryota; kingdom Viridiplantae; phylum Streptophyta; class Magnoliopsida; order Cucurbitales; family Cucurbitaceae; genus Benincasa; species Benincasa hispida. Next base: position 49,412,070 of record NC_052353.1, on the reverse strand, counting down.
GAAATCACTTGTAAAACTAGCTGGCATGAGAATAATCTACTTTAAAACATGCTTTCTGTAACACGTTGTAATCAAACATTTTAAGAAAATGTTTTAGTCAAAATGTTTTAGCCACTCACTTTGATTGCTTAGGAGCTTTTCACTCTAGTAGCTCCCCTTTTCTACCTCGGGCTCCTTTTTCACCCCTAGAATCTAGATTCAACTTATAGCTTAGATTACTCATAGTCCTGGACCTTATTTTGAGATACTTCCTTCTACAAACATATTCTACAATGTCTCAGGAAGCTTATCCTAAAATTTAAGCTCAGAAATTCTCGTGAGTTGGTCAGAATCACAGAATCTTAAAGACTTGCCCAGACTGATCTGACAGCCTGACCCTTCTGTCTTCTTTTCAATTTCCAGCCCGATCCCTTCGAGCTTTTCTTCCGAAAGCCCTACCCTGAAACTTAGACTTTCAGAGTTTTAGGTGGCTTTGGAATCACTCCAAATGCACGAGTAAATTGGGAGAACTCCTCGTCCCAAATTGATACATCCTCCTTAGACCTCACTATCCAATGTGTCCTCTATGTCTAACGCATGGATTTAGCTCCAACGCAAGGTTTGCTCAACTTTACCACTCTTTTTATGGTATTTCTGAATTGTGAACTAAAAATGAAGTCTCTTGGCTTTATTTATAGGCGTCCAAACCTTCTCCAGAGTTGACACCACCTACTTTGGTGCATGGCCAAGTGTCTCATTCTCACCCCATCAACGCAATGTTGTGATCATCATAAGCTAAGTGTCTTCTTCCCACCTTGCCACTGTCTCTTATACACATCTAGATGTGTATAAGAGACAGGTTGTGGTCATCGCAAGCTAAGTGTCTTCCTCCCACGTTGCCAACGATGAGCCTCCAATCTGATACCACTACCTCAAATCTGTCTCTTATACACATCTAGATGTGTATAAGAGACAGGCTTGGCATGGGCGCATGGTGCTGGCCACCAATGCATAGGCGTGCTGCATGGGCTGGCCGCTCGACGCATGGGCATGCTTGGCCGCCGACGCATTGGGCGCTGTCTCTTATACACATCTAGATGTGTATAAGAGACAGGCTTAACTCTCATTACAATTCAACTTAGCCATCGCAAGAAGCTAACCATCATCAACGCATAGGGTGACCGTCCATTCTCGACGCATGGCTCACTCGCACGGCTTGCTTGGCATGGGCGCATGGTGCTGGCCACCAATGCATAGGCGTGCTGCATGGGCTGGCCGCTCGACGCATGGGCGTGCTTGGCCGCATGGGCTGCGTGCGGTGCCTTGACGCTTGGTCAGGTGCTTAGGCACATGGGCGTGATGCTTTGACACATGGGCGTGCGGCGTGTTCTAGCCATCGCTCGCTCGCTCGCATGGGCTGCATGCTTGGCTTCATGGCAGGGCACCTCGACGCACGGCATAGCTACTCGGCAGGGTGCTCACCGCATAGGCGTGGCCGCTCGACAGTGCACTCAACGCATGGGTGTGGCCGCTCGGTATTGCGCTCAACGCACGGGCGTATCCACTCGACGCATGCGTTCGACCGGGGCTGCTCGACGCATGGCCTGGGCACTGGCCGAGGCTGCTCGACGCATGGCCTGGGTGCTGGCCGAGGCTACTCGATGCATGGTTGTCTTTCCATGCATGCCTCGCCCACCCATGTGCCTTCTAACGCATCATCTCCTTTTTTCTTCTTTAGTCACATGCCTTCACCAACAACTCTTCCAACGCATCAACACCACTCTAACACACAAAATTCTATACTTAGCCAAATTTCCAAAATTTTCCCCAAAAGTTAACCTTCCAAATTTCCTCTTTTCTTTTAATTTCGACTCTTTTATCTACCATTTCACCCTAGTTTCCACATCAACCTACTCATCACACTAATCTTAATAGGGAACATATTCAAGTAGAGAAATTAGGATTCGGGGTTCACTTTTACCTCCCCCTTATAAAAATTTCATCCTCGAAATTTCGTTACAAGTCTGTCAACTAAACAACTGCGGGTACTTGTTTCTGATTTGCTCTTCGGCTTCCCACGGTTCTTCTTTCGTGCTATGGTTTCGCCATAGTACCTTTACCAATGAGATTGTCTTGTTCCTTAAAACCTGTTCTTTTCTGTCAAGAATCTCCACTGGTTCCTCTTCATAAGACAAATTCTCTTTCAACTGTACCGGTTGCTCAGGCAACACATAGGTAGGATCTGGCACATACTTTCTAAGCATTGCCATATGAAAGACATCATGAATACGAGATAATTCTGGAGGTAAATCCAATCGATATGCCATTCGGCCAACTCTTTCTATTATCTCGTAAGGTCCAATATATCTTGGGCTTAGTTTCCCTTTCCTATCAAATCTGAGTATTCCTTTCCACGGAGATAACTTCAGAAATACTTTATCACCAACTTCAAACTCTAATTCTCTTCTCCTCTTATCGGCATAACTCTTTTGCCTATCTTGGGCCGTCTTAAGATTATCTCTTATAATCTTAACGCTGTCTGATGTCTGTTGCACAAGTTCTGAACCTAGTAATTTCCTTTCACCCACTTCATTCCAGCATATCGCAGTCCTACATGGCCTATCGTATAGTGCCTCATACGGTGCCATCCTGATACTCGAATGATAACTGTTGTTATACGCAAATTCGATTAACGACATATGCATATCCCAACTGCCCTTAAATTGCAATATACATGCTCTCAGCTTTCTGCAAACTAGGCCAAATATAACTTGGTTCCCATAGCTTTCTGCAAACTAGGCCAAAACTTTGACGTAAATCTGGAGCCTCGATCTGATACAATTGAAACTGGAACTCCAAACTGACTCACAACTCGATCAACATACAACTTGGCTAATTGGTCTAGGGTATAAGTAACTTTAACAGGTAAAAACTTACCAGTCTTCGTCAATCTATCCACAATTACCCTATACCATCATAGCTCGCTGGTGTCTTAGGTAATCCAAACAAGAAATCCATCGTAATATGCTCCCATTTCCACTCTGGTACTGAGAGTGGATTAAGTAATCCTGCTGGCTTTTGTTTTTCTGGTTTAACTTGTTGACATATTAGGCACTTGTCAACATACTCTACTATTTCTCTTTTCATACCAGGCCACCAGTATGATCACTTTAATGTTTTGTACATCTTCGTACTACCTAGATACATGGCATAGGCCGAACTATGTGCTTCTTCTAGAATAGCTTGTTTAAGTGATAAGTCCTTAGGTACGCATATCCTACCTCAAGTTTAGTTCGTAAGGATTGAGGACAGACTACCAATTAAGAGGGTCAACATTGGTAGTAGGGTCAACATTCCTCTCCTCAGTCTGCTTGCTCCGCTTGCCACTTATCCTCAGCATCTTTTCATCATTATTAGGTACACATGTTAGGGACTTATCTATGGGACATAATCTAATGCATGAACTCTCTCTTTCACCCAATACCTTATGCTTTAATACTAAGCTAGTTCAAACCTCTCCCAAGTTTACGTATACCTTTGCTCTGATACCAAGCTGTCACACCCCGCCCCAGACCACCCTCTTAGCCTAGAGAAGGGCGTGACTGCGGCAGTTATCAACCTTGTTGCTGACACTTACTACCTAATAACTCTTGCGAAATAACTCTGATACCAAAATATAACTTAAGTACAGCAGAATGCCTTTAGGCTCAAAATTTATTAATTTAGAAACATAACATATTTGGTGTCATTATAACATTAGATTCACAAGTCCTAAAACCCACAAACCCTAGTCCCTATATAAACAACAGTAACATGTGTACTATATTAACAGTAACCACCTAAACAGACGGGTTACAAATCTTTTGATCCTTTAGTGGCAGAGCAGATGCAGAGCTATCTTCAGAGGATTTGATCGCTACCTGTATGGGAGAAAAAAAAAAGAAAACATTTGAAAATGGGGTGAGCTTGTGCCTAGTGAGTGACTTAAGAAAGGTACTTGATTCTCATACAAAATCTCAATAAAGAGTTTAACTGAAATATAAGCTTCTACAGTACTTATACTGCAGTATAAACATTTTCCAAGCATAAGACATATAAAGCTGTTTTAATAATAAAACAGTAAAACTATTTCTCAGTTGAGAATAACCCTTACTGTGGATAAAACAATCCCAACACCAAATGCTAGTCAAGAGAGAACCCTTTTACTCAATCTCTGACTGTAACTACCTACGTGCACGTGGTCATACTAAGTATCGTCATACCTTAGGTACTTCTGTTCAGATACCTTCTCAAACATCCTTCAGTATTTGGTTGGTTTGGTACCTTCTGAAACGTCCTTCAATACCAATAGATATCTTCTCAAATGTCCTTCAGTATCTAGTTGGGCGGATACCTTCTCAAAATGTCCTTCGGTATCGCGTTTTAAGTAAAACTAGTCATAAATGACTTTCTCACTTTAAAGCATGTAAAGTATAACACATATAAAAACATGGCTTTAAAGGTACTAATGCATGCTGAGTATATTTAACACATATAAATCGCTTTTCAATAATTTCTCACACATGCATGCATTTAAAACATAACTCATGGTTTGCTTGGAAAACACTTGTAAAACTAGCTGGCATGAGAATAATCTTCTTTAAAACATGCTTTCTGTAACACGTTGTAATCAAACATTTTAAGCAAATTTTTTAGTCAAAACGTTTTAGCCACTCACTTTTATTGCTTAGGAGCTTTTCACTCTAGTAGCTCCTCTTTTCTACCTCGAGCTCCTTTTTCACCCCTAGAATCGAGATTCAATTTACAGCTTAGATTACTCATAGTCCTGAACCTTATTTTGAGATACTTCCTTCTACAAATATATTCTAAGATTTCTCAGAAAGATTACCCTAAAATTTGAGCTCAGAAATTCTCGTGGTTTGGCCAGAATCATAGAATCTTAAAGACTGGGCCAGACTGATCCGACAGCCTGACTCTTCTGTATTCTTTTCAATTTCCAGCCTGATCCCTTCGAGCTTTTGTTCTAGAAGCCTTACCCTGAAAACTAGACTTTCAAAGCTTTTAGGTGGCTTTAGAATCACTCCAAACGCACGAGTAAATTGGGAGAACTCTTCGTCCCAAGTTGATGCGTCCTCCTCAGACTTCACTGTCCAATGCGTCCTCTATGTCTAACGCATGGATTTGGCTCCAACGCAAGGTTTGTTCAACTTTCCCACTCTTTTTACGGTTTTTCTGAATTTTGAACTAAAAATGAAGTCTCTTGGCTCTATTTATAGGCATCCAAACCTTCTTCGGAGTTGACACCACCTACTTGGCTGCATGGCCAAATGTCTCCTTCTCACCCTATCAACACAATGTTGTGATCATCACAAGCTAAGTGTCTTCTTCCCACCTGGCCAATGCATGGGCCTCCAATCTGATGCCACCACCTCAAATTCTTAAGTCTTAAGGCTTTCCTCCAAAGAAGACACATGGTTTTGATGATGTTATCCTTATGATTTCATCCTTGTAAGCGTCCAACTCTTGGTTGCTCAACGCCTAGTCCATAAGCAATGCATAGCCTCTTCTTAATGCATATCAAGCCAATTCACTATCATGACAATTCAACTTAGCCATCGCAATGAGCTAACCATCACCAATGCATAGGGTGACCATCCATTCTTGACGCATGGCTCACTCGCACGGCTTGCTTGGCATGGACGCATGGTGCTGGCCACCAACGCATAGGTGTGCTGCATGGGCTGGCTGCTCGACGCATGGGCGTGTTGCCCGCTCGACGCATGGGCATGCTTGGCCACATGGGCTGCTTGCGGCGCCTTGACGCTTGGTCCAGTGCTTAGATGCATGGTCATGCTACTTCAACGCATGGGTATGTGGCGTGTGCTGGCCATCACTTGCTAGCTCACATCGACGCATGGCATGGGCTGCGCGCTTGGCTGCATGGCAGGGCACCTCAACGCACAGCATGGCTGCTTAGTAGGGTGCTCACCACATGGGCGTGGCCGCTCGACAGTGCGCTCAATGCACGGGAGTATCCACTCGATGCATGCACCCGACCGGGGCTGCTCGACACATGGCCTGGGCGTTGGCTGAGGCTGCTGAATGCATGGCCTGGGAGCTAGCCGAGGCTGCTTGACGCATGATTGTCTTTCCATGCATGCCTCGCCCACTCGTGTGCCTTCCAACGCATCATCTCCTTTTTTCTTCTTCAGCCGTATGCCTTCACCAACAACTCTTCCAATGCATCAACACCACTCTAACACACAAAATTCTATACTTAGCTAAATTTCCAAAATTTTCCCCAAAAGTTAACCTTCCAAATTTCCTCTTTTCTTCTAATTTCCACTCTTTTCTCTACTATTTCACCCTAGTTTCCACATCAACCTAATCATCATACTAATCTCAATAGGGAACATACTCAAGTAGAGAAATTAGGATTCGGGGTTCACAGTCTGTTTTCTCTCCGCCAATATTTCTCCCATCCGTTCTTCTCTCTACCGATTTCGTTCGTCCGTCCCCCTCGAGTGTCAGACTCCATTCTTCTTGATTTTATTCATCCGTCCCCTTCAAGTGTCATCCAGTCGCCGTCTCCATTTTTCCCTCGTCGGACAAGTAACTCCGATTTCCCCTTGCCGGACTAGTTTTTTTTTCGATTATGTTAGCTTTATTATACATAAATAGTTTGAATATGTATGTTAGCTCTATTATGCATAAATAGTTTAAATAAATTAATATGTATGTTATGTTTGTTTGAATATGTATGGGAAGAAGAGAGGGTTGATTGATGAACATGTTTGAAAATTATATATGTTTGTTTAAACATGTTTGAAGAAGGTTGATCGTTATGCTCTATTATGCATGAATATGTATGTGTTTGAAAATTACGTGGGACCTACAACTTTTACTATTTATAATTCCATTACAATTACACCAATTTAATTATGGTTTGGTTAACGTGGTTTAATAAGTTTTTTATTATGATTTTGACATGTTATTAACACCATAAAAAAATCTCGCTTTTTTATTTAATTATAATGAATTTTCATTGTAATTTGATCAGTGCTTGAGATAAGTTAACTATAACATTAATATCAATAAACACTCAATTTGATTAATCAATTGTTAATCTATAGCAAATTAGACACTAAGAATTAGTAGATTTTTATCTTAAATTCTATCATTTTTATCCATAAAAATTAAATAAAAATGAAAATGAAAAGGGATCATAAATTTTAAAGTAAGAAAACTAAAATGAACATTGAAAATAAAAGAACTAAAATAAATCAAAGACGAGAATGTGAATGTGTCATGCTTATCTTCTTTAATCATAAGCCATGCTTATCTTTGGAATTCAAACATGTGAATATGCTAAAATAAGCAACAAAGGCCTAAAATTTAATCGTTATTAGTCTAGCGTGATCATCTAGATTAACATACTAAAATTGAATCTAACGCCGAAAAGGTTAGGTCAATTTTGGTTTTCATAATATTGCTTTAGGAAAATAGCCTAGACATATAAGATCAAAAGAGGAATAAGGATATGTTTAGGAGTGATTCTAAAATAGTTAAAATGACTTTTGTCATTTTCAAAATCACACTTAAATGTATTTTTAATCATTCAAAACCACGAACAAGAATTAAATGAAATAAAATTAAAAGTGAGAAATTGGAACTATATATTTTAATATAACTAATTGTCTAAATCATACAGGTTCAACTTATCGCATATATTATTAAGAATGGATAAAGAGTGGATTAAGATTAGGAACAAGTTATCAACTGAGTATGCAGAAGGAGTATATCGATTCCTTGATGTTGCAAAACTTCATGTTAATAAGTCAGTAAAACAAGATGTCCATGCAAAAAATTTATGAATGCTAGGTGGGAGCCAATAGATGCGGAAGTCTCACATACGGTTCCCTGAGAAGGGAGTAGCTACCGTCGATTCCCTGTAGTCGAGCTTCTCGGTCTGTCATTATACCCCGAGAAGTAGAAAGAATTACAATGCCCATTCCGCCTAAAATTCTAGGGCCAATGTGAGTAGGATCGCCTAGCCATGCTTCATAATTGGAAAAATGAGCACCGTGGAAATACATCCCACTCAGTCAAAGAAAGATGATGGAGAGTTGGCCAAAATGGGCACTAAATACTTTTCGAGAGATCTCCTCCAAATCACTAGTATGGCTATCGAAATCGTGAGCATCAGCATGAAGGTTCCAGATCCAAGTGGTAGCTATCAGACCTTTATCTATTGTTCTCGAAAATGACCCGGTTCTGCCATTTCCCTCGAAAGAAGTTTTTATGGATCTCTATATACCAAAATTTTGATTCGGGTTTCGCGAACGAATAATCATTTAGTCCTCCTCTTTCCCGGACAAACACAGTCATCAAAGAGACCCGCCCTGCACTACGAGAGAAACCTGTTACGCTAAAGTCCTAAGGCAATACTTAGTGGGAAAGGAAGTTGGATTCGAGCGATGACAACAGGAGGTAGCTTTGGGCATGAAGCAGCACCTCCCTTTAGAGAAACAATAATAGCTCACTGCTCTAAGCTCCAGGCACCAGAAATATCGGGCTCAAGTGATTTCACTGAAGCGACGAGACCTTGAAATCAGCTTTTTCAAGTGTCAGTAGTGGGTATCGTTTCTGTCAATCGGGGAAGGGTTTTTGGTGACAACACCTGGAGATATCAGAAGTGAGATTGCTGACATCAGTAACGAGAAATCCTATGAAAACACGATCGCATGCCAGTGGAAGGCTTTCTGCGTTCAATTACCAATCTAGCAGAGTGAATCAATCCCTAGGAACCCCCGAAGGGCTGCCGTCGACTGGGTACACGAAAAGTGACGAAGTTGCTTTGACTACAGAACCATGCTGTCTGTTGGAGCGAATAGGATGACGGGCGAGGGCAGCGCCCCTCTTCCCCTCACTTCTCCTTTCTCCTAATATGAACCTTGAGTCATCAAAGCCTTTCTGACTCGGCATGGTCTGGTCACCCTACGCGACTGGGCGACGACCGAAAGGCGAAACTCTCGTCGTAGTTTGGCGACTAAGGGCGGACACCTTTTTTTGTTATTTCAAAGGCGAAGACTTTGAAGTTGGCGAACACTCGGTCCAGCAGCGAAACTGGGGGCTCCGACTCCGCGCACCTACTGACACCCTTTCAACACACTTCGAGTGTGCGCTTTAGTTTTCGAATGTGTCGTTCAGACCTCACGAGGTCTACAAGCCTTTCTCATTCCAGTGCTCGCCTTTTAGTAGGGCCTTTAGTCTTTTGATTAGAGTAGGGGTCCGGCCAGAGCGGCGTGGTACGCGAGTCTGTTTTATAGTCGCGAGTTTCATAGTTAACAAGGTTGAAACTTCAGGAAAAAACTTCGAAATTGGGAGGTGATCCTCTCGGTGAACTGACCGTACCCCAAACCGACACAAGTGAACAAGTAGGTATATAGGGCGTTGAGAGAACCATGTCAAAGGAACTTCGGCAAAATGACCCCCGTAACTTCGGAAGAAGGGGTGCTCTCCTATCTTTTGATTCGAGAAAGCGGCACATACTAGGGGGTAGCGGACTGTTTATTAAAAATATAGGACTCTGCTAAGTGGTTAACACGAATGTATAGAGTCTGACACCCTGCCCGGTGCTGGAAGGTGGAAGGAGAAGTGTATTAAGCTTTTGAATGAAAGCCCCGGTAAACGGCGGCAGTAACTTAACTGTCCTAAAGGTAGTGAAATTCCTTGTCGCTCATAAGTAGCACTGACAATGGTGTAACGACTGCCCCGCTGTCTCCGACATGGGCCCGGTGAAAATGAAATTCTCCCGTGAAGATTCGGAGTACCAACGGCTAGACGGTAAGACCCCGTGCACCTTAACTATAGCTTCGCAGTGAACAACCTTGATCGAATGTGTAGGATAGGTGGGAGGTGGGACACACAACGACCAATTCCTAAAAGACACTCTTTCGTCTAAGGATGCCTAACCACTGCACAGAATTTTCAGGGGGGGGGGGGGAACATTTCTCTTCTGCATCATCATGAAGTTTTGGAAAAATCAAACATCTCAGAGATAGATAGAGAGGTAGGAATTTATCGAACAAACCGCACTCCTTCATATACGTCAGGAGTCCATTGATGAGAAGGGGCTGGGGAAAGCTTGAGCCCAATTCCTACAGTGATGTTGTTATTCTGCGAAGTCTTCCACATCGATTGGTTGGGTTGGCAATGAATGGTAGCTAAATGTGAACGAGTTTGCTAAACTCAAATAAGAAATTTTGATGAAGAAAATGAAATTTTTGAATATTATAAATGATCTACAGTGTCCAATTGCTGATGTAAATGAAGAAGAAAACGAGGATGAGATGCACACCAATGCCTAAGAAAGAGATATCAATTCAAGCTTATTTGAAGAATTAATGAATGAAGCACGCAAGCGATTGTACCCTGGTTATACAAATTTCTCGTCATTATTGTTCTTGGTGAAGTTGATGCATATTAAGGTTCTTAGCGGTTGGACTAACAAGTCTTTTGATTTGTTACTTGAATTGTTAAAAGAAGCATTTCCCGTTGGAGCATCTATACCTAGTTCATTTTATGAAGCTAAAAGAAAAATACGTGACTTAGGACTTGGGTATGAGTGTATTCATGCTTGCAAATACGATTGCATCCTATATTGGAAAGAATTTGTTAATTTGCAACAGTATCCAGTATGTGGTGAATCTCAGTACAACGTTGAATCTGAAAAAAGTAAAAAGATTCCACATAAAATTTTATGACATTTTCCTTTAATACAAAGATTGAAGCGATTTTTTGCATCTAAGCATATTGCACCTGAAATGAGGTGGCATAAAGAGAAACGTGTTGAAACTAATGGAGTATTACGATATGCAGTTGATGTTGAAGGGTGGAAGCATTTTGATCGTGAGTTTCCTCAGTTTGCTTTAAACCCACATAATGTTCGTTTAGGACTAGATTCATATGAATTCAATCCATTCGGGAATATGAGTACTTCATATAGTATATGGCCAGTGGTGCTCATTCCTTTGCCACTTTGAAAATGCATGAAAGAAAAATTTTCATTGTCTCCCTTCTTATACCTGGTCCAAAATCTCTTGGAAAAGAAATTGATATTTACTTACAGCCATTGATTGAAGAGTTAAAGGAGTTATGGAATGATGGTGTGCACACTTACGATTGCGTTAGCAATGAATACTTTCAACTACGTGCTTGCTTATTGTGGACTATTAACGACTTCCCTACGTATGGTGACCTATCTGGATGGAGTACCAAAGGTTACCAAGAATGCGCTATTTGTAAAGAGGATACATCATTAATAAGGCTAAGAGGAAAACAATGTTTTATGGGACATCGACGTTATCTTCTAGATAATCACAGTTGGCGCAAAAGCAAACAATTTAATGGAAAATTGGAACATAGACCTCCTCAATTTGACATGGATGAAGAAGATATCTTACGAGAGGTGAACTTGTTAAATTTTCCTGTGCTTAACAAACATCTAGAGAAACGTGATAAAAACGGAAACAAAGTATAAATTGGAATAAAAAAAAGTATATTTTTCCAAATTCCATATTGGTCGAAACTTTTATTGAGACATAAGTTGGATGTTATGCATATTGAAAAGAATATTTGTGATAATTTGGTAGGCACATTGTTAAAAATTGAGGGAAAGAATAAGGATACAACTAATGCTTGTCTGGATTTAGAAGATCTAAATATATGGAAAGAACTACACCTCCAAAAAGTAGGAGACAAAGTTGTAAAGCCACACGTTGCATACACATTTACTACTAATGACAAGGTTGCATTCTGTAAGTAGATGAAATCAGTCAAATTTCCTGATGGGTTTGTGTCCAATATATCAAGATGTGTGAGTGAGAAAGATAGAAATCTATGGGGGCTAAAAACTCATGACTCGCATGTTCTGCTTCAGAGGCTTCTTCCAATTGGTGTTTGAGCATACTTGAAAAAAGACGTGTCCACTATTGTCATTGAGTTATGCAAATTTTTCTGTGATCTTTGTGCAAAAACAATATCTATAGGGGATTTGGATCGATTACAAAGAGACATTATAATCATACTTTGTAAGTTAGAAAAAATATTTCCACCGACATTTTTTGATGTAATGGTGCACCTAGCAATCCATTTTCCCTATGAAACAAAAGTTGCAGGTCCAGTTAGTTATAATTGGATGTACCCTATTGAAAAAAGCTTACAAACGTTGAAATAATATGTAAGAAAGAAAGCACGTCCTGAGGGTTCTATAGTAGAAGCATATATAATGATGAATCGTTGGTTGTTCTTTGTATATAACTGGAATTGAAACAAGGTTCAATAGAGATGAAAGAAATGATGATAGACACATAAAGGATGAGATATGTGGTGAATTTTCGATGTTCAAACAAAATGCCGACCATTAGGAGCACTAAGAGTAAGGACATTATCGAGAGAAGAGAAATGTAGTGCATATTAGTACGTCTGAACAATTACGCAGAAATTAAGCCTTATGGAAGGTAAGTTTTGAACATTCTATTGTAATTCATTATTTTGACACAAAGTGTGAAATAAAAAATTGAGACACGTCTCTTACTTATAGGCAATATTTGAGACTAATTCGACATGAAGCTCAAAGTCAGGATGATTTATACAAAAGGCACCAACGAGGCTTTCCTAATTGGTTTAAATCTCATGTAAGTATGGGTTTAAAAGACCAATAAAAATTGACTACTAATGATGGGTGACATTACTTTTAAAAAGGTTCTTTCATTATGTGAAATTGAAGATATTTCTGATGATACATATTCACTAGCGATGGGGCTAAGTTCAGAAGTGCGCTCATACAGTGGATGCATTGTTAATGGAGTATGCTATCATAGTATTGAGCGTGATAATTATCGGAGTAAGCAAAATAGCGAGATCATGGTGCCTTCAGAAAGTGAAAGTGGAGGTGATCTCCATAATTTCTATGGTGTTGTCAATGAAGTATTGGATTTTCAGTATGCCAAGAGAAGACGTATAATTATTTTAAGTGTACTTGGTTCGATACAGACCCTAAAAAGACCAACATAGTACACATGGATTTGGGGTATATATCAATTAATACAGCTCTTCATTGGTTTGTTAATGAGCCTTTTGTATTTGCTAGTCAAGCCAAATAATCGTTTTACATCAACGATCCAAAATATGGTAATAATTGGAAAGTGGTGCAAGTACTCATTCTTATTCTTAACTTTTTTCCTTTGAACGACCCTGTTAGAGTCCCCCACAATATATAATTGTGGGTATGAAATCCAATTTTTCGTAATCAACGACTCAACTCTGAAAATTTTTTCCTATTTCTAGAAAAAATCAAGCGTGTGTGGGACATGCCAGAAGCAGAAAAACGTGTGAATGACCAACATGAGTTGTTAGAAGTGGTGAATAGTATTACTTGTACAATCGATGAATCAATGAATGATATTAGTTTATGTAGAGTTGATGTTGATCCTACAGTCGTAGAAGAACGAATAATTCAGCGAGTTGATGATGACTTCATAAATGATGAGGAAGAGGATGTACAATCATATTCTAATAAGAGTTTGAGTTTCGATGAACATCTTAATGATACGGAATAAGCATGTAAATATGTATTTTCTCAATAAGCATGGACGTTACACACTTATTTATTTTTCATTTCATAACTTCCATATTACTGTATAACATATATATTATTGTTTACACAGAAAAAATGGTAGGTCATACTGATGAGGAGGCAATACTGGAGTACTTACAATCGAAGCATATCAGCGCATCATCCTCTGTGGGAGATAATACAGGTAATTTTAGATCCAGATTTTTATATAAACTAATGTTTCATTAAACTAACAGGGTATAATTTATTCAGAGTCTGGTTGTATGACTACCAGGGCTGGACGTGGATACTCTCGAAATATTGATCTGGATAAATATGTTCAACAATTTGGGAGAATTCCTATCGAGATTGACCCTGAATGGGAGAAACCAACTTGCAACAATGCAATGAGGTTTAGCAATGCTATTGGTACCAATGTTCAGGAATCTTTTTCCGCTCATTATGGATCATGGAGAGAGGTACCAATAGAAACACGAGAGCTTGTTAAGGGTCAATTATTGGTAAGAATGTCAATTTATATTTAACAAATTATCTATGCATCAGCTTCCATACTAATTAGTTTTTCCTTTCTTTCTTAATTCATAATCATTTTTTGTTAGACTTGACTAGCAAACTGGTCAATGATTTCATCAATGAACAGATAAAAAATTTGTTCAAAGGGTATAGGGGGGAACTACACAAACACTAAAGAAATATGCAAGTCCTGAAAAGGCACGAGCACACCCACCTGATCGCCTTAAAGACGACATAGAGGATCGGCACTTTCTATGCAACAAGTTTGAATCCAGTGACTATAAAGTAATAATTTTTGTGCTTTTTTTTTATTTATTTTACTTACATTTCAATGACTCATTTCATTTAATTTCTCATTTTCTTAGAAAGTGGCAGAGACGAATCAAAGGAATAGATCAGCTTTAAAGTACACTCATGCAGCTGGTTAAAGTACACTCATCTTAATATTTCATTTTCTTGTGAATTATTTTACAGAAAGGACTCGATGATCAAACAATGGACCTAGTGGACTTATTTAAGCAAACACACTGTAGGAGTGATGTCACGTTTGTTAATCAAGCTGCGAATGATGCATATGTAAGTTTTTATTCCTCTATGTAACTTTATTAATATACAATTGTCATACAATAATTAGTATTAATTATTGATGTAGAGTCAAATGCTTGAGCTGAGAGAATCCTCCACCCAATAAGGGTCTGAACGAATATCGGAGGAATATGCAAGCAGGTGTTGGGCGTAGGAGTGGACCTTAGTAGGACACCAAAGGGTAAAAAGGTGAAAAAATCTAGGGGATCACGTCTAGTGAATCTTCATCAAGGATTATAGAGGAGCAACAACTAGAGATAAAATACTTAAAGGCTAGATTGGCTAGATTAGACGAACAGGACACTAGAAGATAATCTAAGATGGAGGATATGAAAGCTATGCTCTTATAGCTCATGAAAGATAGATCGAACTAGGTATGAGCTCTTCGACTTTCGTAGTAAACTTAATTATAAAATTGTATATGTTGTTATCCTGTAATTATGGTAACAACATAAACGTATAGTTATGTAAAGTATAGTTAATGTTCTGAAGTTAAGTTTGAATTTTATTTTATGCTAAACTAGATGATTGTGTATGTTGTTATCCTACAGTTATGGTAACAACATAAATGTATAGATAAGTCTTTCAGTTGAGTGTGTAAGTTAGTTTGATTGTGTAAGTTTATTTGTTTGAATAATATTGGGGGGGGGGGGGGGTGTTTTAGTTGATTGTGTAAGTTAGTTTATTTGAGTTAGTTAGTTTGTTTCAGTTGATTGCATATCACAAGTATGTTTAAGTTTAAGTTATGATTGAGTGGTTTGTTGGTTTGTTGGGTTTATGATTGAGGTAAGTTAGTTTTTAGGTTTGTTTATGATTGAGGTAAGTTGGTTTCTTGGTTTGTTTATGATTTAGGTAAGTTGGTTTGTTTATGATTGAGTTCAATTCATTAATGTTCTTAGTTAGTTTCTTGGTTTTTTGGTTTGTTTATGATTGAGGTAAGTTGGTTTGTTTAGTTGAGATTGGTATATAGTATATTGGGCATTAAACTTATTTAAATTTGTATTTTGTAGGTATCTGGAGATTTTTGTTGAAGATGCATTTCTCTGCAAGCGTATCTCGGCAAGCATATTTAGGTTGTAGATTTTTGTTAATGTTATTTTGGACTTAGGAATTGTACATCTCCCAATATGTACTTTGTTATCATGTAATGTTTTTTTTTCGATCAAGAAATTGTGGATGTTATAGAAACTCTTGGATTAAGGTTGTAGATTCAAACATGTTTTCTATACATTATTAATTTATTATGGATATTTACTTCATTTTGGCAATTTTATTTTAGTTTGATTGATATATGTAAGATTCAAACATGGCATTTGAAAAAAGACAGATCTAAAAAAAGACAATAAATAAAAGGTATTTAAATTTGTTTATTTATTTAAATAAATCCCGACGGTAGAGGGGTCGGGCAAAGAACACTCGATGGTGACTAGTCACCGTCGGGCTTTAAAGATATCCCAATGGTGGCTGTAGACCATCGGGGTTAAGGATATTGTTCGACAGTTCTCAACCGTCAGGCAATAGATATATCCGATGGTCCACGTCACCGTCGGGCGAAAAGTAAAATACCCGACGACACCCTCACCGTCAAGATAAATTACCTCATCCCGATGGTTCAAAGACCGTCAGGCTAATAGTACAATCCCGATGGTATACCGTCAGGGGTTGTGCCTTTTTTCCCAGCGACTTTCTTCAGGGTCGGAGGAAAGGCCCCATCCTTCTCCGTCGAGATAATTCTTTTCCCCTACGACAGAACTTCCAAACCGTCGAGACCGATAATTCTTTTCCCAATGAAGCTTTCCCAACGGTTCGGTCGACAACGTTTAAACCGTCAAGAAAGGTTATCCTGACATTGTTCTTAGCTTTTGCCGACAACCTCTAGTGTCAAGATAAACCCAAATTCTTGTAGTGTATAATAATGATGTCAAAAGAAAAATTAAATCATTTGCTATAATTATAATTAAGAATAATATAGAGCCTCACCCCATGAAATAAGATGTGGAAAAATATATTTATTTTCGATCTATGAAATTTGAGTTAGATTGCATTTAAGCCTGTTAGAAAACTCAACATCTTAACAATTGAGGTTTAAGTTTAATATCATTTAAATTTTCCTAATATATATAGTACTAAAATTTTTATTGTCATTTTTAATATTAAAAAACTTATCCCACATGAATCTATTAAAAACATACAGTTAAATTACAAATTTAGTCATTGAAACTTGTGTTAATTAATTTTGGTTCTTCAACTTTCAAAATTACAAATTTATCCCTAAAAATTCTAGTTGTTTAGAATTATCTAGTATACACAAAATTGAAAGTTTAGAGTAACTGTAATAGTTTAACTAATTTTTAACATTTTCAAATTTTCAAATTTTTCAAGGACTTTTAAAACACAAATTAAGAATTTAAGTACTTATTATACACTAAACGAAAAACTGAGGGCCTATGTGGTTGGTAATCCGAATTTTATTTGATGTTTATAGATTCTTTGAGTTTAACAAATATGTGTTTGGTAGACAACCTAAACTCTGGATTTTAAAATGCATAATTATATAAAACATTTAGAACTACATAGTGCTACGTTATAACTCAAATAAATTTTTTAAAATTAAAATACTTATTAAGTAATATTATAAATTATATAATATTACAAAGTAATAATTATATAAAAACTTTTGACAAAACATATCACAAATAAGTCAATCAATATTATTTAGCGAGTAACTATAACAAAATTTATGATTTATAAATATACAATCAAATATAATTTCTAAATCTGTTATCAAACACATCTGAAAAACATAAAGAGATGATATTTTTCTAGTATTATGGTAGGATCATCATTCTCTTATTCACACTATAAATATGCACTCATAAATATTAGTAGATTGCATATCTATAACAGTGGGTCCCAACCTATTATTAAAAGAGTATTGATGTGACAAGTAATATGTGGCGATACTATGAAAAATTGTCCATACTACCATAATATAGAAAATTGTAGGAGCACAACAAAAAATCGAAAAACCAAAAAATCAAATCAATCCAAATCGATCCAATGGTTTGGTTGGGTTTTTAGTATACAATTGGACATCTTAGTTTTTATTTGGAGAAAACTAAAATGTATTGATTTGAATCGGTTTTTTAAAAAGTATTGATTTGAATCGGTTTTTTATTAGAAAAACCAATTGAAATTGAACCAATCCAATGATATATATATATATATATATATATACCCTTAAAAATAATCTATCTTTTGATATTTTAGTTATTATATATGGTGCATGTATATGTATTGTGTAGAAAAAAGACCAATTATTATGGAGTGTCCATATTTTTTATTTAGGAAACTGTCATGAAAAAAACAAAAATATCAAATTTCAATTTATTAAAAAAAGAAATAGATCCCAATTTTAATTTTAAATTAGCAAAAAGGACAAATTCAAAACAAATTTCTAATAAAAATTAAAAGAAAAAGAAAAAAGAAAATAATAAAAACCGAAAACTAAACCGATAACCAACCAATCCAATGATTTTGTTATTTATTGAACATTAGTTTGGATCTCTTCTTGGTTTGGTTTAGTTCTTGGTTGGCCTTGACAAAACTTATCACTTGTAGAAATTTTTCATCTTTTTGTTGGGGTTGTATAAATATAGGTACATAAGATATTTTATTATTTAAGTACATATAGTAAAAGCAAAAGTAATTTTACACCAAACACTCCCACAAGTTTTAAACGAAAAACAATTGGAGGTGTTTGGTCCACCAATTTGTGACTTGGTGTAAACCACTCAATTTTTCTAATAAGTTTAATACATTTATCGAGTAACTCAATTTATTTATTTATTTTTTTTAAAAAAAATTATCAAGGAATTCAATATTCTCTTTTATGATATTTTATCAATATTTTTCACTTTTATCAAATAACTTCATCTTAACATTTTTAATCTACTTCTCACAATTATCGAGAAATTCAATTTTACAACTCTACACTCCAAATAGAAACACAATTATTGAGAATTTGGGAGGGCTTGAACTCATAACCACTTATCCACGGTAGACAATAAAACTATAATAACAATTTCTTTAAAAAAAAAAAAAAAAAAAAAAAAGAAAGAAAGCCATAGTTTTTCTATCAAATTTTTTAAAAAAAAGCCATAATTTTTCTATCAAATTTAAAAAAACAACAACATTATTTTAAACACTCCCAAGAAAAGTCCTCATTTAGGATAGAGGGATATTATGCTATTAGCATATTATTCCTATGAGAGGAAATAAGTAGGGAAATTGACAATGTAACCCATCTCAAGTTTTGATTTTAAAAAATGGATTCTTTTGAAAACATTTGTTTTTTCTTTTACCCCTTAATAATATAAATGATGTAAGCATGAAAAACTTGTATTAGTTATTTACTTTTATATCCTTCCATTTCATTAAATTCAATGTAATTATTAGTAAACCAACTTTCTTACCTACTATCATCTACTAATTAATAATTAATTTTATAAATATAAATGTGTATATATACTCAAAATTGAGTGAAAAAAAGGAGGAATATTTATTTTGGCAACTAAAATGGTATCCTGATGAGCTGTGGTTGTGATAAAGCAAACTATGGGCTTCAGATTAGGAGAGTAATTGCTATGTACACAGCCACTACCTAGTTTTTGTGGTTTGGTTGCACTATTCCTTCTTTACCCCTTATTAAAAATAATAATAAATTAATATACTACAAATAATCAATTATTATTTTTTTAGTAAACAAATAATCAATTATTTATAATTAAGTTCTTCAAAATTTTAACTTAAATCATTTTGTTAATGTATTTTCTTGTAAAACTGGTATGTTGCCATTAAGGTTCAAAATATCAATGCCGATAGAAATATCGAAATCTCAATTTTATAAAAATATCGATTGAAATTTTGGGAAACTTTATGAAAATTGATAGAATTGTTATGATTAGTTAATAACAGTTTGTTTTGACTAAATTAGATTATAATTGACTATTTTAATATTTTTTTTAATAAAGTAAAGACAATATTTAGATGTGTATATTGAAAAATATTTACGTAAATATCGATGTGAGTACATAAATTAAAAAAAATTACAAAATAATAATAAAAATTAAAAATTAATTACAAAATTAAAGGACATCAAATATTGGATTGTTTTTAAATATAGAAAAATAAATTAAAATATTTACAAAATATAGCAAATTTTAGAACTATCAATGATAGACGCTGTAGATACTGATAGACTTCTATCAGTATCTATCAGTGATAGTCTATCAGTATTAGTCTATCAGTGTCTATCAGCGTCTATCATTGATGGTTCTAAAATTTTGCTATATCTTGTAAATAGTTTCAACAGTTTTACCATTTGAAATAATTTTCCTCAAATATTTACATATTGAATAATTGTAAACTATTTATTATAAAATGAATTGGATACAAAAATTTAAAAAAAAAATAGTATTAAACTAACATAAAAAATAACAAGAATAGAAAAATCATAACACTAAACATAATGCAACATAACAGAAAAGAAAGAAGAAAAATAAAGGCAAAATGATGTGAAAATTCAATGAAAATATGTGATTTCTTGAAATAAAGGTTTTGTATGGTAAAGGAGAAAAAAAAATTCTTTTACACTTTTCTTGAGCTAGCATGGTTAACTGCTAAAAAAAGAAAAAAAAAATAAAGAAATAAAAGAACTCCAAATTTCGAAATTTTGATGAAAATATTGAAATATTGATGGAAATTTCAAACTTTCAAGAAATTTCGAGAAATTAAGAAAAAAAATCGAAATTTCCCTCTGCCAAAATTTTTAGTATTGAAATATCAAAATTTTTATCGAAATTTTGAGATTTCAGAAGGAAATTTTGAACTATTGTTGCAACTAAAACCAATGTTTTCCACATAAACATATATACATATACATTTAGAGATATCCAATTTTCCCACGGGAACAAGACCCAACTAATCCCCGCCCCAACCCCGATTAGGCAGGGAATGGGGGAGGGAGTGGGAGAAAAAAAATTCCCCATGAGCAAAACGGGGACGGGGACGGGGAATGCATTCCCTGACCCCGGCCCCGCCCCTGCCTCGTTTCCTGTACTCGCCCCAATTAGCTTTTATATATTTATTTAGTATAGTTATCTAATGTTATGTTATTTTATTATTATATAAATATTATATTTAAATTTTAAATTTGATTATTTATTGGGAAAGATAATAAATATGTTTAAATCAAATATTTAATTTTAGGTTGTGAATAATTTGATTTATATTTATTTCTTTCTATTAAAAAAATTAATTAGCTTTTTTAGGCCAAAATTTGAGTAATTTATCTTTAAATTCAAATTGTCATATAAAACTAACTCTAATAAACAATTTAGTGTTAAAGTTAATTATTTAATTAAAGTTTACTCACATTATTGATTTAAATTAATTAACTTTTTACAAAAAGAAAAAAGTAACGGGAAAAATTCCCTGCAAATTCCCGGGAAATCCCCACCCCGATCCCCGTGAAAAATTTTATAGGGATAGAGAATGAAATGGAGAGTGAAGATGGAAATGGGGAATAACCTCCCAACCCCGTCCTATAGACATCTCTGTATACATTCACGAAGTCATAACAAACCAACTAATTGTCTCTAAAAAAGCAGTTAACTTCACCTCTGATTAAATTATATATTTCACTTTTTACTAATTTTGTCTAGTGTGAGTTACTTCTAATGTAGTCTAGTTTTTAACGGATTTATTATTATTATTACTGTGTTTTTAAATTTTATTGTAATTATATAGTAGATTTGAAATTTATTAAAAGAATATTGTTGTCTGGTAGATCCTCGTGTTTTCAACATGCAAGGCTCTGCAAAATGTTAAATTCTTACATTTTGAAAATACGAGGATGATGGTGATTACAACCAATATTTGAATAACAAGTTTAAATTTTATATCATAATTATAGTTTTTTTTATATATATATAAAAACATTATTTACAAAAAAAAAAAAAAAAAAAAAAAACCTTCAGTTTCACACCATACCACAATCAATAAACTACTACCGAGTAAGGGATCTACTGTCAAACTACATGTTTTGAAATATAACATATAATGTAGGCCCGAATTAAACTCAAAACACGTTTTTATTAAAACAAGTAACTTATAATAGAGGTTCCCCTTCTCTTACTGAATGTTCTTTTCCTCCTTCAGTCTTTCTCTTCTTTCTGGTCGGATTCGCCGCACCTCCTTGTTAATATTTGCGAAATATCGAAATCCAAGACTTCCAGAGGAACAAGTCAAAATCCATAAGAAAACCCGTGCACACAAATAGAATTCAAGAATTGGCTAAAATTATTACTATTGGGATTGGCGTCCTAAATCTCTTATATTCTCGTAGTTTGTAAACATTATATAAACAAATTGTTATTTTAAGAGCATACAGTTAATCCAATAAACTAAGATCTTAGGTTATTTTATGTAATTTAAACAAGTATGAAAAGACATACAGTGGTCTTGTTTAAATAAGTAAACGGTCTGTAGTAAATGGATAAGATTGGGTACCTTATCCTTGTGACACTATGGATACGATCCGATTTGTAGATATTACAATTATTGTAAAGTACTACAAATGATATGATCCTGATCATTCATGTAGAGACATGTGAGCAAGGGTATCCTATACAAAGAGTTTGTATAAGACCAGATCACAAAATGGTTAGTCTCATTATATAACACCGTTAATGATAGAGATTTACATTTTACTAGGATAACTATAAGTGACATGACTTGAATCCTGAGTGAGTTGTGAACTCCTACCCATGAAAGCGATCCTTTGATTTGTATGGGTGAGAGTGGCCAGATTGTCAACTCAATATGTCTACCATTTCGGGATTCATCGAATTAGGAAGCTGGGAACACAACTACACAAGTCGAAATTCACTCATTCCTTAATGTCGGGGTAAGTAGATAAATTGCTCCCTTGAGAACTGATTCCAGGGTTTGAACAATATGACCACACCCTTTCTTGGCCTGAGAGGAACTTATCATAGTTGGACTATGACTTATTGTTCATTAGAGGAATCAATGGTACTTAAGAAGTTAGACGTAACTATAGGGGCAAAACGGTAATTTTGGCCCACCTGTACTTACGAGCAATTTGTGAAAGTTCATCGCACTGTTGACTGATTATATTTGATTGACACATAAATATATCTGTAGTGCGAAGAGTGCAGATGTCGGTCTTTAATGGAATGACCGACAGTTAATGGATGTTGGGTAATTTAATTAATTATCAAGTATCATTGGAGCTTCAATCTATAGGTCTATAAGGTCTCCTCTGTAACTCAATAGGAATTTAATTGAGAATTAATTTTAGATTAATTTGAATTGTTTGAATTAATTGAGAAAAAATTCATTATATATGATATAATTATTTAAATTAATTATATGTGATATAATTAATATAATGTATTGGATACATTATAATATAAAGTATTTTGAGAAGATTTTGAATATGATTCAAATACTAATTATATGAATGAGATTCATTTAACTAAATTTAATATAAATATGATTTATGTTAAATAACATAAATAATTGAAAGGAATTAAATATTTGAATGATTCAAATATTAATTATATGGATGAGATTCATATAATTAAATTTTAGTATAAATGTGATTTATATTAAATGTCATGCATAGTTGAGAGAAAATAAAACTATAGGTTATATTGTATTTTATAACTCCCTCGCTTAATTCTCATAGAAAATACGTGCAAGGGGCAGTTCAGCTTTGAACGATTCATTCTTCATCTTCTTCCTCAAAGTTTGACAAAGTAGAGTTCTCTCTGAGAAAACTCATCCTCCTTCCCCTCTCATCTCCTTTCCCTCTTCCAAAATCCATAGCAGAGCCCGCACCTCCTGCTTATTCTGAATCTCTAAGGAGAATACAGGAAGTTCCATTTTGTGGTGGTGCCCATTTAGGATTTCAAATTGGTGATCTAAGAGAAGAAGATACGGGTCGAGGGAATACGTGAAGAATTGTTTGGCTTCAAGGGTAAATGTCATCTCCTTCCCTAATTCTCCCTCAAAAGCATGCTGTAATTTTATGTTTCTTAATGTATATTTTTCTGATATGTAAAATTTATGAATTCTGTGAAAACTAAAATGGGAATGATCTTCGCTTCCACTGCGAAACCTTCGATAGTTTCCCTTCAGTTGCTAAGAATCCCCGAGAAAGGTGTCAATTTTTTTGCAAGCCTGCTGGAGCCCAAAACAAATAATTTTAACCACTCTGACGAGCTTATGAGCTAGTGGGAATGGATCGACTCCATAGGGATTCTAAGAACGATTTTAGCTTTTGCTCGAAAACTCTAAAGATATGTTGTGTGCTTATTTTACTATTTTCTTGTTTCCCTAGGAGCCCAAAACTAAACACTCTAATTCATTAATTAATTTCTTAATTAATCTAGATGGTCAATCAATTGGGTCGATAGCATCCATGTCCATTAAACTCCATATTAAGCCTAGGTATTCTAGTCAAGCCAATTAATAACTCGGATAGGCTAAGTTACTAATTGATTCTATTCTTGAATTGATTAACCATGCAATGTTGTAAAAGAATTCGACCCTTTTGTCCTTCGCATTGTGCCACAACACCTACTAGCGCCACGATGCTCTCGCCTCTAAATAGCTACTGGTTTTAGTGTAGGTGCGACACCGCTGAAGGGATCAAATCCCATTGTGGAAACGAGTGATCATTTTGCTTTCAATCTTGTTTTAGATTTTCAACGTAGAATAGAAAACACAACATGCATTCACAATGTAGTAAAGGTTAAGTATGAATTAAAAGTTAATTTTATAAAGAAGAAGAAAGAACTCACCTTTCAAGAACCTTTTTTTCAAGAAATTTTTTGCATCTTCTTCTTCCTCAACAAACCGATCTTCCACAAACAATATCGTGATGCCATCATAGTCTTTCCTGGTATTCTCTTAGCATGAACCGACTTGTGGGAATCAAGTTTTAAAAGAGATAAATAGGAATTGAATTTTGGAGATCTTTTTATAGAGAACTCATTTTTCTGTTAAAAAAAACATTGAGAAAGAAGAGGAGGAGATGGAAGAAGGTTTTTTCTACGATAACTAAAAGTGCAAGAAAAAAATTGCCCCTCCCTCCCTTTACTTAAAATATAAAGTAGAATTAAAACATAACTCTCACTTCATACTATTTAATTAAAATAAAATAAAATTTATTTAATTAAATTAGATAATTAATTAATCAAATTAACTAATCAATATTTTAATTAAATATCTCATATTTTATTAAATATATATCCAAATTATATTCAAATGCACACACCTCTCTCATAACCTATAGTTTTAATATGAATCTAATTCATACTGTTTTAATATTTGAATCATATTCAAATATATTAAATCTCTTTTTATTATAAATTTTAATTTTGAATCTTGTTCAAAAATACCTTTATATTATAATGTACCTATATACATTATATTAATTATATCATATACACTTAATGTAATTCCTGTTAATAATTTGAACAATTCAAATTCTTCCAAAACTATTGGTCCTTGTTTACCTGTTGTGATCTAGCAGAGGGACTTGATGGACACACATATTATAAGTTTCAATGATTCGGGATTAACTAATTAAACTCTTTAATTACGTTAATCAACTTGTATTAATTGTGGGTCACTCTACTAAAGATCAACAATTGCACTCTTCACACGGTAGAATATTTTGCATCATTGAATTTAACCATTACAAGTAAATTGATCCTTCACAAGTTATTCGTAATTACAGCTGGATCAAATTATCTTTTATCCATGTAGTTTCTCTTACTCCTTAAGTACCACTGATCTCTCTAATAAACAATTTGTTTATGATCCTACCATAAACTAAAGTCCCTCTTGGGCCGGTTAGAGGACGGGTAAACTTTGTTCAAGACCTGGAATCAACACTTAAGGAAACGACTCATCTAGTTACCCTAAAGATGAGAATGAGTGAATTTCATATTGTGTAGTTATATTCCCAGCTACCTACTTGGACAAGTCCCCAAAATGGTAGGCTTTTTGAGTCGGCAACTCGAGCCCCTCTCACCTATATAAATCAAGGACAGTCCAGGAGTCCATAACACACTCAGGATTGAGACCGAGTTATGACTATCCTATGAAATATTAATCTCTTTAGTCAACAGTGTTACTGTTGGTTTTTTGGTCATTTGTCTCAAATTTAATTAATTTTGGTTAATTAATTAATTAATATTCTGAAGATAACAAACTTGCTTTATTTATTAACAATGTGAGTGTTTTTAAGTGTCTTTTGTGTAGAGCTTGGAACAATAGTTTCAATGCAATTTGAATAACTCAAATCGGAGTTCAAGTGAAGAAAATATGATCGAAACAAACTTAACGGAAATATCGTGAGTCGATGACATGGCATAATTTTTCTTATTAAGGTGGAGCAATTGAAAGGTACCACTTCGATCTATAGAGGAATGACACGCAGTAGACTTTTGAATTTTGGATTGATTTAAAAAAAGAAATGAATTTTAAAAAGAAATAAATTTAATATTATTTTATGTTTGTATCTAATGACTAATTTCAAACACAGGTGGATTTTTGCTTTTTGTTGAATTTTAAAAAAGAAAATGAATTTAAAAAGAAAAAATAGATTAATATTATATTTGTTTGTGTCTAATGAGTTTAAATCTCCCGCCATTTAATTTTCTTTTACCAACATCTAATGACCCAAATTGAATTTTGGTTTTCACTTTTTCCTTCTCTTTTTTAAACTCTTCGGAGACATTTAGGGCAAGGAATTTGTTATTATAGTTCTAGATTATTATAGTTGAGTTATAATAGTTTGTGTTTGGGGTAGATTATTTTAGTTTGGGTTACAATAGTATGTGTTTGAGGTGTAAACTATTTTAATTTATGAAATAAATAGTAAACTCTGTAGTAAAGAATTAAAAAAAAATTATGAATGTAAAATAGTAAAAACTATATCAAATAGTAAATATTGTCACAAATGTGAGTTTTGAAATAGTGTTCACGGTAGCTAATTAGGGAATACAAAATAGTATTTACTGTAGCAAGATGTGGTTATTTTAGTATTAGGAAAATTATTTCCCCAAACACACCCTTCATCTTCTCCAAAATCAAAATAACAATTTCATATCTTTTTACAATCTTCTATAATTCATTAAGCCTCCATTTTTGCTCTCTCCAAGCTTCAATATTTCTTCTTTTCATCTTCTTCTTGAGAGAAATATTTTATATTGTGAGGATTGATTTTTCATGAGCTTAATATTTGTAAATCCACTCTATTAAAAGAGCTGTAAGACTGTTCTTTAACATTTACTAATATTTTTTAAGAGTTGCTCTTGTCCCGTAAAAAGAGAGGTTGTAACGGTTTAATCCTAATCTGTTGTAAAACCCGGATTTCCATTTTTCCTACTTAAGCAAGAAATAAAAGGGAATAACTAAGTGAAAGTTAAATTTTATGTTGAAGTGAAGAAAATTTCTAAGTGTTTAAATAGATTGTTGAGTAGCTTTGAGATAACCCAGAACTAGTGAAAATTTGGTAAAGTATAATCATGCGTTGGAAGCCAAGAAAAAAAAAAGGCTAAGTATTTGACAATGCATTGGTGTGGTAGCCATGAAGTTTTGAGAGGTTACTTGGCGTTGAAAGAGACTGAAGTATGGCCGAGAGGAAAGGCTATGCGGGAACAAGCATGCAGCAGCCTATGTTTGAGAGGTTAGTAGAGCATGCGGTAGCCTCAAGTTGTGCAGACATAGGTGCAAGGCGCTGGAGATGCGCACGCATGGATTGAGTATGCGGCGATGGTACGCGCACGCATTGATCGAGTATGCGGCGATGCTATGCGATGGTGTTATGCGTTTGAGATGTGCTATATGCGTTGGACATCCGAAGCATGTGGACGCATAGGACAAGCTTTGAACAAATAGTATGCGGTGGAAGAATATTGGTCATAATCCTAGTTGAGCGCATAGGGCAAGGGTAAGCCATGCGGTAGAAGGCATGCGGCCAAGGAAGAGCCTTGCGAGCATATAGTATATGCGACCAAGTTGCGTCAATAGGATGCACAAGGTAAGGTTGCGTTAATTGGAAATGGCATAATTGAGGTTAGTGAATCGCACATAGGGAAAGGTGCTAAGTGGAAATGGCTTGAAGGGTGACACCGCAAGGGCACAAATATGGGATGGACGCATGCGCCAATGGGTGATGTCCGAGCAGGGGAATGTTGCGGTATTTGGATGGACACATTTGTGGTTAGATGAACGCATATGAAGGATGGACGCATTCAAGGACGTCATCCGGACATGTGGCTTGTTAGGAAGAAATCTTAAGCCTTAAACAAATGAGGTAGATGCACAAGAAGACATGCACACTTGAGGGCTATGCATTGGTAAAAGAGGAGCAAGACACCTTGGATTGCGATGACGCAAGATTGCGTTAATAGTGTAAGGAAAGGACATTTGGACATGTGGCCAAGTAGGAGATGTCGGCCTTGGAGGGATTCTGAATGCCTATAAATAGGGCCAAGGACTTCAGATGAGAACTCAAATTCTCTTCAACGGACATAAAGAATAGTGTATGAAGGCTAATTGGGAGGAGACTATGTGTTGATAGTAAGACCATGCGTTGGTCAAGAAGTTCCAAGAGGGGAAGATGCTGTCGGACAGGAAGGTCTGGAAATAGCATCAATTTGGGACGAAGAGTTCTCCCAGAATACTCATGCGTTTGGAGTGATTTCAAAACCATTTGAAAGTAAAAGAGTCTAGTTTTTTGGGTAGGGATGTCGGAGAAGAAGTTCTAAGGAATCGGGCTGGAGAATGAGGACAAGACAGAGGGGTCAAGCTGTCGGGTAAGCTGGGCCAGTCATGGTGTTTTGAAGATTCCGGCCAAACCACGAGAAGTTCTGAGCTAAGATTTTGAGGTACACTTTCTGACACATTTTATAGCTTTGTAGAAGATAGTACCTCGAGATAAAGCCTAGAACTATGAGTAATCTAAGCTTTAAGTTGAATCTAGAATTTAGGGTTCAAAAGAGGAGCCCAAGAAGATCAAGGAACTTTTAAGAGAAAGATTTCCATCCTTACCAAGGTGAGTGGTACTTTCCTTTAAGCATATCTTTTAGAGTAAATTGTATATGTTTATGTTATGAATGAGTACCTAGCATATGAATGAGATTATATGATCGGGATGGTCAAGGGGTCAATAGACCTAGTTCCTGAGCCTGTGGGAGGATCTTCGTATGGGATAGTCAGAGGGCCGACGAGCCTAGATTCTGAGCCCATGAGCGGGGAGCTATGTGCATATAGAAGACATTGGGAACAAAAGGGAACTCTGCAGAGTAAGCATTCGTGATTAGTATTACTTAACTATCTACTGTGTGTGTAGGTAGAGAATAGACTCATTCTAAGTAGTTATCAGTTTAGCTATCTACTGTGCATGTAGATAGTAGTTGAGAACAGACTCATTCAAGGCTGAGGTTTGAATGTAATCTCGTATTTATGATATGCTTGTTATTTATGAGTTGAAATAGACTCTAGAAGTTGCTTACCACTCACTGAGCTTTATGAAACTCATTCTGTTATTTCATGTTTTTTCTTCCCAGGTAGTGAAAAGTGAGGAGTTCCAGGGTGCTACTAAGGTCAAGGTCTACCACAAGCCACAGTTACACTTCCAGAGGGTTTTAAAGAGTTGTTGTTGTAAACTTTGTTGTTAAGTCTTGGAGTTGTATAAACATTACATTGTTATAATAAAATGGGTCTACTTAATCAGTTGTTGTTATCTCCTTAACTTAAAGTTTATTGAGTGTAGTAGAGAGGTTCAATTGGATAGTAGGTATCACAAAAGGGTGGTATCTGCGGTCCCTCACGCCTTTTCTCGGGCTTAAGAGTGCGGACTCAGGGCGGGGTGTGACATCTGTGGAAAGGATTGAGTTTGCTCTTGAACTTCTAAAAGAGCAGTGTAACGGTTGAGCTCTAATCCGTGGAAAGAGTCCATGAGATCATTATACAAAATCCTAAGAGACACTTGAGAAAGTGGATGTAGGTCAAGTTTAATCGAACAACTATAAAAATTTCGGTTGTTAATTTTCTCTATCCTTATACTACCTTTAGTTTTGCAATTAATGTGTTATTGTAGTTTATTATATGAAATTAATTGCAATATTTGTTCTTGAAGTTAATTGTTCATATTTGTATATTTTGATTGGTAGTTCTTAAATTTCTATATTCGTTATCAATCTTGTTATTAGAATCCATTTGGGTGCTTTAAAATAGTATTATTAATTTCTTGATTATTTTGGGTTGAATTTTTTTGCATGAATTTATTGTTTAAATTACCAATTACCAAAAAGTTTTCTTAAATTTTTTAATTGGGCCCAAATTAGAAAAAAAAAATCAATTAGTTTTAATAAACCATATTCACCCATTTAGGCTACCATATTGATCCTACAATTGGTATAAGAGCCCGTTGCTTTTGTTTGTAATAAAAAATATTTTCATAAATTATTTTTGACTGATACCCATTGTTTGAGTTCTTCACTCCTACAATTCATATCAAAGCAAAGGGCTCTTCTACATAAATTATTTTTCAAATATTATTGTAATATATAAAGTATCTTATTAATATTTTAAAATTTTATTTGAAAAGCTTATTGCTAGAGCTATGACAACTATAGAAAATCATTGTGTTTGTAGATCTCACTTCTTCAATGGTAGTTAGTATCATGCTTGGAAAAATAGAATGAAAACATTTATGCTTAGTATAGATTTCAACATTGTATATTTTGTGAGCATGATTTATCTAAATTTCAATTGAATAATGAGTTGTTCACTTTTAATGTTAAGGCTACAAATATCATATATTGTGGCATTAGATAAACAAATATGTGATAAAATTCTACATTTTGAATATGCATATGATATTTGGAACTATTTTGATAATATGTATAGTGTAGAAAATTTTCCTTATACTACTAATATTTTACATGATATAAAGGAGAATTATAATTCTAATAATAATAAAAAAAGTTTCGTGAAGTGAAAAACAAAAGGGACAAGTCCTCTTTGTGCTTGATGGTTCATTTGAAAAACGACTTTAGTGATAACGCCAATGAAGATGAGGTAAGTTATAAATCTCTATCTTGTGATGAGTTATATGATGCTTTTGAAAGCATGTAATGTGATCTCAAAAAAGGTTAGCTCTAGATATTTACAATTATGAAAGAAGTATAAGGTATTGTCTATTGAGAATGAATCTTTGATAGATGAAAATGATTGTCTAAAAAATAGAGCTACTAATTATGTTTTGCATGACAATAAATTTTTATGATAATGAGAAATGTGCTTTAATAGATAAGATTAAATTAGTTGAAAATGAAGAATTTAGATATTTGTCATGTAAGATGAAAATTGATTTGAATGACTCGAAGAATAAAAGGAGAAAATTGAATCTTTCTCTTTAGAATTAAAAGAAGAAATTGCTAGTTTGAAAGAGAGAATTATTGAGTTGGAAACTAGAAATACTTATCTAGAAAAAGATAAATTTTCTCTTGTTGATAAGATTAAATTTCTTGAGCATGATGTCTTTGGTAGAAATGAACTTATTAAAACTCGAGAAAAAGAGTCAAATCTTGTGAATGAGCTTGAATGTGCTAAAGAAGGTAATAACAAATTATCTATAGATGCTAAAAAATTAGATAAAGATAAAACTTGTAAGGACAAAAAGGGATTTGGCTATCTTGATAAAATTCCTTCATCTAGTTCTAAAAGTAAGTTCATTAAAGCCACCCATTATATGTCTCAAGATGCTTTACCTAATGTACCTAATCTTGTTAAATCTAAATTTGTATCAAAGCATGAAAAGATTAGACATATTCATGGAAATTCAAATTTTATGTAAAAACACATTTGCCAACCAAAATATGCTCATAATATGAATTTTGTGAATAAGCATGAAAATGGTTGAAATGTGTTTGAAAAATCAAAGTTTGTGCCTAAAGATGTTCATGAAATATATAAATGTATGCATAGTACTAAATTTGTTCTTAAACATAGAAATGCTAGAAATGTGCATGAAAAATCAAAATTTATGTCTACATGTCATTATTGTGGAGTTAAAGGTCATATTAGACCACGTTGTTTCAAAATGAAAAATGCTCCTAGAAAGAATCTCTTGAATAGGAATATTATGCAAAATCAATTTGTGAAAAAGAAATTCTTGTTCAATGTTGTATTAAATTTGGTTATAAATTTAATACTTACGATTTGCCAAAAATCAATGGTAGTAATGTTAGAGCTAATCTTAAATGGTTCCAAAACCTTTGCTCGTTAACAATGAAGGACCTAAGAAATGGGTACCAAAATTTTTTTGTTGAGCTTTGTAGGTGTGATTCAAGAAGAAATGGTTGTTTGGACTTCACATTAGAAATATATTCAATTGGAGTAACTAGTATGACTTGCGTGAATCTAAAAAAGGAAAATTGCATATTTGGTAACCTTTATTTTTTCAATTATTAAGATAGTGATTCTTTTGAAATCTTTACGAAAATTATATCTCTTGAATATTTTTAAATGGTTAGAATTTGAGTTCTTGAATTATATTGATTATTAGTTTATATGCCATGACTAAGGATTGTATTTCTACTTATTAACATTGTTTATTTGGTTTTTTAATCAATTAGTTGTTTGCTCTATCCTTGTATTTTTCTTGAAAGGTTTTGAGTAAAAAGATATTGAATTTGGAATATTTTGTTTATGCTTTTGAATAAAATATATTAAATTGTCACTAATACTTTTTGAGCATAGATTACGCATATTCTATGAGTATGTTGTTGAATGACACTTTTTTTAATATGTTGGAGAAGAATTGATCCTTGAGTATGTTGTTTTGAAAGAGTTGTTAAATATATTATTTTTCACAAGGAGAGTTTTTGTAAAATTGATTCACTTTATTGATCTCAATTACCATGTTTTCTCAAAATTGGTTATATTGATATCATGCTTATATTTATTTGCTACTGTGGCTTTAGTTTTCTATGGTATCATTGCTTGTTAAGAAACACATATGTAGATATAGATACAGGATATACGATACAATATGATGATATGCCAATTTTTAAAAATCTAAAATATAGATACGTAGAAGATACGTTATTATATATTTATGTGTGTGTATATATATATATATATGATAATGCCTAATTAATTGTTATAATACTTATTTTAAGTTAAATTAAAATAGATTCAAGAAGAGAGTGAAAACTTAAAAAAAAAAAATCCAGTAACGTTAAGTGGTGGTTGAACGCCTAGAGCAATTGATAGTAAAGAAGTAGAGGATGAATATTGAAAAATGAAGTTGAGGATGAAGGTGAGTGTGAATTATGATTTAGATAGTAAGAGAGAAAAGAAGAGTGAAGATTTAATTACTTTTAGGTTTTTTTATTTAACTTTCCATGTTTTTATCATTTTTAATTTATTTTGTTTTTGATTGCTCGTTTAAGTAGACTTTTTATATTTAGTGATTTTAAAATGGTTAATATCAC
Organism: Benincasa hispida; assembly: GCF_009727055.1. Taxonomy (NCBI): domain Eukaryota; kingdom Viridiplantae; phylum Streptophyta; class Magnoliopsida; order Cucurbitales; family Cucurbitaceae; genus Benincasa; species Benincasa hispida. Next base: position 49,378,743 of record NC_052353.1, on the reverse strand, counting down.
TTTTTTTCATTTTCAAAATCACCGTGAACATGTTTAACCCTTCAAAACTAATTTTGATGATATGAAAATTGCATTTAGAAGTATAAAATTGAAGACTAAATTAATCTTGAGTAATTAAAAGTGCGCTTTCGAGTTATTTTAAAATGAAAAAAGTGATTTTGATGATTTTTAAATCATTCCAAAACACGCATTTAAATAAAATGGGTTGTGGGTTGGGTTTTTTAAGTGATTGGTCTTAAATTTGAAAAAAAAAAAAAAAAAAAAAAAAAAAGACCCATCGTATTCCCTTCACGTATCTGGAAGCTGATACACAGATACTTCAAATCACTTATCTGCCATGTATGTGGACGTAATCTGTATCTAATATGATTTTCTGCACAATTAAAAATATTTGTGCTTCCTAGATTACTTGTTTTTCAACAATTGATATTTAATTTATAATATTTGATATTTTGGTATCTTAATTGCGTGAATTTTTACTTGATTGATTTTATCTCCTTGGTGTACATTGATTTTTCTTATTAGAAGGCCAATGGTTTATTCTTTTAGGGGAATAATCTTTAGAGTAAAAATTTATATTTTGATATTTCTAACCTCAAGTTAAATAATGTGCTAAATGTTTTTTTGTCTCCTATTAAGGAAGAGTGTTCAATTGATTTCAAAAGGGGGAGAAATTTGTAAAATTGATCTTGAAATTTATATGATGCCTCTTGAATTTACAATGATGTTGCTTATTTTTAGAAGGTATGTTGATAGGAGAAGAATTGCCAAATTATGTGCTAGTGATTTTAGGAGAAACTTTCATGTCTTTATGATATTTTTCTTAATATCCTTTTTTTATTGATTTCAAAAGGGGGAGAGGTAATAAGAAAAACGAAAGCATGCTATTAATGAAATATTCATTGTTTTCAAGTAAATTGAAATTATTTGTACTGTTGATTATTATTCAAGTACATATTTCATACCACACACCTCTTTGGATTTCATTTTGCTTGATTTTTCGTCATCATAAAAAAGGGGAGACTATTGGCTTTTGGTCATTAGTCTTAAATTTAATTATTCTAATTAATTAATTCATTAATGTTTTGATGATAACAAATCTGCTTTTATTTATTAACAATTTGAGTGTTTTTAAGTATCTATTGTGTAGAGCTTGAAAAGGTTTCAACGCAATTCAAATCACTCAAATCGGAGTTGAAACAAAGAAGATATGGCCGAAATAAGCTTAACAGAAAAATTCCGAGTCGATGACGTGGTAAAAATTTTCTCATCAAGGTGGATAAATTGAAAGGTGTCACTTGTGTAAACCCCTGAACTTGTTTTACTAGTTAATAATGTTTAAGCTCTCCTACTTGTGTGTTTAAACTTTTGTAAACATGTATTTAAGGTGTTTGTATTAGTCATAATGTATGAAAGACCTAGCATATATGTATGTAAGGTTTAAATGAGGAAATATTCTAAGTGTTTATGATGATAACAATGCTTATAGTTTTGTGAAATATGATGATCATGTAGGTATTGTTAAGGAGGGAATAAAATTTCTAAGTGTTAAAAGTAAGGCTCTCGGGTACTTCAGAAAGTAGAAAAATATTCTAAGTATGGAAGAATTAAGCTCTCGGGTGAGTAAGAAAGAATTTAAACTTAGAGGAAAAACCGAGATGCCATGCGATGAAATCATGCCAGTTCATGCGACCCACTCTTCCAAATGACATGTGGCCAAGTGTTTAAGGAAGAAAAGGAATTATTTCTAAGAGTGGTCTGGGGTTTTGAGAAGGTCGTGAAGGAAACTAAGTTAAAGGCCAAGTATGACGGTGGTTGAAGCTAGACAAAGTGGTATACGATTAGTTCCTTATTACCATGCAGCCAAAATAATAGTCAAGTATGAAGTAGGTTATGGAAATGGATGAGGGCCGCATTTTCATGCAAGGCTTAATTACCAAGGATGTCCAATGTTAGAGAGTGCGACAATGACCCGATTAATGCAATAAAACAATGAAGGTTGCGTAAGTGATTACAAGCTTTATGCAATGAAGATAAGTTGAGGATTTCAGCCTATAATTTGTTAGTGGGCTAAATAGCAGCCTTAGAGAAGGTTAACTAAGGATTAATGGGCCAGATGATACTTAATTAAGCAAACTTACTATGCAAGCTTAAGTATAAATATGTTTAGTAATGAATGAGATTTTTTTCCAATTTTCTTACACCCAAGGGAAGTGTGAGTGCCTCTTGAGGCATTAGAGACGTTAAAGAACTTCTGAGCAAGTTTAAGGAGACTGGAGAAGTTTTCCAGCTGAATCAAGAGGTTTTGATGCTCAATTCTATGGTGAGTGAGCTAAGAATTTTTTAACCACCGTCCGAGTAAGATTAATAACGAGTAACAAGTTCGCTAAGCTTCCTAGGTTGTCAACTAGAAGGGTGAATCAAAGAGATGGCAGTGACCCCTGAAGCGATCTTCTTCTAGTTGCGGGACGAAATCCGGCAGCCAATTGCTAGCTCTGAATAACCAGCCCTGGAATAAGTTCAATTCTTCCATACTGGTCGAAAAGCCTCTGCGTTAGATCATCTTCCTAGCAAAATGACATTCTCCTAACTGAGAGAGTCAAGGGCAGCTCACACTATGGTGGAGGAGGTGTCGTGAAGATCTAGGAGTGTGAGCAGTACGAGCTGAAAGGCTCCCATACTGTTTGGAGGGCAGGGGGCATAGATGCCAAACAAACCTGTATTAATGTTATGAATGAATAAGCAGGCAGTTGCATACGAAGTGTAAGTAAGTAGCTGGCTTGTTAAGGTGTGCGGTGTGAAGTAAGATACACGAGGGTTGTTGGATGCATAGACACAAAAGAATGTGTCTTTGCGACCATAGAGCACCCATAGAGAGGATAGACAGTCTCTAGACAGGAAAAAGGTAAAAGGGCTAAGTATAAGGATGTGATGAACTCAATAATGATGCAATGAAGATATGTGATAATGTTAAGTTAAGTATTACGTTAAGCTCAAGAGGGAGCTAGTGACACTAACCAATGGACCTATTCTTATTATAGGGAAGACGTACGTAGGAGAGGCTTAGAGACCCAGTAGCTTAAGACAGTGAGTGACAAGTTTTAATAAATGTTTTTCCAACGATAGTTTTATAAAAAAAATTTATCGCATAGCCAGTTTACATGAAGTTTTTATAATACGTTTAAATGGATGCATGCTTTAAATGAATGTTAATAACATTATCCATGTTTCAAATGAGAAAGTTATTTATAACTTAGCGATTTTTAGTAAGCCTATGTCATGTTTTATAGCATGATACAGTTCTATCAAGGAAATTTTATAACATGTTTAATGTTTTAAAAGGCACCATGCATTGACATGAAACATTGAGGAATGTTTTAAATGAATGTGTATTCTGCCATGTGCAAAAATATTTTGTACCTTGTATGAACCCTACTCCAATGTTGGTACGGAAGGTATGATAAGGTACTCAGATTTTAATTATGCTAGCGATCCTTGATAACGAAGGTAAGATAAGGTGGTCAGGATGCAGTTCAGCTCTACGTGCACATATGACTATATTATTGACATTGATGAGATCAAGCAAAATGGCTCTCTCTCAATTAAGATTATGAAGGATTAAGCAAAAGGGCTTTCACACATGTTCGCAGTAGAGTAGTGGTGTTTTCCAAAAAAATGCTGACGATGTTTATTTCAGGATTTTCGCGTGATGTATTTTATGATTACAACTTTAATTTCAAAACCCTGATTATGATCTGACAAATGTTTCAATGATAAGCATGTTTATGTTAATTATGATTTAAAGCATGTTTTATTTAAGATAGTCACTCACTGAGAATTTAAAGCTCACTCTTAAATATGTTTCTTTCCTCAGGCAGCGATGGACGTTCCGAAGCCAAATAGGTTCGCCAATCAGTCACTATCCAGGATTCCTCTAGAGAGTAGTGGCTAGGTGGTTTGCCATGTTTGTTTTGTTATGATTTTGTCTGTACATATCACGAGAATCTGGGTAGAAACTCTGAGATGAGGATTGTAATTATAGTAATGTTTGATTCTATTTTAACTGTAATATGAGATTTTAGATTAATAGCACCTGTATTAACAAGTTGTTATGGAATGATGTTTGAAACAGTCAAAATATTGAAATATTTATCAGGTTGCCAGGTGCTAAGGATACAAGTTATAGGGTTGAGTAGGATAGCAGTTGTCAATGAAGGGTTGGCAATTGTTGTCCTCACATCCTTTTTGAATTAAAAGGGTAATCTGGGAGGGGGTGTGACAACTTGGATCAATGTAGAAGTGACGCATGTCGGACTTTTGAATTTTAAATTGGTCTAAAAAAAGAAAATATTTTTTTAAAAGAAAAATAAATTTAATATTATTTTATATTTGTGTCTAACGGCTAGTTATGAACACATTGTGGGTTTTTGCTTATTGGATTTTTAAATTTTCTTTAAAAAGAAAAAGAAACTAATATCATATTTTGTTTGTGTATAACGGCTAGTCACATTTAAATCTCTACCATTCAATTTTCTTTTACCAACTTCTAATGGCCCAAATTGAATTTGGTTTTCACTTTTTCTTTCTCTTTTTTAAACTCTCTGTCTTCTCCAAAATTAAAAACAACAATTTCACATTTTTTTACAATCCTCCATAATTCATTAAGCCTCTATTGTTGCTCTCTCCAAGCTTCAATGCTTCTTCTTTTCATCTTCTTCTTAAGAGAGATATTTTATATTGTGAGGATTGATTTTTTGTGAGCTTAATATTTGTAAATCCCCTCTATTAAGAGAGTTGTAAGTGTGTTCTTTAACATTTACTAATATTTTGTAAGGGTTGCTCTTGATCCCTAAAAAGAACACTTGCAATGGTTTGATCCTAATCCGTGAAAAGGATTGAGTTTGCTCTTGAACTCCAAAAAGAGCGGTTGGACTCTAATCCGTAGAACGAATCTGTGAGTTCATTAACAAAATCCCAAAAGGTGCTTGGGAAAGTAGATGTAGGTCGAGTTTGACCGAACCACTATAAGAATTTCTGATGTTAATTTTCTCTATCTCTATACTATCTCTAGTTTTGCAATTAATGTGTTATTGTAGTTTATTACATTAAATTAGCAATATTTGTTGTTGAAGTTATTTGTTCATATTTGTATATTTTGATTGATAATTCTTAAATTTCTACATTCGTTATCAATCTTGTTATTAGAATCTATTTGGGTGTTTTAAAGTAGTATTATTAACTTCTTGATTATTTTGGATTGAATTTCTTTTTATGAATTTATTGTTTAAATTACTTGTTAGTAAAAAGTTTTATTAATTTGTTTAATTGGGTCCACATTAGGAAAAAAATTTAATTAGTTTTAATAAACCCTATTCACCCCTTCTATGGTTGCCATGTCGATCCTATAGTTCCAAAGAAAGATTAAATATTTCGCAGTTCGATCTTATACAATCTCATTGTATAGGATACCCTACTCACATGTCTCTACATGAACGCTTTGGATCACATTGTTAGTAACACGGACAACATTTGTAATACTTACAAAGTAGGTCGTTCATAGTATTACTAGGATAAGACACAAAACTTTATCCATATACTATAGACTCTTTAAGTTATTACTTGAACATGATTTACCTGTATGTCCACTATATAATGTTCAAGTTCTCATGAAATAATCATGGTTATCATCGTGATGGATAAATCAGTAATGTATATTTAAAATAATCAATTATTATATCTTTTCCTCGGTTGATGCTTTCATAGCTTTGGTTTGGTTTTGGTCTGGTTTCCGCTCTATTGGTTAACTCTACCCTACTAATATTCGATACCTACAAAATCGTAAAATGAACATATAGAATTATAGAACAAGCCCTAATTAAGTGAAGATAGTACCTTTTGTAGTTACTAATGACTCAAATAATAAATTTATTAAATTTTAACATAAACTAAGGAAATCATTCTACCTAAAACAAATATATATCACAACCAAAAATAATACTTTTGATTCTAACCGAAAAGTAGTAGCCAACGAAAGTACGATAATTCTTCTCACAAGCTTTTCTATATCATCCCAAATGTCTATTCAAATTGTCGAACTTAAATTAAATTTATAAATTTACCATATGGTTGAAATTTTAAAAGTCTTATTAAAAGTTGAAACTATAAAATTAAATTAAAATTAGTATAATTTTTATATTTTAACAATCTATTTAGCATAAAATAAAAAATTCATGAACTATCGATGCATTTAAAGATTTTTTTTAGCACTATTGTATCATGAAAAATTTTCATAATACTAACCTTTATTATTTGCTATAATAATGTTGTCAAATTATTTGCTACAATGATAATTAAGAACAATATAGAGCCCTAACCAACTAAATAAAATAGGAAAAATAATACATTTTTGATCTTTGAAGTTTAAGTGGACGGCATCTGAGTCACGAGTTTGCAAATTCAACATTTTAGGCCTGTTTAATAACTATGTTTTTTGGTTTATGTTTTTAAAATTTATGCTTGTTTTCCCTAAATTTCCTTATCATATTTGTCATTTTCCTTTAAAGAAAACATTTAAATTCCCCACGGATACTTCAGAACAAAAACAAATTTTGAAAAAAACAATGCTTGGTTTTTGAAAACATTGATAGAAAGTAGATAATACAACAATAAATTTAGAGGTAAAAATTAAAGTTTATAAACTTAATTTTCAAAAACAAAAAACCAAAACAAAATGGTTATCATACCTAGTTTAGACACATCATTTTAATCCTTCAAATATATACAGTACTAAATCTTTTATTGACATTTGTTTAATATAAAAAAATTTGTCACACATGAATCTATTAAAAATGTACAAAAAAAAATTGTAAATTTAGTCATTGAAGTTAAAGTTTTGTGTTAATTTTAGTTGATAAGTTTTCAAAATTACAATTCAATTCCTAAAATGTCTAGTTGTTTATAATTATCTAGTATAAAATTGAAAGTTTATAGTTCCATTTAAAGGGGTTTTTTAAATATACAACAAATATTTTAAAATATTTACATTTTATAGCAAAAAGTTTTAAGAGTACAAAGTAATTTTGAAACCTTAAGTGTAAATATTTTTGGAATTTTTTTATTTATAAGAATTTTCAAATCTTCACATCTAAATTTAGATATAATGAATAAAATTCAAATTTTGTTTTAATAAAAAGAAAGGGAAAAAAAAAAAAAGACGGGGCTCCCACGCCAAGAGAAGGGAAGGGAGTGGAGAAAAAGAAGGAAAATAATGTGGGTAAGCAAAAACTTGCAAATGACTAATACGGATCTATGTTCTTTCTATTTATTTATTTGACATGTCATTAAATAATTTATTAATTTATTATTTATTTATTCTATGGACCCTATAAATCTTATTCTATACTACTATCGCAGTATTAGAAATTTTTCTCATTGGACCCCACCCTTCACCTGATACTTAATTTTAGTAATTTTTTATTTCATCCATAGAAAAAGGAAAGAAGGAACAAAGTGGACCTACATTCTCAAGAAATTAGATTAGGTTTACCTATTCAATAAAATTCCATCGATGAATCAATTGTAATGGATCTAAATGACAAATGTAACTAGATTGTTTTTAACCATGTTTACATAAAATTACAAATCTATCACATTAGTGAGTCCCACATAATTTTTAAGCACACCTTCCATTACTCAATCAAATGGTACATTTTGATTACAAATTTAGATGGAGCCTCATAATTCATTACGATTATGGAACATAGGTAAACAACAACATAATCAAAATTGGATAAACTTGACCCTAATCTCTTCTTTTTCTTTCATATTCCACTTCAACTCTTTTTTTCTTTTTTCTTTTTTTAACTTCACCAAAACTACAGATTAACCACAAGAAAAGAGATTTTTTTTGCAATAATATTCTTATTTTTTAATATCATTGTTCACAACAGTCATTAACCACAAGAAACATAAGACAATCCTAGTATTTTGTCCTTTTATGTATAATAAGTTGGAAAATATGAAAAAATGAATGGAAAAAAAAAACTGTTATGTTTCTTGGGTGAATATCAACCATATGCTTGCCGAGGAAACTAAATTCAAAGTATAAAATCGGCTAAGTCAGGTTGCAATCGAAGATTAGATGGGTGAGTACGTTGCCCAAGTGGTCAAAACCTTTTCCAATCATCATATATCATGAAGTTTGCAAGCCAGTCACTGCCACATAGATATTAAATGGCGTTAACAATGTGTAATACATCTGTTAATACATCTGTTAATAGACAGAAAATATAATAATTCATCAAACAGCTTTGTATTTAATAAATCTTTTCGAGTTCATACATTCAGCAACCTAACAAATTTCGGAGTCGTAAAACGCAAGCATTCATCACAACTATGAAGTATGTTCATAGCCAAAGTAATGACAGAGTACTCATACAACTGGAGAAAGAATCCTTCCTCTCATTGCAAAGATAATCCTACAAGGAATTCAACGTAATGAGATTCCATGAACTCAGTTTATTGAAGCCTTTCTTTCTGTTCAAATAAAACTCAAATGTCTGTCTACTGTGGATCTCTTCCTATACAATCTAGTAGTCTAATAGTTACACAAATTCAGAATCTAAGACATGCAAACTAGACTGAAAGTCAGAATCTAAGACATGCAAACTCGACTGAAAGTCAAGATATGGATAACCAAATCCCAGCAGATCAGCTCGCAAAATTTAGCAGTGGCCACTGCGGCAATGTAGAACTCTGCACACAAAACTTTCTGCCGCTTGACCATTCATCATCACACATCATCATTGAACACTGATTAAACATCACAATTAGTGTTCTCGCGTTTATATCAATTATGTGGAATAAATAGTTGTGACTTGTAACATAATGCATCACTTATAAAGAACTCAATCACAAGTTACATCAGGACGGAAGTGATTGTTACTTCTTTCGCTTAAAAGTTAGACCCTAGTACAGAATGCAGCATTTAATCTTTATCTTAAGATGAACTCAAATTCACAATCCATTGATACGGAAAAGCAAAAAAGGGGCTGGATTAGACATTTGTTCTATCAAGCCAAAAGAGCATTTAGATTATAAAAGCAGTAGGAAATACATTTAGCCCAAAACACTAGTATTGGTTGACATGGGCATTTGTGATGAACTAGTTGACGACTATTTGGAGACTTTTTATCCATTTTTGTGTTCGAAAAGTTCAATCGTGATGGAATGAATTACAAACCTAGCATCTTTGTTCTTCTCTTATAATTTACCCTCCTTGCTAGGTTCGTAATAGGAGTTTGGTTTCTCATAACTTTTCAAATATCAATGAAAAGTCGTCCTCTCGTCAAAAGAATATGTTATATATAGGGCTTTCTCTTCACTATTTCATCCTCCCCCTTTTCATCCGATATTCTAAGGGCCAAAAATATATGGTTAATTGTGTATATCAGATGTTATCCTCCATTGGTGTAGAACCAAAAATATAGGGGCAAGAATGCAGCTATCCAAGTTCTTGAACAAAAGAAATCAGAAACCTTCATAGTGGCAGCACAACAAGAACATTGAAAAAGGTAAATCACTCTAGAAACTACTTTGATAAGGGCCAAGAATGGAGCTATCCAAATTCTTGAACAAAAAAAAATCAGAAACCTTCATAGTGGCAGCATAACAAGAATATTGAAAAAAGGTAAAATTCACTGGCCAAGAATGCAGCTATCCAAATTCTTGAACTAAAGAAATCAGAAATCTTCATAGTGGTAGCATAACAAGAAACATTGAAAAAGGTAAAATTCACTGACCAATAATGCAGCTAACCAAATTCTTGAACAAAAGAAATCAGAAATCTTCATAGTGGCAGAATAACAATAACATTGGAAAAAGGTAAGATTCACTCTAGAAACTACTAGAAGAATAAGGACTGAAAGTACCTTCTGAAAGCCAACCATAATTATGGCGAGAGACAGAAAGCATCGAAATCATTAATGCCGAAGAGGTCGCAGAATGGAATGGAAGCATGGACTCCACACAGAAGCTCATTTCAACCGGAATCCTTCACAGAAAAAATAAAACAACACCTATGAGAACACTCGGCATACTTTTCTACGCATCTTAACTCAACTCAGACAGTTTCCACAATTAGTTCACATGGAACACATTTCGTCGAAATCGAAGACTTGTGAGGAAATTACCTTACAGAGCACTGAGAGAAAGGTCGTTTAGAAGCAATTCGAAATGGTGAACGAGCCGGAGCTGCTCTGGCTCCGACGCTCAGAAGAGTCGCAGCCTTGCCGGAGGAGGATCGGAAAATGGCCCTGCCGGCGAAGGAAGCCATCGGTAAATCTGAGAGTTCGGAGAGAAATTATGTGCAATCAGCCGCGATGAACGGACGGAGATCCGCCTTAGATTTAGGGCATTGAAATGCTAAACCCTGCCGCCGCCGCTGCTAGAGAAAACGGGGGATTTTTTTTTTCCTATTCTCTCTTTTATTTTTTATTCTCAATAGCTCACTCCTCACAAAAGTACAAAATTCAATTTTTTTACCAGGCACAAAAAAAATGAGAGAAATATAGAAAAAAATACAATAGAATTAGAATAGACATGACGATCTACGTTATAAAATGCGAGACGAGAGTCCACTATGACATAAACAGAATGTTAGATTTCATCCATTTGTAGGGAGTGAATCAATAATATTTAGTTTGTGAATCGGTCATCTGTGAAAAAAAAAAACTTTTCTTTTTTCTTTTTTCTTTTTCAAAGATCAAATTATAAATTTGTTTTATGAAAATTTAAGATTTTGTAAAAAAATCCATTTTTGTTTCTTTTGAAATATTTATAAACAAGTTTGTTCTTTCTTTTAAAAATCTTAGAATTGAGAATGCTTATTTTTCATTTTTAAATTTTTTTGAGTTTTTTTATTAAAATGGATTAAAAAAAAACTAAAGTTGTCTTCGGGGAGAACCAAAAGGCAGCTTCCATTCTCCAAACTGTTAAAAAGAAAAAATCATTTTATGTCCAATTTTAACCAATCTATAATTGATAGTCATGATTCTGTAACTAATACTTGGGCAGAAGAATTCTCGATGTGAAAACACAAAGACAAAATGTGGATCTTTATATAGAAAAAAAGTGGATCTGTAGGATATTGTGTCTGAAGAGGTAAATAGATAGGACTATTAGTTGCTCGATCAGGGTCTTAGCTTTATTGCGAGCCAAAAACCTCAGCCGATCCTATAAAGAGAAAGCCTTCCAGAGAGTTTTTGTCACCATTAAAGTCGAGAGAAAAGTCTCTAAAGTCACTGCCTATTGGTGTTCCAAAAGTACCTTTCTGAACTCATGGAGATGAAGATACATCGTGGGTTGACCTAGAGACCTTGTCTTTAGCCAACAATAGACTATTAAGGAATGCATCTCGTGCATATTCTACATTATAGCTTGTAACTGGTTCAACTTCCACTTCTAGGAGATCAAACGAAGTTTGATTAGTTTTTGCTAGACGAGAAATAAAGGACTAGGCAAGGTTAGTTTTGTAAAGGTTTAGAGCCAAGCGTAGTGTGGTGTAGTAGTAGGCACTTCATGGCCCCTTCCCGGCTACAAGGTCACTCCAAGCTAAATTATAAAAAATACTATTGAACTTTGCACTTTGTATAAAACAATATCTTGAACTTTCAAAAGTTTGAGAGATACTCTTACCATATTTTGGATGTAAATTATTAGTACTTTATTTCAAAAAATACTCTTAATTTAAAAAAATTAAAAAAATTACTTAGGACGTGTTTGAATTAGTGTTTGAAGTGTTTAAATTTAAAGAAAGATTATTTGAAAAGAATTGTGGTATTTGGCAACTTCTCAAAATGCATTTGAAAAAAACGAGTTTGAAAACTAAGTCATTTTGAAGAAAACACTCAAAGATCTTAGAAAATAGGTTTTTTCTTTTTTAATTTGAGATTGGTTGGGAATCCATCCAATTATTTATGTTATATTAAAATTACTGAAATACCCCGCATACGACCCTCCTCCTTCCACCTTTTCTCTCACATTTTGACCTAGTCGAAATAGATTTCTTCCTTTGTTCTCTCCCTTTTGCTCAAGAACTTCTCATTGAGATCTTACATCCGCGACTTTGATTTGAGGTTAATTTTTACTTAAATTTGATATTAGATTTGGATCGTTGTTTCTCTTCTATGATGAGATTTACTTTTGGTTGTGTTTTTTCTTCTCTTATGAGATTTGCTTTGGTTTTATGGTGTTTTTTCTTGTTTGATGGCATTTTCTAACATTTGATTAGGAAATTAGGGATGAAATTTATTCACTTTCATTTGAGTTCTTGTGCTTGTTTGGGGAAATGTTATATAATTATTAAATACACTAACAAACTGATTACACTTCAACTAAATATAAGCCTATATTATATTCAATAATAATGTTTAAACTCAAAAGTAAGCAAAATAGTATAATAAGGCTTATGAATTGAAATAATAAAGAAGTTATAGAAACCTCAAATCCTTGTAGAGATTGAAAAGGTAGTTGAGAAGCGCTTCTGATATGTAATGTCTTGAATACAATTATTCGCTCTATGCAAGTTGGAAGCAGACTAGAGCGATCGTCTCAATAGGATACAATGACTAATTCTGATATAATATAATTATTCGCTCTACATAAGCCGCAAACAACCTAAAATATCTCACTCTTTGATTATTTTTTATTTTAATAAAGTTTTATTGTTTTTATTTGATTGGACTTTCATTTTTTGAGTAAGACTTTGACTAGGATGGTTGTTAGGTGGGGTAGAACTTTATTTTAAAAAAAACTTTTTACAACTAAAACAAAACGATTCAAATATGTTTCTTTATTTGTTATCCTTTATTGAATTTTTTTAAATAATGTTATTTTAATATTTATGGACAAACATAGGGTTGGTTCGAAAGTATTAACAAAAAATAGGATTGTAAAATCGTGGATGGGGTCTACGAGTGAGCAGATAAATCGCTTACCCGATCCACGACTTAAGGCTAAATAGTGGACGGGGTCCACGATTTCCCAGCCACATGTCAAGTGAAGGGACATTAACCCATTTGGGTACACCAAATGAGCTCCTTTGAAAAATCGTTTGGCACACAGCTTTTTTTCATCGTTCTTAACCCCTGGGTCGGTTTTTGGGTTTTCACCCGCTGGAAAGTTCGCGCACAAAAATTGCACACCGAGGCAGCCCCGACAGGCTCGACAACCATTCAGAGCACCAAATGACCTCCATTCACAATATTGTCTGGCGCACAGCTTTTTTCCATCGTTCCTAACCCCTGGGTCCGTCTTTGCATTTTCGTCCGCCGAAAAGTTCGCGCACAAAAATTGGGCCCCGAGGCAGCCCCGCTGGGCCCGATAGCCATTTGGAGAACCAAATGAGCTCCGTTCGCAAAACCATCTGACACACAGTTTTTTTTCATCATTCTTAATCACTGGGTCCGTTTTTGCGTTTTCGCCCGTCAGAAAGTTCGTGCACAAAAATTGGGCCCTAGGACAGCCTCATCGGACCCAACAGCCACTTGGGGCACCAAATGAGCTCCGTTTGAAAAATCGTCTGGCGCACAACTTTTTTACATCATTCTTAACCCCTTGGCTCGTTTTTGCATTTTCACTTGCTGGAAAGTTCGCGCACAAAAATTGAGCCCTAGGGCAGCTCTGCCCGGCCCATTAGCCATTTGGGGCACCAAATGAGCTCCGTTCGCAAAACCGTCTGGCGCACAACTTTTTTTATCATTCTTAATCCCTGGGTCCATTTTCGAGTTTTTTCCGGTCGGAAAGTTCGCGCACAAAAATTGGGCCCCGGAGCAGCCCCGCCAGGCCCGATAGCCATTTAGTACAAACATCATAAGTTCCTTAATTGCGTTAAAGGCATAAGTACGGTTTCGCTTTTTCCTTGACGTACAGCTCTCGGTGAACGGCCGCGTTCCCACATCTCTGTGGTGAAACAGGGACAAATGTAATGAACGCAAGGTTTCTTCCATCTCTGGAAGTACTTCTTGCTTTAGTTAACGCAATCTTCTAACCTTCTCTCGACAGATCAAAATAGCATCTTCACTTCTGCTCTGACAGGTGAAGATGTCGTCTAGCATGCTTTAGCTAAACATCTTTATTTCTTTAGCACAGATTAAGTTACTTGTTTAATTCATATTAATCACCAAGGGATTAAGAAAAACATCATGGAGAAAATGATTTGTGGAGGAACGGAAATAGACAAAGAAGTGTAAATGGAAATGATCGAGACATTCAATAATATTATTTAGCGTCTGATACATGGTTGTGAATGAAGAGATTAAGAAGATGAAATACAATTGATGAATGAGAGCTAGAAATAAATACAAATAAGCACCAATGCCTTGGCACAGATCTAAAATGGAGAGTTGCTTGTTGGCGTTGATGGAGTGAATGGAAGGATGAGCTTCCCTCTCAGGCTTGCTCAACCAGTAGAAGGAATCTAAGTACAGGAGGCTTCTTCGGTGGTGGGATTTTTGGCAAAATGATTTGAGATCACCTCTCGGCCTTGAGTCTCTTCTCTTCCCAGATTTCCTCCGATTAGCACTCGGATCAACTCTATCTTAATGGCCTTATATCAATTACCCCGTATCAAGTATATCTTCTCTGAATTCTATGGGGGTATTTATAGGTGAAAAGCTTTGACTCTTGGCTTGTGGACCCCACTTATTGTTATGGAAATTTCGAAGATGGTGGGATAATTATTCCTTCTGTTATGGAATCAGACCGTCAAATATGCACAACGATTAGTTGTACACGTGTCACAATCCTCCGCATTTGCATCTCTCAGCTGCATCTTTCGATCGGGTGCTCGCATGCGGCATTGTTTTTATTACCACATGCGGTTGAAATTCAGCTCTAGATCGACTGTCGCATTGCGCCATCATTGTGTTGATCGTTTCTTCATTGTGGTTTGACGGACGCAATGTGACGGAGATGCGTTATTCATATTTTCGTTGAGCCTTGATTGCAAGCGGTGACTTAGTTTCCTTCAAAACAGAATAGAAATATCCGTTTCTACCATCTTAATGGTCTTAGTGGGTGTATTTGCGATAATTTGTAATTATTGTATTTCTTAGCTAATTTTCATACAATTGACGCAACTTTACTCTCTTTTGGCCGCAATATTTGAATAAGGCAGTATAAATAACTTGTATTTCTACAAGTTATCACTGTGTCCAGTCCACACAGGTGCGGTTATTAATGCATTCTTCAGTATCTTGAATGCATTTAGGCATTGGTCATCAAAGTCAAACGTTCTTTTTGCCTCCAACAATGCACTCAATGGTCGCGCAGTCTTTGAAAAGTCCTTCACAAAACGTCGATAAAAGCCTGCATGTCCTAAGAAGCTCCTGACAGCCTTCAAGTTCGCTGGAGGTGGTAGCTTTTCAATTGCCTCAATCTTCTCCTTATCCACCTCTAGCCCGTCCTTGGAGACTTTGTGCTCGAGCACAATACCTTCCTTCACCATGAAGTGGCACTTCTTCTAGTTCAGCACAAGGTTCGTCTCTTCACATCTCTTCAGTATCTTCTCTAGATTATTGAGACAGACTTCGTATGTTTGCCCATACACCTAGAAGTCATCCATGAAAATTTCTACAGAATCTTCAAGATACTCAGAAAAGATGGCCATTATACACCTCTGGAATGTGTTTGACACATTGCACAAGCCGAACGGCATGCGTCGAAACGCAAATGTTCCATAGGGGCAGGTGAATGTGGTTTTCTCTTAATCTTTAGGAGCAATCATGATTTGGTTATAGCTGGCACATCCATCCAAGAAGTAGTAGTAATCATTTCCTGCTAGGCAGTCTAGCATCTGGTCGATAAAAGACAAGGGGAAATGATCCTTCTTTGTCACCGCATTCAATTTGCGGTAGTCCATATAGATCCGCCAGCCAGTGACGGTCCTCATCGATATTAGTTCATTATTTGCATTTGGGACTACCGTCATCCCTTCTTTCTTTGGCACACATTGCACGAGGCTGACACACGTGCTATTGGCTAGATAATATCTGCATCCAACCATTTGATTATTTTCTTCTTCATGACCTCCTTCATCGCAGGGTTGAGTCTGCATTTATGTTCGATCGATCCTTTCTGATTGTCCTCGAGACGTATCCTGTGCATGCAATATGCGAGGCTGATTCCTCTAATGGTTGCTAGCGTCCAACCAATTGCTTTTATGTACTTTTTCAGGATGCTCAACAACGCATTTTCTTGATCTTCTTGAAGTGCAGAGGAAATTATTACTGGTAGTTGTAACTTGAAATTTATATCTTTAAGCATGTGGACAAATATGCAATACTACTTCTAGATATGCGTTATTTATGAATATTCTTGTAGTATGCCTTTCATTTTCACAAGTTTCCTTAAGTTGGAACCAAGTGTAATTCCACCACAAGTTTCTCTGTGTGATCCGAGGTCGAACACAGGGACTGTTTGAGGTTATTGTGGTATGTTCGTTGTATATGCGACTAGGATTTTCAATCTTTAAAGAGTGTTTTGTACAAGTATATAAAATTGCGATAAAGTAAAGGAAAACAGTAAAACGCGATAATAAAATAAGTACAGTAAACCTAAGCTGGATGATACAAGATACAGGCTTCATGATACAATATGCTGGGGTCCAGGCTGGCTATGAAGGTTATGCAAAGAACATGGAATGCGACGGCAAGTCTTATGTACAAACAGAAAGAGACAGATAACTAATATAAACAACACAAGTTTCATAATTGCATTGAAGTTATAAGTACGGTTCCGCTTTTCTCTTGGCGTACACCTTTCAGTGATCGGTCGCGCCCCCACTTGTCTGTGGTGAATCAGAGACGAACGTAATGAACACAAGGTTGCTTCCATGTCTGGAAGTACTACTCGCTTTAGTTAACGCATTCTTCTAACCTTCTCTTGATAAATCATAATGACATCTTCACTTCTGCTCTCACAGGTGAAGATGTTGTCTAGCATGCTTTCGCTAAACGCAGTTATCTCTTTAACACAAGTTAAGTACTCGTTTAATTCATATTAACTACCAGGGGATTAAGAAGACATCATGGAGAAAGTGATTCACGGAGGAACGGAAGTAGACAGAAAATGGAATATGAAAGCAATCGAAACATTTAATATATCTATTAAGCGTTTGATACATGGTGTGTGAATGAAAAGATAAAGAAGGTGAAATACAATGATGAAAAGAGATAGAACAGATATAAACAAGCACCAACGTCTTGGCACCGATTCGGGTGGATATCTGCTTGTCGGATTGGATGGATCAGATGGATGGATTAGCTTCCCTCTCAGGCTTGCTCAATCGGTAGCAGGGTTCTCAGCACAGAGCTTCTCGGCGGGTATTCGGCAGAATAGAACTGAGACTCACCTCTCGACCTTGTCTTGTCTTCTTCCCGGATTTCTTCAGTTAAGCACCCAACTCATCCTTTTCTCTCAACAATTTAGCAGCAATTAGCCCCGTATCCAATAGCGTAAGTTTTCTCTGAAATGTATAGGGTATTTATAGGTCAGGATCTTTGACTCTGGCCTTGTGGTCCCCATTAGTTGTTATGGAAATTCCAAAGATGTTAGGATATTATTCCTTCTGTTATGCAATCAGATCGTCAATTCTGCACAACCGTTAGTTGTACACATGTCTCCATCCTCCGCTTTTGCATTGCTCAACTACATCTTTCGATCGTGAGTTCGCATGCGATGTTTGTTTTTACTACCACATGCAGTTGAAAGTCAGCTCTGGATCAACTATCGCATTGCGCCGTCATTGTGTTAATCGTCTCTTTATTGTTGATTGATGAGCCCAATGTGATAGAGATGCATTGAGTGCAAACGGTGACTTGGTTTCTTGCAAAACAGAGTAAAATCTCTTTTTCTTCCATCTTAAAGATGTTAGTGGGTGTAATTGCGATAATTCATAATTATTGTATTTCGAAGCTAATTTTCATACAATTGACGCATACTTATTCTCTTTTGGCCGCAATATCTAGATAAGGCAGTCTAAATAACTTGTATTTCTATAAGTCATCAGTAGCGTTTCATTCTACCCCAGAAAAGCATACTTCAGGTGATTTGGCAAGGTTTTCAGCTCTACTGTCGGTGGTTGTTCCAAGGATGGTTTCTGTGTTTTTCTTTCTTCATTCATCATCAGCTTTTCTTCTTTGGTTGTTGTTTCTCTGATTGCATTGCAGGTTACTATGCATGCGGTCGCATCCTCATCTTCATCTTCAGACTTTTCTTCTTCATACAAACTGGGTTCATCATCAGATTTAGCGAGGTCTTCTTCTTCCGGATATTTCATGGCTCTGATAATATCAAACCTGATCTTCTATCCGTCCACACTTAGTGTGATCTCTCCCTTGTACACATCAATCTGAGCGCAACCAGTGGATAAAAATGGTCGTCCCAAGATGATGGGTACATCTTTGTCTGCTTCATAATCAAGGATGATGAAGTCTGCCGGTAAGATAAATTTGTCAATTGTGACCAGGACATCCTTCACCCTCCCTTCTGGATGAACA